>NC_087269.1:38851003-39158934 GCF_015220805.1 Pogoniulus pusillus
CCTTCGTCATATCTTAATTCTAAGATTAGAAGAGGGAACTGGGGTTGTTTAGCCTGGAGAAGAGGAGGCTCAAAGCAGACCTCATTGCTGTCTACAACTACCTGAAGGGAGGTTGTAGCCAGGTGGGGGTTGGTCTCTTCTCCCAGGAACCAGCAGCAGAATGAGGGGACACAGTCTCAAGTCGTGCTGGGGGAAGTCTAGGCTGGATGTTAGGAGGAAGTTGTTGGCAGAGAGAGTGATTGGCATTGGAATGGGCTGCCCAGGGAGGTGGTGGAGTCACCATCCCTGGAGGTGTTCAAGCAAAGCCTGGATGAGGCACTTGGTGCCATGGTCTGGTTGACTGGCTAGGGCTGGGTGCTAGATTGAACTGGCTGGTCTTGGACGTTTCTTCCAACCTGCCTGATTCTATGAAAAACAATTAAATTTGGATCTGACAAACTGTCTTGCCCAGATCCCCCAACTTCTATTTAATGCCATCTCCAGCTTCTCCTGCTCTGGAGCCTTTAAACAGTAAAATATCAAAGCAGACGTTGACACAGTGTGTGTTTCACAGCTCCCAGCTCTATGTATAAATAAAACTCTGACTTTAAAACAGGACCTTGGGTTTATTCACCAGTTAAGAGAAGACTTAGAAGTACAAATCTGAGTATGTCCAAGCAGTGGTTGGGAGCAGGGAAGTCCCAGTGTGCTGATATGATTTGCCGTCTGTGGAAAGCCCTGATGTACTTCAAGCAGGAGCACCGTGTGCCAGCCTATTTTATCATGGCTATGTCTCCTACAAATAATTAATAGCACTAATAATAGTAATGCCTGGAAGGGAAGCAATTAATCAGTGTCTGAAGAATGGCAATTCCTCTTGTAAACTTGCAATCAGCCTCAAGGTGGTTGTCACTGCCCTCCAGCTTGGCAGAAGCAGTTAAAATATGCAACTCAGGTGTGGAGAGAGCTGTCTTCTGCTCCAGGCCAGTGTTTCACCAGCCTCAGTGTGAAAAACATCTTCCTTCTCCCTAGTTTAAATATCCCTCTTTTAGCTTAAACCCATTGCTCCTTGTCCTGTCATAACAGGCCCTGCTCAAAAGCCTGTCCCCAGCTTTCTGATTGGCCCCTTTAAGCACTGAAAGGCCACCAGAAGGTGTCCCTGGAGCCTTCTCTTCTCCGGGGGGAACAACCTTAACTCTCAACTTATCCTCACAGCAGAAGGCAGAGAAACCCTCCTATCATTATTTCAGCATCCTCTGGTCCCACTACAACAGGTCCATGTCTCTCCTGTACTGAGGATTCCAGACCTGACCCTAGCTAGGCTGGTAGGTGAGATCTCAGCAGAGCAGAGAGGAAGAATCCCCTTCCTCCACCTGCTGCCCATACTGCTGGGGATCAGCCTAGTACATAGCTGGCTTCTGGGCTGTGAGTTCCCATTGCCAGTTCGTGCCCAGCTTTTCATCCACCAGCACCCAGTATTCCCTCTCCATGGAGCTACTGTCTATCCCTTCATCCTGGATTGATAACAGGGATGCCCCAGCTCAGATGCAGGCCCTTGCACTTGGCCTTGTTGAATATCAACTGCAAAACAGTTTCTGAGCTGTTAATCCTTCTCTGGAAATTGCATCCATCCTCTTTCTCCAGCAAAAAACCAAACCAAACCAAACAAGAAAAGAACCAACACCACAAAACAAAAGTGAACAAACAAAAAAACCCAAGAACCAAAACTCCATGAGCAATTGGTGACTTGGCTATTCCTTAAGGCAGTCCTGAAAGCCACTGGTAGGTTTAGGGCCACAAAGACGATCAGAGTGCTGGAGCACCTCTCCGGTGAAGACAGGCTGAAAGAACTGGGGCTGTTCAGCCTAGAGAAGAGAAAGCTCTGAGCAGACCTTGTAGCTGCATTTCAGTATCTGAACGGGAAGAACAGTTTGGAAGGATGAGGTGCATTGGTTTGAAACTAGAGCAGAGTAGATTTAGGTTAGACATAAGGAGGCAGTTGGTCACAATGAGAATGGTGTAATACTGGAACAGGTTGCCCAGGGATGTGGTGAAGGCTCCAACCCTGGAGAGATTCCAGGTTAAACTTGATGGGGCCCATAGTGACCTAATCTAACTGAAGATGTCCCTGTTGACTGCAGGGTGGTTGGACAAGATGGCCTTAGAGGCTCCCTTCCAAGCTGATGCTTTCTGTGATGTCTGGAGTGATTCCAAGGTGCAAGGGGAGCAGGGGTGACAGTTCTTTAGTGCAGTGTACAATTACATGCTCTTGTATGGTGTAGTTTCCCACTGGAGTTTCTAGCTGCCTGCTGGCACATCTGCCATGATGCCAGAGCAGATAGAATGGAAGTGCTTCTTCAGAAACTCATTTTTATGTAAACCACATCCAGTGAAACTCAGCAATTTGTGTAACTGTAAACCAGTAAATTTACTACAGAGGAGGGAAATAGGCAGCCCTGGTTCTTCAGTGGTTCAGCAGTACATTTTACTGTGAAACAATTATGATTGTTATGACCTTCTGCCCCCTCCTTTTCTCTCTAATGAGTTTTCCTGGATTAGCAAAGCGTTGTTAACTCAGGTGAAGCCTTGGGATATATGTAAATGAAAAGCAGATGCTTTGAAAATAGCCTTTTATTGATCTAAGCAACAACAATTTTCTTTAGGTTTGTGCTGGAGCCCCTCCTGCCAAAAAAGATGCATTCGAGGTCTCAAGACAAATTGGACAAGGATGACCTAGATAAGGATAAGAAAGAAAAGAAGAAGGAGAAAAGGAACAGCAAGCATCAAGAGATATTTGATAAAGAATTTAAGTCTACTGATATTTCTCTGCAGCAGTCTGAAGCAGTGATCCTTTCAGAAACGGTAACTGATTAGCAGGCAATGCTTTATCTAATTCCGAGCAGTTCTCTTTCTCTGTTTTGCTTTTACAGGAAAAAAAACTTCATTTTTACCATTTAATTTGTTTTTTTAGACCAAAAATAACTCCTAAGGGAATATTTATGGTGTTAATGTATGTGATAATGAATCAAAATTACAGATTTTATTTACTGGGTGGGGGGGGAAAAAAAATAAGAGTCGTGAGATCTCAGATGGAAATCTTAACCAAAAGCTATATATGACTATGTGATAAAAGGAGCAGATGGTCTATCCTAAGGAAAATAAATGCAGCCTTTTGAATTTAAGGCTCCCAGTAGATAGTGATGGGGTTTCTCATATTTCAGCTGACTCCTGTGAGATGCTTTCTGGTGGAAATGCTAGAAGGTCATTTCGTGCATGGCAATTAGGTACTCGTGAAAGGCTATTTTGAGCAGAAAATCATAAGCAGTTCCACCGGTAGCTGGGTGTAAGAGTATTAACTACAGGGCAATATCTCTCTTAAACCCTCTTTTCTAGGTGTATATTTAATTCACTGAAACTGTCCTAAAGGCTTAAGCAACTTGAGAAGTTTGAGCACTGAAATTCAAAGCAAGACCATTTTAAGATGAAGCAGGGTGTGCATGACCTAAGTGTGACCTCCAAATCTTTGCCTGAGCACCTGTTTCCAGGCCAAGAGTTTAAAATGTGCTCTCTAGAACTGAGTGAAATGTTCTTTTAAAGGTACAAGTAGTTGTAGAGACAGCTTCTAACTCAGCAGAGTCTTTCATTGGTGGCTGAGTCATTTACGTTGGACTTTGTGAAGAGATTTCTCTCTGGCTCGGGGTGACTAGATCCTTTAAGTCTGTCTGTTTGGTGTTTTTAGTGTAGTATTACTTTAGATGTTCAGCCACAATTCCTGTTTTCTGGATTTTCTCCCCCTTTTCCACCCAAAGATGAGCTAATCTCTTGTGTATGTCTTCTGACATCTCAGAAGTTCACAAGTTGTTTTAGCTGATGTGGCCATAGACCCACTGTTGCTCAGGAAAAAAAAACAATCAGAAAAAAACCTTTTTGTGCAGCTCAGGCTCTTCACACAAACTTCTCTGAAGTCAGTAAGATTCTCCATTGGCATCAGTAAATTTTGGATCAGCCCTGGTTTGTTTACTGGAGATTCCTCCTGTCACAGCCAACCAGTGTTATCACAGAATGTTGGAGAAGACCAATGGGGATCACTCAGTCCAACTCCCCTGCTAAAGTAGGATCAGCCACAGCAGGTTGCCAGGATCACAGTGTCCAGGTGGGTGTGGAATCTCTCCAGAGGAGACTTCACAACCCCTCTGGGCAGCCTGCTGCAGGGCTCCAGCATCTTCACAGCAAAGACATTTTCCTAATCTCCAAATGGAACCCCTGGGTTCCTGTTTGTGCTTATTGCCCCTTGTCCTATTACTGAAAAGAGTCTGCCCCATCTTCTTGAGCTATTGCTAAGCATTGAGAAGATCACAGGATGTTAGGAGTTGGAAGAGTGAAAGGGACCTCTGGAGATCCTCAAGTCCAAGCCCCATGCCAGAGCAGGACCATATCATCTAATGCAGGTTGCACAGGAGCACATCCAGTTGGGTTTTGAAAGTTTCCAGAGAAAGAGACTCCACAACCTCTCTGGGGAGCCTATTTGAGCAATCTGTGACCCTTCCAGTAAAGAAGTTCTTACTCATATTGAGGTGGAACTTCCTGTGCTGTAGTTTACATCCATTGCCCCGTGTTCTATCACAGGGCACAAGTGAGCAGAGGCTGTCCCTTCTTGACACTCAGCCCTCAGATATTTATATATATTTATTAGATCCTCTCAGTCTTCTCCTTTCCAGATGAAAAAGCCCCAGGTGCCTCAGCCTTTCCTCATCCGGCAGCGCTCCAGTCCCTTAATCATCATTGTAGCCCTCTGTTGGACTCTCTCAAGTAGATCCCTGCCCCTCGTGAACTGGGGTGCCCAGAACTGGAGGCACTATTCCAGGTGGGGCCTCACCAGTGCAGAGTAGAGGGGGATTAGAACCTCCCTCAATCTGCTGGACACACTCTTAATGCACCCTGGGATCCCATTGACCTTGACCACAAGGGCACACTGCTGTCCCGTGGGTAGCTTGTTGTCTACCAGGACTCCCAGGTCCTTCTCCACAGGGCAGCTCTCTAGCAGATCACCTCCTAACCTGTACTGGTGCCATTTATTGTTCCTCCCCAGGTGCAGGACTCTGCATTTCTCAGTCTGTTCTTCTGCAGGCTAAAGAGCCCCAGATTATCAGACAGAAAGTACATCTTGCATAGATTCCCATATGTTTTGTCTTTTTGATGGAATGCATTCAGCTCACTGCAGCACTCCTATTTTGACTGAGCCTCAACACTGCAGTGGCAGGACTTGCACTCTCAGCTCTCCAAAGGGACTAACAGAACATCTGAAGAAGCATTAGAAGAGCATTAGCCATAGTCAAAGACTATATTTCCAAGCAGCTCTGTTGGTTGGACTTGCACAAATCAGCGAGACCAACGGGAGATGCCCAAGGAGCTGGTTGATGGCACTGCAAGGCCGCTATCATCCCTGAGTGTGATGGTTTGGGTGCTCCCTGCCCCCCCCCCACTTTAGAAAATACCCAGACTAGTCTCAGCCGGCTCTGGGAATATAAATGAAGCTATTTATTTACAGCTAGCACAATATACAAGCAGATATTTACAGTATATACAGTTATAGACAGAAATAGACAAGGTAAAAGGTAATACAGAAACACAACTCCCCTCCCAGAAACCTGAGTCCCCAGGAGGGGCTCTCAACCCCCTGCACCTCTCAACCTTACCCCAGTCCCAAGGAAGAATAGAGGTTCAGCCAAGAGGTTAAGAAGCAAAGGTGAGTGGAGAGTGTGTTAGAGAGATGTAGCTCAGTCAGAAGCCCAAGGCAGAGGTGAGACAAGAGTGGCGAGAGTGTTATCTAATGTTTTCCTTTCTTCTTCAGCAAGACTCTGAGGGGAGTAGACATCACCACTGTTTGCCTTTCACAGCCTGTGATCTTAGTTCTTCTCACCAAAACATTGTAGCTAGCTTCAAACTAGCACACTGAGAGATCTTGGACAATGGGGAAGACCGGATGACTGGCAAAATGCAAATGCTGGGTGGAGTGGAAGACATAACAACCCCCAAAGGCATCTTCTCATTTGTCACCTGAAGAACAAAAATGAGCAAAACCCAACATGGTTTAACTCAGGTTTTCTCTTCTTCCCAGTCAGGAGCTTTCAGTGCGTGACTGGTGTGACTGGTTATAAAGTGGGAGGGAAAATAAAAGTCAGAATTAATTACTGACAGGTATCCTGAGCTTCTTGAAATCAAGAGATCCATAATACAAAAAGGGGTTTACTGGTGAGGTAAAAAGCAGCCTACTGGATGAGCTCCAAAATGACCACGTCAGTTTTAATGCTTGCTGTTAGTGTGCTTCGCTTTCTCTTGCAGGTGAAACAGAGGAAACACTTTTGAGATTAGCTTTCAAGAGTAGCTATAAAATTCCCACAGCTGTCTTCAGGAATTTCACACAGATATTGTCAAGGAGCTTAAAGATACAATTTGTCTTCTCTTAAAATTTTTTGCACTCTGGAGACATGTGTCCCCTATTAATGGTATAAAAGGGAAATCATTATCTTTTGTGGGTAAGAATTGAGCTTTTCCATTGTTCTACTTTTGTGGGCTGCACTCTGTGCAAGTTCCCATTTTTAGGTTGAAATTGCTCCCAAAGCACTGCTACTGCTGTGTTTTATGAAGAAAAAGGCATTTTGATTTATCTGGCATTAGGAGCTTGGAAGCAGCAATTTTGCAGGCTTCAAAGGAAAAAAAAAAAAGGATGAGGATGAAATAGAGGTGGAAAAAAATAAGGATTTGGGGTTCTAAAAAAAAGGGAATTCAGATTTGAATAGAAATGGAAATTAAAGATTTAAAGAGTTTTTAAAGTGACATTTTTGTAAAATCATAGAATGGTTTAGGCTGAATCATCTGCTCCAACCCTCCTGTGATGAGCAAGGACAGAGCAGTGTGCCCAGGTGGCCAAGAGAGCCAGTGGCATCCTGGCCTGCATCAGGAACAGTGTGGCCAGTAGGACAAGGGAGGTTATTCTGCCCCTGTACTCAGCACTGGGCAGGCAACACCTTGAGTGCTGTGTCCAGTTCTGGGCCTCTCAATTCAAGAGAGATGTTGAGGTGCTGGAAAGTGTCCAGAGAAGGGCAACAAAGCTGGTGAGGGGCCTGGAGCATAAATCCTATGAGGAGAGGCTGAGGGAGCTGGGGGTGTTTAGCCTGGGGAAGAGGAGGCTCAGGGGTGATCTTACTACTGTCTACAACTACCTGAAGGGACATTGTAGCCAGGTGGGGGTTGGCCTCTTCTCCCAGGCAACCAGCAACAGAACAAGGGGACACAGTCTCAAGTTGTGCCGGGGTAGGTATAGGCTGGATGTTAGGAGGAAGTTGTTGGCAGAGAGAGTGATTGGCATTGGAATGGGCTGCCCAGGGAGGTGGTGGAGTCACCATCCCTGGAGGTGTTGAGGAAAAGCCTGGCTGAGGCACTTAGTGCCTTGGTCTAGTTGACTGGCTAGGGCTGGGTGCTAGGTTGGACTGGATGATCTTGGAGGTCTCTTCCAACCTGGTTGATTCTGTGATTCTCCCTTGGCAGCCTTTTCCAGACTCTTGTACTGAAGAACTTCTTCTTAATTTTAGTAACACACTGGTATTAGTAGCTAGAATTTGTTATTGGATTACTTCTGCTGAGAATTTATACCATCACTAATTCAGTTACAGCATTTAGAATCATGGAATCAGTAAGGTTGGAAAAGAACTCCAAGATCAAGTCATCAACTGAACTCAACTATGCCCAGTAAACCATGTCCTGAAGTGCCATATCCATGTATATTTTAGTGCCATCAGGAAAGGTGAACTTTCTAATGGATCCTTAGATCTGACTTGTAGAATATGTGGGTTTATTAAAGGAGAAGACCTGCTTTTCTTCAGTATGATGACAATTGATAAGTACCTTCAAGAAAACTGATGGAAGAAGTACAGGCTGATTGGATTTGTCAAAACCAGATGGATCAATCCCTGCTTTCTTCTTTATAAGGCAGAGTAGGACATTCTGTCCTCATAAAAGAGAGGCTTCAGCCCTCTGATAAGCACAGAATCATAGAAGCTGTTAGGATTGGAAGGGACCACAAGGATCATCTAGTTCCAACCCCCCTGCCATGGGCAAGGACACCCTACCCTAGATCAGGCTGGCTAGATCCAGTCTTTGTGACCCTCATCTGACCCATGCCTCTCCTGTACTGAGAACTCCAGAGCTAGCCCCAGCACTGCAGGGTGGGATCTCAGCAGAGCAGAGGGACAGACTCTCCTCCCTCAGCCTTCTAGCCAACAATAACCTTACGTATTGAGCTGTTCTGGATCTTGTGTTAATTGCTACTAATTGGTTTGTGCAGTGTAATTGCAACCTTGACATCAAACCTTATCACTGAAGTGTAGCAGGTGTCTCAGGCAGTGGTCATTCCCATCTTTTCAGAGATGGTGCCACCAATTGAGATGAGTGTTCCCATCCCTGTGAGTGGACTTTCTTATGCAGGTACTTCCTTTTTCTCCTCCAGGCAAGTAAATTGTCATGGCAGAATGTGGAAAGGTGTATAAAGAGCAGAGTGAGAGGGAATCATCTTAATGCTGATCAATATCTAAAGGGTGGAGGTCAAGAGGATAGGGCTAAGCTTTTCATTGGTACCCAGTGATAGGACAAGGGGCAACAGGCACAAACTGGAACTGTGATGGTTTGGGTGTTCCCGGCCCCCCCACACTTTGGAAATCACCCAGACTAGGCTCAGCCAGCTCTGGAAATTGAATGAAGCTTATATTTACAGCTTGGCAGAATACAAATATACAAGGTAAAAGGTAATACAGAAACACAACAGCCCTCCCAGAAACCTGAGTCCCCAGGAGGGGCTCCCAACTGCTCCTTCACCTTCCCCCTACCCCTCTCAACCTTACCCCAGCCCCAAAGAAGAATGGAGGTTCGGCCAGGGGGTTAGGAAGCAAAGTGGATTGTCAGAGAAATGGAGGGTGAGGTTAGAGAGAGAGAGAGAGAGAGAGGCAGCTTGAAGCTTCCCAGCAGGAGAAGTGAGTTATCTGTTTTGATTCTTGTTCTTATACATCTCAGCAAGCCTGCGAGTGAAGTAGGCATCACCTTTGTTTTCCTTTCACAGTCTAATCTAGTTCTTCTCACCAAAACATTCTAGCTAGACTCAAACTAGCACAGGAACCCAGGAGGTCCCATCTGAACATAAGGAAGAATTTTGCTATGAGTGTGGCAGAGCACTGGAGCAGGCTGCCAGAGAAGTTGTAGGGTCTGCTTCTCTGGAGACTTTCAAAACTCCCCTGGATATTGCTAGCCTGGGCAACATGTGCAAAGTGACCCTGCTTTATCAGGGGGACTGGAGTAGCTGATCTCCAGAGGTCCCTTCCAACCCCTGCATTCTGTGAGCCTGTGATACTAACTGCAGAGTTATTTTACACTTTCTTTAGAAGAGAGCATTCAGAGGCTGTTTTGTCTTGTTGCACGGCTTAAGTGCTGCCTTCCAAATTTCACTGTACTCGTAATGAATTTATTGACTGATCAAAACCCAAACCCTAATTACAGAGCTCTTGTACTTACTATGATCTTATCAGAAGACAAATTAAGCACTCTGCTGTGTATAAAGATGATCAGAAATGTCTTTATAGTTTCCTAGAGGTTTTTTATCTTCTTTTAAGTATCACATAAACTTCTTCAACATAAATTCTCATTGTTAGTTCTTTGATTCCACGAGCTGATAGCAAACCTAACACCGAAGGCAGGTAGTTAACAGACCACTCGAAAGCTTGCGTTGGAAATCAGAAGAACAGGCTGTACAGTTTATTGATTGAGTGGTCTGTAACATCACTCACTATTGATCTTGCTTTCATTAGACTGAAAAAAAAATTGGCAGTGGGTTCATTATGGCTTAGCAGGCTCCAAAGAGTTCATATTCCCTAGCAGAACTGTGAGTTACGTGAAGCTGTAAGAGAATCATAGAATCATAGAATCAAGCAGGTTGGAAGAGACCTCCAAGATCAGCCAGTCCAACCTAGCACCCAGCCCTAGCCAGTCAACCAGACCATGGCACTAAGTGCCTCATCCAGGCTTTGCTTGAATACCTCCAGGGACGGTGACTCCACCACCTCCCTGGGCAGCCCATTCCAATGCCAATCACTCTCTCTGGCAACAACTTCCTCCTAACATCCAGCCTAGACTTGCCCCAGCACAACTTGAGACTGTGTCCCCTTGTTCTGTTGGTGGTTGCCTGGGAGAAGAGACCAACCCCACCTGGCTACAACTTCCCTTCAGGTAGTTGTAGACAGCAATGAGGTCTGCCCTGAGCCTCCTCTTCTGCAGGCTGCACACCCCCAGCTCCCTCAGCCTCTCCTCATAGGGTTTGTGTTCCAGGCCTTTCACCAGCTTTGTCAGCTTGTCAATCACTGCAGCTGTTAACATTTATTTGAGGTAAGCAGTGACAGACCAGGTTAACCTGGGAACTTGGTGCTGGTTGTTGGGTTTTCTCTTGATTATGCCATTGCAGCTTTCCAAATCAATTTGTTTTCCTTCCTTGCTTTTCTGTAATTATACACTTCCAAGAAAGTGATTACTTTGCTTATCTATCCTACTAAAAGAAAGATCTTGAAAGCAGAAACTTTGGAGTCTTTGAGCCTTGAATTTTAGTGTCAGAAAATTCTGAAGGGTCTTGAGGTCATCGTGAACCTTCAAAAAAAAATTGACACACGTTGTGGTCATTCATTTCTTGTAGAAGGGTGTCAGAGACACAGCCTTTTCTGCAATCCCTTTCATGGTTTGTTTTCTGAGAGCAAGAGGAAGCACTTGTACCTCACTGTAGGTTTCTCCTTCACAACACACTTTTTAAAAGAACGTTGTGAAATGACAAAGTTCTTCAAAAGAGCCTGAATTTGCTGCTGGCATTTTTTTCTGTTGTGTCCTAATGCAGCACCTTGGATGTAATTCCCCTCTTAACTTCAGGCTGCTGCTGCTGCTGCTCTGTTTTCTGTGATCTCATGGAAATGAAAAGTTCCTCTCTTCCCTGTGATTACTAGAAATACAGAGGCTGGAGGCTGGCTGACAAAGATGGGAGCTCAGAATTAAAGGCAGAAAAAGGACTCACCCTAACAAAGCATCAGTGGCCCATCAGATCACAGGAATCATTTCAGTTTCTGATGGGAAGTTTCAATGGACTCTGAAGCAGCCAGGGCAAAACAATAGAATCATTAAAGTTGCAAAAGACCTTTAAGATCATTGAGCCCAAACGTTAACCCAGCACCACCAATCCATGTCCCAGAGTACCGTGGCTATGTGTTTTTGAGCACCTCCAGGACTGGTGACTCCACCACTGCCCTGGGCAGCCTGTTCCAGTGCCTGACCACTCTCAGTGAAGACACTTCTCATAGTACCCAACCTAAGCTTCCACCAGTGCAACTTGAGGCCATTTTCTGTTATCCTATCACTTGTTACTTGGGAGGAGGGATTGACCTCCACCTCACTATAACTTCCTTTCAGAGAGTTGTAGAGAGCAAGGTCTGTCTTCAGTCTCCTCTTCTCCAGGTTAAACAACCCCATTTCCCTTAGCTGTTTCTCATAAAGCTTGTTCTCTGGACCCTTTGCCTTTCTCTGGAAATAGGGATGCTTCAGTGAATTAAATACAAGCACAAGCAGACACCATCAAGGGTTTCTGGACAGATGATGTCTTTCTCAGAAGAGCATTTGGCCATGCAAACAATTAAAGGAAAGAACTGCAAAACACAAGTAGAGCCATGTGAGAAGGAAGAGCACCTGTTGAATGCTGTATAGTCTCGTGTAAGGCTACAGACTTATCCTCAGCTGTTATTAAGCAAGTGTTTGGGGAACAAGCTCATTGCTTCAGAAGAATCAGGGGAAGGTGTGTGCCTTGAGTCTGACTGTTATTCAGGGGAGAAGGAAAGAATGTGGGGAGCTGTCACAGACTGCATTAAATCAGAAGTCCTGGGTGTTAGCTTTGCCTGCTGCAAGGCAGTGGGGAAAACAGAGCAACCCCACAGGCTGTCGCTCTGTAACAAAATGCATTCCTTTGCTGTCTCACTGATTTTCCTCCCCTTGTAGATCAGCCCACTACGACCACAGAGGCCAAAGAGCCAAGTCATAAACGTTATGTCGAGCGAAAGGCGCTTCTCCGTCTCTCCATCACCGCCCAGCTCCCAGATGACACCGCCCCCGATAACTCCACGGACAAAGCTTTCTTTCAGCATGCAGTCCAGTAAGTCTTTAACTTTATCTATATTTTCTTTGCCTGGGAAATTCTAGACTAAAGATACCTGTCATAGAGTCATAGAATGGCTTAGCTTGGAAGGGACCTTAGAGATCAAATGCTCTAACCTCTATGCCATGGGAGGAACACAGATCTGATTGCTTAAGGCCTCATCCAACCTGGCCTTAAACATCTCCAGGGAGGGGGCATCCACAACCTCCCTGGGCAACCCATTCCAGAGTCTCATCACCCTCATACAGAAGAACTTCTTCCTAGGATCTAGCCTAAACCTGCTCTCCTTCAGCTTAAAACCAATCCCCTTGTCCTATCACTAGACACACTTACGAAAACTCCTTCTCCAGACCTCCCTCAGGTTTCCTTCAGGTATTGGAAGGCAGCAATAAGGACTCCCCAGAGTCTCTCCCTCTCCAGACTGAACAACCCCAGCTCACTCAGCCTGTCCTCATAGCAGAGGTGCTCCATCCCATGGATCATCTTTGTGGCCCTCTGGTATTCATTTTGCAGTTTTTGTGGTCTCCCTACACCCTGATTTGACTTCTTTAAGTTAGTCAGTCCCATTTCCATAGGATTCCCTGCAGGAACCAGACCCTACCTCTCATGAACATCACGTTCCTTGCATTTGTCACCCAAAATTCTCTCAATATTTTACAAATCAAGTCCAACTGCTGCATTGGAAAAGTTTCCTTTTTAAATAATCATTAACAATTACTTAGGTGTAGAGTAGCTGTCAAAAATTAGTGTTGTACTTAACTGTCTATTTGATTTAGGGTACTATAGAGCATACAGGCTGAAAAAAAAACAGTCTTTTAATGTCATTGTACCTTGAAAGAGCTTTTCTTTGCTATGGAGTGAGTGCAAGTCAGAAGGGGGAAAAATTAGTCAATCTTTCTGATCTATTTTTTGTTTGACATTGACATCCATCCTTGAGTACAATGTCTGTTTGTCTTAGTCTCCAGGAAACCCTTGCTACAAAACTGAGTGTAGTACAACAGCTATTTTTTTAACAGCACTGTTACTCCAAAAATCAGAGTTGTCAGTTGCCAGCATGTGACCAAAGAAAACACAAGAGCTTTTTCATACATGTACCAAATTGCTGGCACAATAGTCGAGAGTTCAGTGGGTTTCTTCAGCCTGGAGAAGAGAAGGCTTCACAGAGACCTTACTGTTGTCTTTCAGTGCTTAAAGGGGCTGGGAATGGGCTTTTAGCAGGGCCTGTTGTGACAGGACAAGGGGTGGTGGTTTGAAACTAGAAGAGGGAGATTTAGACTAGAGAGAAGGAAAAAATATTTTGCAGTGAGGGTGGTGAAATGCTGGTGCAGGTTCTCCAGAGAGGTGGTAGATGCCCCATCTCTGGAACCATTCCAGATTAGGTTGGATTAGCTTTGCTGGGGGAAGCATAGGCTGGATGTTAGGAGGAAGTTGTTGCCAGAGAGAGTGATTGGCATTGGAATGGGCTGCCCAGGGAGGTGGTGGAGGCACCATCCCCGGAGGTGTTCAAGAGGAGACTGGGTGAGGCACTTGATGCCATGGTCTGGTTGACTGGGTAGGGCTGGGTGCTAGGTTGGACTGGCTGATCTTGGAGGTCTCTTCCAACCTTCTTGATCTATGAGACTTTGAGAAACCTGCTTTAGTTGAAGACGTTCCTGCTGACTGCAAGAGGATTGGAGTACATGACCTTTAACAGCCTCCTCCCACCCAAACCAGTCTGTGATTCTGTTCTGTGATGCTGTGTTAGTCAAGAGGAGAAAAGGTGATCAGCTTTAAAAAAATCTCATTTGACATGGTCACTGTTTTAATTGCTTTTTGGATAGCTGTTCCTTTAAATAGTGGAAGTTTTGGAAAGGTTTCAGTGCTGGGTGCAGGTATATGTGCTGTGGTCAAGATTGTGTTTATTCTACAATTAATGTAGCAGCAGAATTGCCTCCTCAAGACTTGTGGCTTTGTTTTAAAGATTTGCAGTTGTTGCTTGCAAACATGTGGAAGAGGGACAAGCAAGTGCAAATCAATGCAGCGTTGCCTTTGCAAAGTCAAACAAGTATTCTGAGAACTGTGAACTCTCTCCTTTCTTTACAGTTTTAATAGCCAAGAACTTTTTATCACAAGTGTGATAAAAAAAGGAAAAACAGAGAAATGGAGTATATATAACCCTGCAAAAAAAAAACAAACCCTCTTTTGAATCAGATTAGTTCATCCCCTGCACATTTCCTTAACACAGGTTTGATTTCTTTTATTAAAAATGATCTTGAGCTGTTAGGTATTTCTGAAAACATTTATGTGCTGGTAATTTATAGAGGATGCAAACACTAGGTCCAGCTTATTGCAGACTTGTGGGATTTATAATCCCGTGAGGAACTGTAGAGATGAAAGATGTGAGGAATTCCAAGAATGCAGAAGTGACTTCAGTGCAGAAATTGGCTAAAAGCAGTTAAGGAGTTGCTAAGCAATCCTGCTTGCTTGTTAGCTGGCAGTTTAAGAGAATGGAGTGTAAAATCTGGGCATTAGATTGTGATTAAAGAAAACATATCTAATTGATCTCTTGCAGCAAAAAGATATCCTCAGTGGCACACATCCAGGGAGGAATAAATATTCAGACCATCCTAGTTTGATAGAACACCTTGACTAACAGCAGTAAGCCAGAAATGATGAGTAATTATTTGTATAGTGACTGACTTAGTGAGGTACACTTCAGCTGAACTGAGCAGGAGAAAATTAACAGGTCTGTAGCAAATAGATCTTCTTGAGGTACAACTGAAAATGAGTGAGATTTATGTTGGAAACCTGTTTCTGCAGTAGGGTAGATGACTCCTGGATGTCATTAAGCTTAGCTAGAGAATAGCTAAGCAAGGCAAATAATTCTTTTTTGTCATAGACTATTGTTGTTCTAATAACTAGTTGGCCAGACTGAGTGCAAATAGGCTACCCCTTCTCTGGAAGCCTTCTGCACTAGGCTGAGCAACCTAATGTGGTGTGAGGTTTCTGTGCCCATGGCAGGGGATTCAGTACTAGGTGATCTTTAAGGTCCCTTCCAACCTAAATCACTCAATGATTGCATGAGTTATAAAATGTTCAAGTGGATGGAAACACTCTTCACAGAATTTTTATCATAGAATCAGCCAGGTTGTAAGACACCTCCAAGATCAGCCAGTCCAACCTAGCACCCAGCCCTAGCCAGTCAACCAGACCATGGCACTAAGTGCCTCAGCCAGGCTTTGCTTGAACACCTCCAGGGACGGTGCCTCCACCACCTCCCTGGGCAGCCCATTCCAATGCCAATCACTCTCTCTGTGAAGAATTTCTTCCTAATATCCAGCCTATACCTCCCCTGGCACAACTTGAGACTGTGTCCCCTTGTTCTGTTGCTGGTTGCCTGACAGAAGAGACCAACCTCCACCTGGCTACAACCTCCCTTCAGGTAGTTGTAGACAGCAATGAGGTCTGCCCTGAGCCTCCTCTTCTGCAGCCTGCACACCCCCAGCTCCCTGAGCCTCTCCTCACAGGGTTGTGTTCCAGGCCCCTCCCCAGCCTTGTTGCCGTTCTCTGGACACCTTCCAGCACCTCAACATCTCTCTTGAATTAAGGAGCCCACAACTGGACACAGCACTCAAGGTGTGGCCTGACCAGTGCTGAGTACAGGGGCAGAATAACCTCCCTTGTCCTACTGGCCACACTGTTCCTGATGCAGGCCAGGATGCCATTGGCTCTCTTGGCCACCTGGGCACACTGCTGGCTCATCTTCAGCTACTATCTACCAGTACCCCCAGGTCCCTTTCTTCCTGGCTATTCTCCAGCTACTCAGTCCCCAGCCTGTCTCGCTGCTTGGGGTTGTTGTGTCCAAAGTGCAGAACTCTGCACTTGGCCTTGTTAAATCTCATCCCATTGGCCTCTGCCCACCCATCCAGCCTGTCCAGGTCCCTCTGCAGGGCTCTCCTACCTTCCAACAGATCCACACCTGCTCCTAGCTTGGTGTCATCCAAAAACATTCTGATGCAGGACTCAATCCCCTTGTCCAGATCATCAATAAAGATGTTGAACAGGACTGGTCCCAGCACTGATCTCTGGGGCACACCACTAGTGACAGCTGCCAACTGAAAGGTTGCAGTCCCAGGATGGGAAATATTCTTCCTGGTGCGGTTGGAAGTTCAAATGAAAGGATGAGAAGTAAAATTACAGTTTTGAGTGACACATCCATAGAGGGACCTTCCAGTTCAGTTGTTAGTCAGAGGCCATTTCAGAGAAGAGTAGCAAGACACTTTTTGTAAGGTATTGATAAGAACCTGTTAATAATAACACCTGCTTAAACAAGCCCTCCTCCTGGCTCACACATCAGCCAGGAAAATAACCCCCCCCCCCCCTTTTTTTTTCTTCCCTCATTTCCTAAACGAAAACACTTCCCTGATTTATCAAAAAGAAATTAAGTTTCTAATCTCATAATGCTCAGAGTGGCTTTTGCCTGTGTTAAAACAACTGAATTACCCCAAAATGCACCGTGGGTGGATTTTTACACACAAACCTATGTATCACCCAGGACTCAGGAAACTTTATTGTCCCTCAGGCCATTGCCTTTGCAGCATGTACCTGCTGCAAAGGATTTATCTGCCAAAAAAAAAGAGGCCTTTCTACCCAGCAAACCATAATAATAAATGCTTTATACTTCCTCTTGTGTGATTTTATTTACCCAACAACTAATGGCTGCTCATTTATTATAGTTACCCGGAGTTTGGAAGTTTTTGAGAGAGATGTTATTAATTACAGGCTTTCATTTGTGCATTTTACTAACCAGAAGCTTTTATTTTACCATGAGAAAGTAAATAAAGCTTAGCTGGGTGATAGTTTTTTTAGGGCACGTATCAAAAGTTTCGTGGTGTGTTAATGTGCAAGGTAAGAATGCATTGCTTAGAGATGAGAAAATTATACTTGCTAAGCTAGGAATGTTTTGGTGTGAAATCCAAAGTAAAAAATGGTTTTCTGTTAAAAAGAGAGGGTGGTTCAAGTATTTTGAGTGTGTCCTAAAAATTAGCTCAGTGTGACTCCACACCCCATCAGTGTGAGGGTTGGTTTGTTTTGTCTGCTTTCCTTCCGTCACAGAATCACAGAATGTTAAGGGTTGGAAGTGACCTCTGGAGATCATTGAGTACAAGCACCCTGCCAAAGCTGGATCATGCAGGGCAGGTCACATAGGAACACATCCAGATGGACCTGTTAATTAAGGACGTGGTTTAGTGATGACCTTGCAGTGCTGGGTTATAGGTTGGACTGGATAATGGTGAAGATCTCTTCCAACAAATTATATTCTGTGATTCTGTGTGTCTCGAAAGTCTCCAGAGAGGGAGACTCCACACCTTCTCTGGGTAGCCTGTTCTGTCACCCTTACAGTAAAGAAGTTTTTTCTCATGTTAATGTGCAGCTTCCTATCATTAGATGAGCTGCAAGTAATTACAGAGGCAGTGAAGAGCAGTTACTGCACGTGTCGTGTGTTCGCTGTATCAACGCCATACGAACTGGTGCAGTCTGGACCTTTGGGTTCCCTTCACCCATTGGAAGAGTTAATTGAGTGTTGTCTTTTTACAGCTCTGGAGCTGAATGGTATGTCCAGCTCTGAGATCCCTGGACCTTTGTGTTCCCTTCATCCATTGAAAGAGTTAACTGAGTGTTGTCTTTTTACAGCTCTGGAGCTGAATGGTATGTCCAGCTCTGAGATCCCTGGACCTTTGCGTTCCCTTCATCCATTGAAAGAGTTAACTGAGTGTTGTCTTTTTACAGCTCTGGAGCTGAATGGTATGTCCAGCTCTGAGATCCCTGGACCTTTGGGTTCCCTTCACCCATTGAAAGAGTTAACTGAGTGTTGTCTTTTTACAGCTCTGGAGCTGAATGGTATGTCCAGCTCTGAGATCCCTGGACCTTTGGGTTCCCTTCATCCATTGAAAGAGTTAATTGAGTGTTGTTTTTTTACAGCTCTGGAGCTGAATGGTATGTCCAGCTCTGAGATCCCTGGACCTTTGGGCTCCCTTCACCCATTGAAAGAGTTAACTGAGTGTTGTCTTTTTACAGCTCTGGAGCTGAATGGTATGTCCAGCTCTGAGATCCCTGATGTTCCTCCTCCTCTGCCCCTCAAAGGAAGCATGGCTGATTATGGGAACCTTATGGAAAGTCAAGACTTGATCAGCCCAACGACCTCTCCCCCTGCCCATCAAAGGGTGAGTCCCAGAAAAGATGACAATTTCCCACAGTTTTCTTGGCTTTTGTGCTTTGAGCAATCCACAGCAAGATGTAATCTTGCTTGTGGACATTTCAGCAGATCCAGACACTTCTACAGCTGCAAACAAGTGTCTGGAGTGTGAGGGAACAGCATCGCTCATGGGGACTGACCTGAAGGGAGGTTGGATTCATTCTGGTGGAGAAGGCTTAAGAAAAATGTTGTTAGCAGTGTTGGTAAGGGAGCTTTAACCGACAGGCTGCAGTCTCAGCAGCAAATCAGATTTAACAGCCTTTCAATCCTCTCTCAGGAAAGCAAATAAAACAAGTACTGACATCTTTCCTTTCTGGAGCTCTGTTCTGCCTGCTTTCAATCGCCACTTGTTTCCTAGAGGCAAACACACGTGCTCCCTTTGAGGGAAGGAGCTCAGAAACACTCTTCATCATCAGCAGGGCTTTCAGCTTTCTGAAGAAAATACACTTTTTCAACTTTGTTTCCTGTATCTTGGAGGCTTTTAAAAATAATTTGGTCCTTTTCTTCAAAGCACTTTTGAGGAGGGCCATTTATTTTCTTTTTGAAGAAAAAAGCAGATTTAAAGATGTTTCATGGGTTGACCCAGGCTGGATCTTGGGTGCCTATCTAAGCCTCTCTATCACTCTCCTCCTCAACTCAACAGGGGAGAGAAAATACAATAATAGGCTTCTGGGTCAAGATAAGGACAGGGAAGATCACCCACCACTTACCATCACAGGCAAAACAGTCTTGACTTGGGGAAATTAGTCTCATTTATTACCAGCCAAATCTAAGTAGGATAATGAGAAATAAACCTAAATACTAGAAGATGTTCCCTCTACCCCTCCCATCTTTTGGGGTTTAACTTCCTCTACCCCTCCCGTCTTTTGGGGTTTAACTTCATTCCTGATTTCTCTCCCTCCTCCACCTGTATAGGGGAATGGAGGTTGTGGTCAGTTCTTTGCATGCATGTCTTCCTCCTCAGGAGGACTGCTCGCACTCTTCCCCTGTTCTAGCATGAGATCTCTTCCCTGGGACATAGTTCTCCACAAACTTCTCCAATATGAGTCCTTCCCACTGGCTGAAGTTCTTCATGAACTGCTTCAGTGTGGGTCCCTTCCCCAAGGTATAGTCCTTTAGAAAAGCTCCTCCTTCAGTGTGGATCCCGCATGAGCTCATAAATCATGCCAGAAAACTTCTTCCAGTATGAGCTCCTCTCTCCAAAGGGCCACAGGCTTGCCAAGAGCCACTCCAGTGTGGGCTTCCCATGGGATGGATGCCCAGGCTTCTTTGGGCATCCACTTGCTCTGGCATGACCTCCTCCATTGGCTTGCAGGTATAGATCTACTCCACTGTTAACCTCCATGGGTTTGGGCTACAGAGGCATTGCTGGCCTCAGCATGGTTTTCCCTACTGACTGCAGCTGCCTGAAACACCTCTTCCCCCTCCTTCTTCACTGACCTTTCTTTTTTCCCAAATCTTAAATCTGTTACCCCAGAGGTGCTGCCCCCATTGCTCATGGGCTCAGCCCTTGCCAGCTGGCTGGCATTAGTTCCATCCCACCCACTACCAAAACCTGGCCACACAAACCCAGTGCTAGAGGTTTTCTTTCCTTTGACTTTGAAATGTACAGCTTTGGCCAAGCTGGTATTTTGTGGAAAAATCCATCAGCAGTAGTGATTCTTTTTTGTTTGCAGAGGTATCTTCCAGGATTTCTCTGAAGTCCCCCCTTCAAATGAAATTCTGTGGAGTAATTTGCTTTTCATAGTTAGAGAGAGCATCCTGATCCCAAGCAGAGAAAGAGGCAGGCAGGAACTGAGTTTTAACTCTGGGGATAGTTTTGTTTAACCCAAACCATCACAGTGCACAACACTACACGAATCTGGCTATTTCACTGCCTGAAACTGTAACTGTGTTGTTGCAGGAATTTGCTATTTCCAGCCCAAAGTGGGGGAGAAAAGCCCCAGATCTAGAATTAGCTTCAGGAATTATATGCATGCATTGAAAAGTTCTCTATTCCCATCCTGTCTTCCATGGTTCTACCCCATAGCTGAATGGTTTTAGTAAATATTTTCATTAAACTTCTTTTTATGAACCCTCCTCTTAATTTCCATCAAAGCATACTAAGCTCTCACCCATTTCCTTGGCTTCTGCCTCAGAGGCCAGCATTTGCTTGACCTGAATACAGACCTCCAAGTGGAAAATCACAGAATGTACAGGAGGGCTGCCAGGACTTTTGTCTAAGGAATCCATCTTCATGAAGAAACCTGAGAAATTGAAATTAGCTTTCACATTTCTTGAGAGCTTTCCTGTACGAGCTCCAGAGCAGTAAATTCATTTTGTATGAAGTTCTAGGTCATGGTAGTAGCTCAGGATTGCTAATGTGAGTTCAGTTTCTAGCTAAAAAGCATTAATGAGGTGGGGCTGGGTGATAGGTTGGACTGGATGATCTTGGAGGTCTCTTGCAATGATTCTATGATGGGACTTAAAATCCTGGTAATCAGGTTGCTTTTTCCATCCTTGTGGAGCTGTTTGAGGGGGTTACACATGCTAGATACTTACTGTGCTGCTAGCAAGTACCATCCTGCTGTGATGATTTGAGCTCAGATCTGAAGACAGCTCAAGTTCCAGCCTCAATCTCAGTGCTATTGGAGATGTGACCTTGTGGAGCTCCGGTACCTGTCATGAGGAGGGTTTCCACATCATTAAATGGATGCTCATAAAAATAGGAGCAATATGCTCTTGTGGCTTTTTGCAAAGCTTTATTCTGCTCTTAACAGTTTTTCTTTTCTCTTTGCAGTCTTCACCTCTTAGAGTCCTTTCCCATTTTTCTTTTAATGCATTTTCTAATTGTAAAAATGGACTCACATGAGGCACTGAAGGGCCTCAGGATTTAAGTGTAGTTCAGACATGCAATCAGATATAGGCTGAGTCACCTTAGCTAACTGCTCAAAATTTTCTTCAGCATCTGTATTTTTATTAGCTTTTGCAAAGTGAGTTTCAAAATCTGTTCAGCTTGGTGAAGAAGAGGCACCAGGGGGACATTATAGCGGCCTTCCAGTACCTGAAAGGGGCTACAAGAAAGCTGGGAAGGGACACTTTTTGCAAGAGCTTGTAGTGATAGTATCAAAGGGAATAGATTGAAGCTTGAATAGAGCAGATTTAGACTGGATATTAGGAGGAAATTCTTTACAGTGAGGATGGTGAGACACTGGAACAGTGTGCCCAGGGAGGTCGTGAATGCCCCATCCCTGGAGGTGTTCAGGGGCAGGCTGGATGGGGGCCTTGAGCAACCTGATCTAGTGGAAGGTGTCCCTGCCCATGTCACAGGGGTTGGAACTAGATGATTTTTAAGGTCTTTTCCAACCCAAATCGCTCCATGCATCTGTGAAAACTGATCTAAAGCAGATTTCACAGTATCACACAGTATCACAGTATCATCAGGGTTGGAAGAGACCTCACAGATCATCAAGTCCAACCCTTTACCACAGAGCTCAAGGCCAGACCATGGCACCAAGTGCCACGTCCAACCTTGCCTTGAACAGCTCCAGGGACGGCGACTCCACCACCTCCCCGGGCAGCCCATTCCAGTGTCCAATGACTCTCTCAGTGAAGAACTTTCTCCTCACCTCAAGCCTAAATCTCCCCTGGCACAGCCTGAGGCTGTGTCCTCTCGTTCTGGTGCTGGCCACCTGAGAGAAGAGAGCAACCTCCTCCTGGCCACAACCACCCCTCAGGTAGTTGTAGACAGCAATAAGGTCTCCCCTGAGCCTCCTCTTCTCCAGGCTAACCAATCCCAGCTCCCTCAGCCTCTCCTCGTAGGGCTGTGCTCAAGGCCTCTCCCCAGCCTCATCGCCCTTCTCTGGACACGCTCAAGCATCTCAATGTCCCTCCTAAACTGGGGGGCCCAGAACTGAACACAGGACTCAAGGTGTGGTCTAACCAGTGCAGAGTACAGGGGCAGAATGACCTCCCTGCTCCTGCTGACCACACCATTCCTGATGCAGGCCAGGATGCCACTGGCTCTCTTGGCCACCTGGGCACACTGCTGGCTCATGTTCAGGCAGGTATCAATCAGTACCCCCAGATCCCTCTCTGTCTGGCTGCTCTCCAGCCACTCCGACCCCAGCCTGTATCTCTGCATGGGGTTGTTGTGGCCAAAGTGCAGCACCCTGCACTTGGAGCTATTGAACCCCATCCCATTGGACTCTGCCCATCTGTCCAGGCGGTCAAGGTCCCGCTGCAGAGCCCTTCTGCCCTCCAACTCCATCACATCTGCCCCCAGCTTTGTGTCATCTGCAAACTTGCTGATGACTGACTCGATGCCCTCATCCAGATCATCAATGAAGATGTTAAAGAGGATGGGGCCCAGCACAGATCCCTGAGGGACACCACTAGTGGCAGCCGCCAGCTGGATGTGGCACCATTCACCACCACTCTCTGGGTCTGGCCCTCCAGCCAGTTCCTAACCCAGCACAGAGTGTTGCCATCCAAGCCATGGATTTGTCACGAAGCCACGTGTAGTAGCCTTAGAATTAATTTCAGAAGAGGCTTCTAGCCTTGTAACAATCACTCTGCACATTTGTTTCATTAGGCTTGCAGGAAAGAAGCTGTTACAGAACGTAAAGAGAATGAGTGTTGCTGGGCATGAAAGATCAGATGGGTAGATTCTTATTACTGCTGTGATTAAATCTTGCTTTGCAGTTTTTAATGCCTTCTGTTTGCTGGAGTCAAACAGCTACATACATACTTCATAAGTTTCTAATTCTGTGCCTAGTAAATTGATCATCTTTTAAGTTACATAAGCTTCGTCTCAATGAAGAAAAATGGGTGAAGAATATTATAGATAAGATTATCTTGGTAGCTTTTTAACTGGCAGCGTCTGCCTGTGTGCAAAATCATTGCACTGTTCACTCTGGTTACCTTGCAGCCAGTTATGAAAACCAAAAACCAGTGCTGCAGTGAACTGAAAAGCATGCAATGATAAATGCACCGACTGCTTCAAATCAAACTGCAGGCAATAGTGTCATTTAACGTCTGAGATGGTGATCTTAAATCATTTGGAGTCCACTGTTAGCTGGGTCTAACTTAGGTCTTTTATCCAGGTGATCACCTAATTATAATTTTCTGGTTGTCCTCTTATTCATTGCTAACTGTGAGACCCTTACATATATTTTCTTGCACAGTGTGATTTGTTCAGCTAAAAATGTCCTTAATAATAGATGGGCACATAAAAAAAGACGTCTATGACTCCTGCAAGGATTATTATTACATCAAGGGATTCCTTTAGGCATTTCTCGTTCTCTGTGGGTTCATCCATACCCTTGCATACAAATCAGCTGCCTGCTTGGTATTCACAGCGAGGAGGGAAACTCAAAGGAAATAGACAAAGGAGTACTTACATTTCTAATAGCAGCTCTAACACTTACTAAGCATCAGGTAGTGGTTTGGAGGAGAACATCTCGATCAGTCTGGCATAGATGGAGAACTGGGCAAGGAGGACCAGTAGTAGGACCAGACTGGTCTCATGTGGCTGGTGGTGACTGCTTGTGCTGGGGCTCTGGGATCCTGTTCCACGAGGAGTGCTCAGACTGGTTACTGGGGTGCAATGGCAGTGTTCACACACGAAGGAAAAGCCCAAGGGAATTTTTCATGTGTTGTGATGCATACAGTGTAGTGCTGATCATTGTGTCTTACAGTAGCTGCAGAGAGAAGAAAAATGCCCTTAAAGGAAACATGCAGTCTTCATGTAGAGAGAGAAAAAGAATTGAGGCTGGAGACCAAACTGAGGCTACAGAATTCATAGAATCACAGAATGGTTTGGATTGGAAGGGACCTTTAAAAGTCATCTAAGCCAACCCACCTACAGTGAACAGGGACATCTTCAGTTAGAGCAGGTTTTCTGGAGCCCCAAACAACCTGACCTGCAGTGGTTCCAGGGATGGGGCATCTACCACCTCTCTGGACAACCTGGGCTAGTGTTTAACCATCCTATGTGTAAAAAAACTCCTCTGTCGTCTGAATCTTCCTCTTTCACTTTCAAACCATCACCCTCTGTCCTGTCACAACAGACCCTGCTGAATAGTCCTGTCCCCATCTTTCATGTAGCTTCCTTCAGGTACTGGAAGAATGCTCTAAGGTCTTCTTCTCCAAGCAGAACAACCCCAGCTCTCTCAGCCTGTCACAGCAGAGGGGTTCCAGCCATCATACTGGTTTTGCTGGGAACATTTGTTAACAGTTTATAATTGTTTCTTCTCTGATGTTATTTTTCTGGAGAATCCTTCTTAAGTGCCTCATGCAGTTCCCTCAGGTCAGCAGAGGCTGGTGACAAAGCCTCTAAGTAAGGCAGTATTTAGGTGCTGTGAGTCCCACCAGCTTGGGTGTCAGCACTGGTTTGGTGGCCCAATGCTCACTGCCAGTTTACCACATCAGTGAGAGTTCAGTTGTTAGGAACATTACCCTGTGGTAGGTTGGATAAGGTGAACTTGGAAATGATTAATCCATTATATTAAATTAGAAGGTCAAATTTGAGGACTGCATTTGCTCACAAATGGAAATGAATGTCCTTTCTTCTGTTTGATGCTCCAACATTGGAAAAGGCTGCCCAGGGAGGTGGCAGAGTGAACACCTCTGGAGGTATTTAAAAGATGTGTGGATGGAGGTATTTAAAAGATGTGTGGATGTGGTGCTGAGGAACTCAGACATGATGATCTCAGAGGTCTCTTCCAACCTAGACAGTCCTGTGATGCTATAAGTTCTTAAAAACCAGGCCTTTCATGAACATAAGCTCATGTCAAAAGGCTTTCTATGATGTATAAGGCTATAAAATGTACCCAAAAGGGAAAAAGAAAGAAAGAAAATTTGGGTTTATATACTATCTGATCATTGTTTTTACCTGCTGAAGATGGGAAGCATTGCACATTACCACAGTGCTTCCCTAGTGCAAAGTTTCCTCCACCTCCCACCTTGTTTGGGCCGGAGCTTGGTGGGTTAAGCTCTTGCCAAGCAAAGAGCTTCTAAAAAAGCTCAGAGTCACTTTTTAATAAGTCTCCAAATCAATGAACCACCACTGCTTATTGCAGGAGTTTGAGTGAAAAATGTGTTCCTCCACTCTCTGCCTGGAGATATAGAGCCCATGATGTGTCCCTGAGCAGCACCCTTGATTTTGTTTTGGAGAGGACCATCTCGCTGCCCTCAGCCTGAGCATCTGCAGGCTCTGCTCTGGCCAGCCGCTAACACAGTTGTTTATTGCTCTCTCTGGGCTGTAGCCTGCAATAAGAAACAGAGTTTCAGTCTGGAGTTTAAACCTAATTCTGAGAGTGCTGCTCGTCAGTCTTGCGGTGTGTTCACGCAGGGGCTGACGCAGAGCAGCAGGGCTTTAGGAGATGGAGTTAGCCATCCCCACTGCTGACGGCTGCCACCTGCAGAAATGGGCTTCAGCAGAGGGCACATCGCACTGGCCCTGTCTGAGCGCAGGTGGCACCACAGGGAGCGCTGCTCGGTGCGCCAGAGCTGCCTCGCCTGCTGCCGCCACCCACGGGGGAGTATCCCACTGCTGCCCCGGGTCTGACCGAAATAAAGGGGGAAATCTGAGGTACTGCTTTGCCAGGGCAGGTCTAGGCTGGATGTTAGGAGGAAGTTGTTGGCAGAGAGAGTGATTGGCATTGGAATGGGCTGCCCAGGGAGGTGGTGGAGTCACTGTCCCTGGAGGTGTTCAAGAAAAGCCTGGATGAGGCACTTAGTGCCATGGTCTGGTTGACTGCGTAGGGCTGGGTGCTAGGTTGGACTGGCTGATCTTGGAGGTCTCTTCCAATCTGCTTGATTCTATGATTCTGTGATTCTATGAAGCAATTCATGTTGCCTGTTCTGAAGGACCTTTCCTGATACCCAAGGAGGGGAGTGAGGCACCTCTGCTGGGAGGACAGGCTGAGATAGGGTGGTTCAGCCTGGAGAAAAGAAGGCTCCAGGAAGACCTTGTGGCCTTTCAGTATTTAAAGGAGACCTGGAAGAAAGAGGAGGAAAATCTTTCTAGCAAGGCCAGTTGTGACAGGACAAGGGGTGACAGTTTGCAACAAAAAAAAAGGGGAATTCAATCTAGATATAAGGAAGAAATGTTTGACACTGAGGGTGGTGAGACACTGGCCCAGGTTGCCCAGCGAGATAGATGCCCCATCCCTGGAAGCATTGCAGGCCAGGTTGTTTGGGGCTCTGAGCAACCTGCTCTATTTGAACACAGCCCTGCTAACTGCATGGGGTTTGAACTAGATGCCTTTAAAGGTCACTTCCAACCCAAACCAGTCTGTGATTCTGTGATATCCCTACAACCCCCTGAAATAAGTCATAGCAAGGTGGGGTTCAGCCTCTTCTCCCAGGTAACAAGTGACAGGACAGGAGGAAATGGACCTAAGCTGCACCACGGGAGGTGTAGGTTGGATTTTAAGAAAAATGTCTTCACCAAAAGGGTCATGGTGCACTGGGACTGGGAAGTAGAGGAGTCCTGCTCCCTGCTGCTGTTTAAAAGGCACTTGGGTGAGATGCTTAGGACATAGTCTGACAGTTTTGTATAGGGAGATGTTAGGTTATGCTTGGACTCCATCTTAAGGTCTTTTCCAACCAGGCTATGCTGTGGTTATAAGTTGAGCACATGGGGTAAGAGCAAACAAATTGCCTCTCTTCAGGAGGACTCTTCTCCCAGGCAACCAGCAACAGAACAAGGGGACACAGTCTCAAGTTGTGCCAGGGGAAGTATAGGCTGGATGCTAGGAGGAAGTTCTTCACAGAGAGAGTGATTGGCATTGGAATGGGCTGCCCAGGGAGGTGGTGGAATTGCTGCCCCTGGAGGTGTTCAAGCAAAGCCTGGCTGAGGCACTTAGTGCCATGGTCTAGCTGACTGGCTAGGGCTGGGTGCTAGGTTGTACTGGCTGATCTTGGAGGTCTCTTCCAACCTGGTTGATTCTATGATTCTATGATTCTTTCAGTTACACATTCACAGAATCGTTTTGGTTAGAAAGGACCTTTAAGATCACTGAGTCCAACTGTTACCTAGCTCTGCCAAGGCTGGTGCTAAGCTATGTTGCTCAGCACCACATCCCTGCCTCTTTAAACATCTCCAGGAGTGTGGATTCAAGCACCTCCCTGGGCAGCCTGTTCCAGTGTTCAAGAACCCTTTCAGGGAAGAAGTTTCTTCTAATATCCACCCTAAGGTACACTCCAGCCAGGGCAGCTATGATGGCTCTGTCAAAAGAAACTCCAAGAGATTAGGTATGAGAACAGAGTTAAATCAGTCATTTTACATCAAGTACCTGCAGTATTTTCCACATATCTTTGTTCCCTGGGTCAAACAGCCAATTAGCTTAAACTGTCTATAACTGGCTCACATGAGTGCAGTTGAGTTCATTCTCTCCACTGGCACATCCTTGCTCTTTCAGAATGGGAGTGTTACTCCATCAAGACAGTATCACAGTATCATACTATCAGGGTTGGAAGAGACCTCACAGATCATCAAGTCCAACCTGCTACCACAGAGCTCAAGGCTAGACCATGGCACCAAGTGCCACGTCCAATCCTGTCTTGAACAGCTCCAGGGACGGCAACTCCACCACCTCCCTGGGCAGCCCATTCCAGTGTCCAATGACTCTCTCAGTGAAGAACTTTCTCCTCACCTCCAGCCTAAATTTCCCCTGGTGCAGCCTGAGGCTGTGTCCTCTCGTTCTGGTGCTGGCCACCTGAGAGAAGAGAGCAACCTCCTCCTGGCTAGAACCACCCCTCAGGTAGTTGTAGGCAGCAATAAGGTCTCCCCTGAGCCTCCTCTTCTCCAGGCTAACCAATCCCAGCTCCCTCAGCCTCTCCTCGTAGGGCTGTGCTCAAGGCCTCTCCCCAGCCTCGTCGCCCTTCTCTGGACACGCTCAAGCATCTCAATGTCCCTCCTAAACTGGGGGGCCCAGAACTGAACACAGTACTCAAGGTGTGGTCTAACCAGTGCAGAGTACAGGGGCAGAATGACCTCCCTGCTCCTGCTGACCACACCATTCCTGATGCAAGACCTCACATTATCTGTTATTTCTCATTGCAGATATGACATTAGCAAGTTGCTGTTTGCCAGGCAGCTCATCTCCTTGCTCAAAACAAAGTGTAAGTGAGAAGGAGCAATTCAGAGCTCTAGACTTGGACTCAGTGATCTTAGTGGCCTTTTCCAACCAAAACAATTGTCTGATTTTATGATTTGGGAGCATTTACACAGTCCTGTGTAGCTGATAGTCATTGCAGACAGTAGGGCAATTAGGGCAAGGGGTGATGGTTTTGAACCAAAAGAGGGAGATTTACACTAGATAGAAGGAAGAAATTCTTGATGCTGAAGGTGGTGCGACACTAGCCCAGCGTGCCTAGAAAGGTGATAAGATGCCTCATCCCTAGAACCATTCCAGGTCATTTTTTTGGGGACTCTGATCAACCTCCTCTAGTTTCAGATGTTCCTGCTGACTGCAGGGAGATCTGACTAGATGACCTTTAAAGTTCCCTTCCAACCCAAACCCTTCAACGATTCTATTTACATCTCATTTCTGCTGCATCTGACCCAGTTAGGTTCTGTTTATCCTTCAAGGTAAAGTTTGTGGGTTTTTTTTGATTGAATGTCTGTTGTTGTGGCCATTTAATTGCAAAGCAAAATAGTTGTACAGGAAGAAATCTCCTCCAGTGTCACAAGGAGAACTCTCTTTATTTTTTATTCAATTTCATTGGGTTTTAAGAGGGGTTTTTTTAAACTGGGGGTGGGGGAAGCCCACAACATTGTAGTATCTCATTTTATGCCTTTGCAGAGTAGGAAAAAAGGCATTTTTTTCATCTTCTTGAATTGATTTTTACTGCACCCTGGATGTGTATAGTGCAGTGTGGTTTCTGTCTGTAAGAGAATGTTTTTAAACCTGATTCTTTTCTTTATTAGAACGCCACCAAAAAAACAACAACAAATGGGAGCAATTTCATGTTCAAGGCAGAAGGAACAGATTGCTTCTGTGTTTTGCAGATGTGCCTTTTACATAAGGTTTCTGCTTCCCCTGAGGTAGCCGTGAGTCAAGGATTCTTGCCCAAAATAGGTCTGAATGTGAAGCAGCAGCCTCCCTACTCTTGTCAGAGAGGAGAAGCACGTGTCAGGATTTGGTGGGTTCACAATTACCCACTGAAATGTAAAGATCAGCTCTGCAATGAAGTTGTTAATTGAACTGAAAATCCAGAGAAAGTCTGGTTTGTATTTCAAAGTTTCGAAGAGAATGCAGAGCAAAACTGAACTTGGTGAGCTAATAATCACAGAATCATAGGGTTGTTTTGGCTGGAAAGAACTTTTAAGATCAAGCCCCCCAGCCATTCTCTAACTCTGCCAAGGCTGGTGCTAAACCATGTCCCTCAGCACCATCTCTGCAGCTTTTAAATACCTCCAAGGATGGAGATTCAACCACCTCCCTGAAGCCTGTTTCAGTGTTTTGAGAACCCTTTCAGTGAAGAAGTTTCTTCTGATATCCAACCTAAACCTCTCTTGATGCAACTTGAGGCCATTTCCTCTTACCTTTCACTTTCACAGCCATTGGAATGGGCTGCCCAGGGAGGTGGTGGAGTCACCATCCCTGGAGGTGTTGAAGCAAAGCCTGGATGAGGCACTTAGTGCCATGTTCTAGTTGACTGGATAGGGCTGGGTGCTAGGTTGTACTGGCTGATCTTGGAGGTCTCTTCCAACCTTGTTGATTCTACGATTCTGTGTTACTAGGTGGAATAGTCCAACCCCCCACCTGTCTCCAATTTCCTTTCAGGCAGCTGAAGAGAGACTCAGCCCCCTTTTTTCCAGGCTGAACAACCTCAGGTCCCTTAGGTGCTGCTCATAAGACCTGTTCTCCACATTCTTCACCATCTTTGTTGCCTTCTCTGGATGTGCTCGAGCACCTCAACATCCTTCTTGGAGTGAAGTGTCCAAAACTGAACACAGTTCTTAAGGTGTGGCTTTCCAAGTGCTGAGTACAGAGGGAAGATCAGAATGACTTTTCCAAGTATGATATGAGGGGAAAAGGGAAAGTGTGCTTGAATTGCTTCCTGTGCTTGAATAACTGGATGTTAGGAGGAAGTTCTTCCCAGAGAGAGTGATTTGCCACTGGAATGGGCTGCCCAGGGAGGTGGTGGAGTCACCATCCCTGAGTGTGTTCAAGCAAAGCCTGGATGAGGCACTTGGTGCCATGGTCTAGTTGACTGGATAGGGCTGGGTTCTAGGTTGGACTGGCTGATCTTGGAGGTCTCTTCCAACCTGCTTGATTCTATGATTCTATGTATCCATGATTCTAACTGGGAGCATGTCCCAGCCCTGGGAGTGGTGGCTAGGCCTGGAATTGCACCAGTTCCATACTGGCACATTTTGTCGTGCTAATTCCTCCATAATGTTGCCCTGACAGGCATTACACATCCTACTTAATATATTCACTGGTAGCTTTCTTATATAAATGAACATGTACTAAATTTATCTGACTTTCTAATGGAAATTGTAAATTCAATTATAATAATTATCTACCTATCTCTGTTATTTCTTTCTGCCTAATTTGCTTGCAGCACCTAAGCTCTGGAAGGTTTTGTGCTTGTTATTTATAGCAGACGTATTTAGCTTATTCTCACTGTATTTGCCTTGTATCTGTTCCTCCAAAGCAGGTTTTCAGGGATAATTTGATTGTACTCTGATCAATATGGTGGGCTCATTTGTTTGAGAAATGCCTTTGATCTGATTGAATTGAGATTTATTGCCAATGTGCTGTTATTTAAATTCAAAATGGATTTTCACAAATGATGCTTTCAGCAAGGTTAGTTTCTTCCTGGTGAGAAACACCAACTGAAAAGATTTCTGAGAGCAAAGCAGTGAGGAAATCCTGATGGTTTGTGGTATGTTTGAGAGGGGCACCTGGTTTATTTAGTTACTAAATTAATGTCATCTTTATAGTGGGGTTATTCAGCCTGGAGAAGAGCAGGCTTAGAGCAGCCTTAAAGTGTTTTAACAGGGCTACAGGAGAGCTGGAGAGGGACTTTTTACGAAGGCATGGACAAGGAGTAAAGGCTTTGTAATGGTTTAGCACAAAGGCTAACCTACCTGCCTGCTCCCCCAGCACAGAAGTGAGGGGAAGCACTTTCTGGTTTTTGAGGCTGGCAGGAATAACAGCAGCAGGTTCAACTCAATCCATGACAGGCTTCAAAGTGGAAGAAGCTGGGTTTAGATTAGACATCAGGTAGAAATTCTTCCCCATGAGAGTGGTGAGGCACTGGAACAGCTTGCCCAGAGAAATTGTGGATCTTCCAATTTCCAATCCAATCCTATGTTTGGATTCTTCTTCTTGTATCTCTCAGTAAGCCTATGAGTGAAGTAGACATCATTCTGTGTTCCTTTTCACAGCCTGTAACTTAGTTCTTCTCACCAGAACATTCTAGCTAGCTTCAAACTAGCACAGTGCTCAAAGCCAGGCTGGATGGGGCCTTGGTCAATCTGGTCTGATAGGAGGTGTCCTTGCCCAGGGCAGAGGGCTGGAACTAGATGATTTTTAAGGTCCCTTCCAGCCTGAACTGTTCAGTGAGGAGTTCCTGCTTGTCATACCTGATGTTCTGCACACCACCAGCATTTCCAAAAGTTTGCCCAGAGCCTCAGCCTGGGCACAGGACTATAGCTGAGCAGTTCCTCAAGGATATTGAATTCTGCAGACCATATGTGAGTGTGTGAATAGTCACAGAAACATAGATTGTACTGGGTTGGGTTGGAAGGGACCTCTGGAGGTCATCTAGTCCAGCCCCGCTGCAGTAAACAGGGACATCCCCAACTACTTCACCTCTTAACTCAGGTGTCTTTGGTAGGGATTGTGCAGCTAACTTAACATACCAGGTTAATAAAGTGTTTGGGCAGGTAAATGAAATGTCTCATGGTTCTGACTGTAATGCTTGAGAGACAGATCACAGCAGTGGCACTGTAATTGAAATAAAGCCAAACAAACCTTTGGGTTCACACTTAGTAAAATGCAGTTCTTGTTTTATCCACTTTCCCTGCTCATCTCTTGATTTGCTGACTTTGAGATCATTGTTTCCTGATGTAAGTCAGGGTTTGAGCCTGCTCTGGAAAATGAGTGCTGCTTACTCAGCAGGGTTTCCTTGCGTGCATTTCAAACAGCAGTGCCCTTTCAAGACTCAAACCTTTTAATAACCTGCTGGTTTCTTCAAAACAGCTGAGATAAACTTGAACTGAACTGCGAACGTGAAAGTCTTCAGTGCCAAATATGCCCAGTCCTGGAGCACCTCTTGTGCAAAGAAAGCTGAGAGAGTTGAGGTTGTGCAACCTGGAAAAGAGAGGGCTCCAGAGAGACCTTATGGCAGCCTTTGAGTACTTACATGGGCCCTGAAAGAAATCTGGAACAGAGTTTTTAGCAGGGCTTGTTGTGACAGGGCAGGAGATGATGGTTTTAACCTAAAGAAGGGAGGACTTGAAAGAAGGAAGATTTTTTTTTGTGCTTAGAGTGGTGAGACACTGGCCCAGGTTGCCCAGAGAAGTGGGAGATGCTCTATCCCTACAGACATTCCTGGGCCTGCCAGTATGCAGTCTTAGCTTTCTGTTTAGTCTCCAATTAGCTGAAGTGTGTGATAAGAGCTCCAGATTTATAACTTCCTGATGGCCTAAAACATACATGGAAGTGGGCAGGTGAGCACTGAACTACCTTAGAGATACTTTTTACCTTCTAACACATCTCTGGAAACCCCCAGTCAGGAGGTTTCAGAAGTGTGAAGAGACTCTCCAGGCTTCTTCTGCCTAGTGAAAGAAAAAAAGACTAAAGCATCCTGGCATCTCCCTGAACTTCTCTTTTGGATAGCATCTTGCAATATCTTTTAAAAGAAAGGGTCTGGTTTCATGTGCATTTTCACATGGTTTACCAGTTGCTTGTCTAACAGCTCCTTACTGTGATTGAGAAATCACAGAATAGCTTAGTTTGGAAGGGACTTAGAGATCATCTCTTCCAACCTCCCTGTCATGGGCAGGGACACCTCTCAGCTAGATTTGGTTACTCAAGGCTTCGTCCAACCTGGTCTTGAATACTTCAGGGAAGGGACATCCACAACTTCTCTTGGCAATTCCAGAGTCTCACCACTCTCATACTGAAGAACTTCCTCCTAAGATCCAGTCTAAACCTACTCTCCTGTGTCTATCACTAGACACACTTATGAAAATCCCTCTGCAGCCTTTCTGTAGGATGCCTTTGGGTATTGGAAGGCAGCTATAAGGTCCCCCCAGAGCCTCCTCTTCTCCAGGCTGAACAACCCTAGCTCCCTCAGTCTACCCTCATAGGAAAAGTGCTCCAGCCCTTGTACCATCTTTGTGGCCATCCTCTGCATACACTCCAACAGTTCTGTGTCTTTCTTACCATGGGGACACTGGAACTGGACACAGTATTCGTTGGTTGTGTTGTCCAAGACATTACTAAAAGTTGGAAGATGAGTACCAAGGTTGGAACTGCAGGACATACAGTGTGACACTCAGGCATTTCAAGTGTTTGAGCTGTTCTTGTAGCACTGGTGAAGGAAATTCGGCAGAATTGGTCTGTGTCATTGGGTTTGAAGTGTCAGCACCTGGAGCTAGCATTTGGTATGGGGTGGGTGAGGTGGGAAGGACACACTGAACCCTGAGCAAGTGGAAATGAAAACGCATCATTACGCTTGGAGAAGAACAAAAGGTTCTTCTCCAGCTGCCTGGCTGAGCAGGGGAAGAATCTTAGGGACAAACAAAACCAAAGCAGCATTTATGAGCTGTGACACTGCAGTGCAGTGGTGGGGAACCTGGAGTGGCCGCAGAGCCAAAAGTGCTGTAGAAAACCTGGGTGTAAAGTGTGAGAGCAAATTGCAGTGTTCTCAAGCTCTTTCACAAACAGATTTGATTGTGCATGTGATGAAAAAGAAGTCTTAACTTCCATTATGACTTTTAACTTGTCTAATTAGTGGGTGAATCTAACCAAGGATGCTGCTGTTCTCTTGTGTGAGATGTGATTTAAAATAGGTATATTTGAACAGTCCATTTTGAATGTTTTAATTATAACTGAATGTCTAATAGTAGATTGCAAGCTACTTATCTCTTTTGTTGTTTTTATTTGTGCTCTCAATGTGCAAAATACCACAGTAACAGAAAACCAGTGAGGCTGTTGCTTCAGCTTGGCTTTTCAGCTGTGCAGTGCACAGAGGCTGAGGGCAATCAAAACAGACCCAGAAATCAATAGCCTATCATGATATAAAGTGGGGAATGATAAACTTCTCCAGTGGTTTCAAAAGATTTTTCCTGAAATCCTGAGCTAATTAATCATGTACCCATGAGAGACTTTTCTCATTGTCCAAAGTTGTATTTTACGCATTTGGTATTCATAGTAGAAAATTCAGTGGAGAAGCTTTCAGGAGTCAGAGAGCTGCAGACTTACCTACAAGGAGATATGAAACAGCCAATGTCTCAGACTCACAGAGTCCATAAAATGTCCCTTCTCAAGGGATGTTGAGATGCTTGAGCGTGTCCAGAGAAGGGCGACGAGGCTGGGGAGAGGCCTTGAGCACAGCCCTACGAGGAGAGGCTGAGGGAGCTGGGATTGGTTAGCCTGGAGAAGAGGAGGCTCAGGGGTGACTTCATTGCTGTCTACAACTACCTGAGGGGTGGTTGTGGCCAGGAAGAGGTTGCTCTCTTCTCTCAGGTGGCCAGTGCCAGAACAAGAGGACACAGCCTCAGGCTGTGCCAGGGGAGATTTAGGCTTGAGGTGAGGAGAAAGTTCTTCACTGAGAGAGTCATTGGACACTGGAATGGGCTGCCTGGGGAGGTGGTGGAGTCGCCGTCCCTGGGGCAGTTCAAGGCAAGGTTGGACGTGGCACTTGGTGCCATGGTCTAGCCTTGAGCTCTGTGGTAAAGGGTTGGACTTGATGATCTGTGAGGTCTCTTCCAACCCTGATGATACTGTGATACTGTGGGTCTCTCTGTCTGCTTACTCACTGTCAAAATTGGTTTCTTCCAGCACCTACCACCTCCACTCCCCAGCAAGACTCCCCCACCTCCGCCTCCAAAGACAACTCGGAAGCAAACATCTGTCGACTCGGGGATCGTTCAGTGACGGAAGGAAGCGTTTTTGTTGTCCAAAGATCAAGCCGTAACAATTCATTTCCCTAAGTGTTTTGTGGCATATAATGTTTACCTCATTCAGGTGTGCAGTATCTAACATTTAGTGCAATGACTCTAACTCCATAAGAAATCCTTTTCTAGCCATGTGTCGGAAGCAACACTACACCCCCCCCCCCGCCTTGCCCCTTTCTGGGGGTTATTCCCTCCCAGAACTTGAAAGACATATGAATTTCTACTTGAGACTGGGAGGTGTTCATCAACTGACAGTACCCTCATCCTAAACCACCTCCCTACTTCTTCTGGATAACTCCAGGCACATAGGTATAGCTGTGGAAATTAAAATTGAAGAGTTGAATATTTTGTACCTAAAGCATTTAGGTAGCTGTGGAGTTTAAAGTGAGCTGAGTATTTTGTACCTAATCTCAGTGTATATAGGAATCAATGATGATATCCACATGGAATTCAGTGCACGCTGGGGAAGGCTTCACAAGAAGAAGCCCCAAATTCTGCCCAGGGCTACAAATCAGACACAGCTTATCTGTGAAATGTGCCTTCTCTTTAATTCTCCTCTATTGCAAAGGAGCTGGTTGCTAATAGGCTTTGTCAAATTAGGTGAGCAGTCATCTCCTTTTGCACTCAGTTGGCCCTTCTGCTGGGATGGTGATCAAGGGGCAAAGCATGGAAGCCTTTCGAGTTTTTCTTTAGGGAAAGAAAGAGAGGAGGCTGAGAGGAGACTCCACCTGGGTCATTCAGAGTGCAGGTAACGGGAAGAGCTTTTTCTTTCTCTCCTTTACCGTGTACTATTTCACGTGGATGAGGATGAACTGAACGGAATCACTTTGTCCTTGTGCCATCATTCTGTACAGCGTTTGTATATATGATGGTTTTTAGATTGTTTTGATTTTTATGGTGCCTGCTTTTCCTGTAATAATGAATTAATGTGCCTGCAAAGGACGCCTTACGTACTTTTAATTTCCTAATTGCTGAAAGTGTAAAAAAAGAGAGAGAGAGAAAAAGAAAGAAAAGGGGGGAAAAAAAGGCAATTTGTTTGCCAGATATTAGGTTCTGAGAAATATCAGACAATGATGGGGTGGGGTATGGGAAGGAAGAAGGAAACTAACTTTATATTTTAGCTTTTTTTATTGTCAACACTTCTTTTGTTTCGTTGGGGTTTCTTTTTTTGGTTGGTTGGTTTTGGTTGTGTTTGGGTGGGTTTGCTTTGGGTTTTTTTTACTATCTACAGTCTTTTTACTCTTACAGTAGATTGTTTTTAAATATACCACTGACTCCAAAAAAATAAAACATTATTTAAAAAAAAAAAAAGCCTTGCCTACACATTTCACATCTCCTTGGTATTTTTGGATCCTCCTTTCAGGAACCTTTGTACTCTCCAGAGGGGTACGTATATATTTGCCTTCCCCTTTCTCTGAACGATCTTGAGGGAGCCTGTCGTAAAGCTTGGAGTCTCATCACCCTGGTATGTCTGTTCCTGTCTTATGTGCCACTGGGATCAAGCAGCTCAGCACTGGAAACATCCCTCTTCCTGTGCTGTCGATATTCATAATGATAGCTTAATTATCTTTAAGTTATTAGCTGTTGCTGAACACTTTAGAAAATAAGCAGTTTGTGTAATAGTTTCTACTTTAGAAATTAAGCAGTTTGAGTAGTAATTTCTACTATAGAAATTAAGCAGTTTGTGTAATAATTTCTACTATAGAAATTAAGCAGTTTGTGTAATAGTTTCTACTTTAGAAATTAAGCAGTTTGTGTAATAATTTCTTCTTTAGAAATTAAGCAGTTTGTGTAATAATTTCTACTATAGAAATTAAGCAGTTTGTGTAATAGTTTCTACTTTAGAAATTAAGCAGTTTGTGTAATAATTTCTACTTTAGAAATTAAGCAGTTTCTGTAATAATTTTTACTATAGAAATTAAGCAGTTTGTGTAAGAATTTCTACGATAGAAATTAAGCAGTTTGTGTAATAATTTCTACTATAGAAATTAAGCAGTTTGTGTAATAGTTTCTTCTTTAGAAATTGAGCAGTTTGTGTAATAATTTCTACTTTAGAAATTAAGCAGTTTGTGTAATAGTTTCTTCTTTAGAAATTGAGCAGTTTGTGTAATAATTTCTACTATAGAAATTAAGCAGTTTGTGTAATAATTTCTACTTTAGAAATTAAGCAGTTTGTGTAATAATTTCTACTATAGAAATTAAGCAGTTTGTGTAATAGTTTCTTCTTTAGAAATTGAGCAGTTTGTGTAATAATTTCTACTTTAGAAATTAAGCAGTTTGTGTAATAGTTTCTTCTTTAGAAATTAAGCAGTTTGTGTAATAATTTCTACTATAGAAAGTAAGCAGTTTGTGTAATAGTTTCTTCTTTAGAAATTGAGCAGTTTGTGTAATAATTTCTACTTCAGAAATTAAGCAGTTTGTGTAATAATTTCTACTATATAAATTAAGCAGTTTGTGTAATAGTTTCTACTTTAGAAATTAAGCAGTTTGTGTAATAATTTCTACTTTAGAAATTAAGCAGTTTGTGTAATAATTTCTACTATAGAAAGTAAGCAGTTTGTGTAATAGTTTCTACTTTAGAAATTAAGCAGTTTGTTTAATAATTTCTACTATAGAAATTAGCAGTTTGTGTAATAATTTCTACTATAGAAATTAAGCAGTTTGGGTAATAGTTTCTACTTTAGAAATTAAGCAGTTTGTGTAATAGTTTCTACTTTAGAAATTAAGCAGTTTCTGTAATAATTTCTACTATAGAAATTAAGCAGTTTGTGTAATAATTTCTACTATAGAAATTAAGCAGTTTGTGTAAGTTTCTACTTTAGAAATTAAGCAGTTTGTGTGATAATTTCTACTATAGAAATTAAGCAGTTTGTGTAATAATTTCTACTTCAGAAATTAAGCAGTTTGTGTAAGAATTTCTACTTTAGAAATTAAGCAGTTTGTGTAAGAATTTCTACGATAGAAATTAAGCAGTTTGTGTAATAATTTCTACTATAGAAATTAAGCAGTTTGTGTAATAGTTTCTACTATAGAAATTAAGCAGTTTGTGTAATAGCTTCTACTTCCAAGTGTCGAGGGTTAGGGAAGGGTTGGGCTACTAGACAACTTCCAGAGGCTGGCCATGAACCCTTCTCCCTTCCCAAAGAGTAGAGAAAGGGAACAAAGGAGAGAATCTGATGGGTTGGGAAAGAAAACTAAACCTGCTTTAATTGAAATAATAGCAATAAAATGAAATAGATGCAAATAGATAGAAACCAATATGGAACCCAACCTCTGAGGGCAGTGATGTCACCTTTGTCACCACTGATGCTGAGGACAGGCATTGACGAAGTCCCAGACTGGACTCAGCAGCAGATGGGAACCAGGTTCAGCATATGGATTGTGATGGAAGGCAGAAGGGGCAGAGCCCTTGGACAGCAGCCAGAGAAGAGGAGACTTGACCCTGGTAATCTCTCAGCCTTCTCATGAAGATGATGTCTGCAAGATGGTAAGTTTAGGGTCACCTGTCCTGTTGTCTTCTTCCTGCAGGTGCCACCTCTGACTTACTTCACCTCAATGTAGCACAGGAGATTTAGCAGTGACCTTGGTCTGCACCCCAACCCTTGGTGCTAATTAGAAGCATCCACTGTCTGTGCAAACCTGCCCTGAGCTTCAGAAGGTGACTGAGCTGAGAAGTGAAATCACTGAACAGAATTAGTTCTGTTCTGATTCAAACCAGGACACTTAAGTAGCTGCTATGTGATGCAAGTGGCAGGCAGAAGCAGGACTTACAGAGCAGTGAAACACACATGTTCTTACAAAGGAGAAAAAATGCCATTCTCCTGGAAGAGGTGGCTCAGATGGGCAATTCTGTGTTCTCATAACTCTGCCTTAAACCATCAAGTTGCTGCAGATCAAATAAACACGCTTTTTCTTGCAGGGTGAGGTAGCTACCAGAGCATTGCAGGTCCCAGGCAGATGTTATCCAACAATTCCTTGCTTGTTTTGTTATGAGGATAATCTCTGTTGAGGAAGAACAAACTGGGAAGTATTCTTAGCTATGGTCAATCAGATATTCCTTCTGTAGACGATCAATAATGTATTAGAGCTTTAATTCTCTAAGTCTCTCATTTAATTAAAACTTGCTTTGGAGCCTGCTCTTCGCAGAACCATGGAATGCTAACGGTTGGAAGGGACCTCTGATAATCATCCAGTCCAACCCCCCAGCCAGAGCAGGTTTGCCTAGAGCGGGTTGCACAGGATGGCATCCGCTTTGGCTTTGAATTACTCCACAGATGGAGTCTCCAGCGCCTCTCTGGGCCCTTGTTACAACACTGGGGTGCTGGTGAGTTCCCTCTTTTATGTTCCATTGAGTTTCCAAAGGATAAAGAAGAAGCTTTCATGTAGACCCTTAACTGGATGCTGGAAATTGTATTTCTGGTAATGCCTTTATTTTCAGCATCCTTAGCAAGTTCTCTGTGGCCCTGCAAGGCTCCTCAAAGACGAGCTGAACTTCCAAACTGCCTTGCCGCCCAAGCTCTAATTCTCATCTCTGTGTGTTTTACACAAGCACAAACTGAGACTGGAAATTGAAAACCAGACTCTCAGATCCACTTTCAGACCCCAATTGTCACCATTTTTACATTCTAACAACTTCCAGGCTGTAATTGGTATAAACCTCAGCCAGAACAAATCATTACCTCAGAGTGGTATAAAATCCCCACACTTCATCAAATCCAGACAAGAATTCAGTTGCAGTCTGTCTAAGCAGTGAAGAATCTGCTCAGGCTGGTGTTTCTTTTCAAGAGCTCTCTCTTCCTTTGCACTCCAGTGGCAATGGATCACAGCATCCCAGGCCTGAGTCCCTCACCACAAGAAGATGGGCATGGACCTGAGAGTGTCCAGAAGAGGGACATGAGGATGATCAGATGGCTGGAGCACCTCTCCTATGGGGAGAGGCTGAGATAGGTGGAACTGTTCAGCCTGAAGAGAAGGCTGTAGGGAGACTTTGGAGCAGCCTTCCAGTGTCTGAAGGGGGCCTACAAGAATGCTGGCTGGGAAGAGACTTTTACAAGGGCTTATAGTGATGGGACGGGAGGGAATGGATTGAAGCTTGAGGAGGGTAGATTTAGATTGGGCATTAGGAAGAAGTGTCCAGCTTGAAAATGATGTAATAGTTTTTCAGTCCTAGAATCCTAAAATGCTTTGGGTTGGAAGGGATCTTAAAGATCATCCAGTTCCAAATCCTGTGCCACAGGCAGGGACACCTTCCACTAGACCAGGCTGCACAAGACCCCATCCAGCCTGGCCCTGAACGCCTCCAGGGAGGGGGAATCCACAACCTCCCTGGGCAGTCTCTTTCAGTGTCTTGCTGCCTTCACTGTAAACAATTTCTTCTTAATAGCTAGTACAAATCCACCCTCTTCAAGCTTCAGTCTACTCAAGAAAAGCCTGGATGAGGCACTTAGTGCCTTGGTCTAGCTGACCGAATAGGGCTGGGTGCTAGGTTGGACTGGATGATCTTGGAGGTCTCCTCCAACCTGGCTGATTCTATGATTCTCTGATTCTATTCCCTCTATCACTACAAGCCCTTGCAAAAAGTCTCATAGCCCTTTTGAGATACCGGGAGGCTGCTAATGACCAGTAAGTTTTGCTTCTTGAAAGCTTGCATCAACCTACTTCCTAAAAACCAACTTAAAAGGCAGGTATAAAAATGAGGAGCCTTTAAGTCCCTTTCTGTGAGGCCTAGCATGCCATGCACTGTGCCTGGGGAGCGGGCAGTTTTTACAGGTGCACTCATCAAATCCCATCAGCTCCATGCAGAAACCACAGGAGATCTGCTGGGCAGGCAGTTGTTTGGTTTTGAATCACATTGCAGTTCAGTGGGAAGCTTAGTGCAAAGGTCAGCGTTTAAGCTGGTTGCTGTAATTGACGGTTATGATTACTGAAACGTCTCTGGTGAGCCCACAGACCCTGAGTGTAAAAATGGTTTTAAAGTCAAGTTTTGCCCAAATGTAGGCACTTTTCTTTACTGCAGATGGTCTGTGACTTCACAGAGAAAAAGCCATTAGATGTGTGCACAGCACATATATGAGAGGTGATGCTGAGGGACGTGGTTTAGCACTAGACTTGGTAGAGTTAGAGTGCTTGGGCATGGGGCTTTTTAGCCTAGAGGAGACTGAGAGAAAGTCTTATCAGTGCTCATAAAGAAAGGGTGGATGTCAGGAGGCTGGGACCAGCCTGTTTTCAGTGGTGCCCAGTGACAGGACAAGAGGTAATGGGCACAAACCTGAGCACAGGAATAGGAGGAGGAACGTCTTTGAGGGTGGTGGAGCGTTGGAACAGGCAGCCAAGGAAGATGTTGGAGTCTCCATCTCAGAAGTAATTTCAAACCCACCTGGAAACCTGTCCCAGGTTGAGTCTATAGGGTTAAAAGTCTTCTGGGGGCTAGAAGATTGTTATTCAATGCTGTAAGTCTGCTGTCTTGTTAGAAGCTCACAACAAGGTCAGTTTGTTCTCTTTTCCTCCTCCTCCTGGCCTGTGTGTGTGGTGGGAGCCACTTTATTGGGAAGAACAGGTAAGCAGTAGACCTCCAGAGGCTTGGTTAGACCTCTTTGGATGGCAGAGGCATTGTTGGGGCACTGGGGAGTATTAGATTTAGGTTTTGGGATGGGGGAAAAATTCCAGGGGGGGTTGGCAGGGATGCAGTAATTGCTTTGTAATGTCTCTCTGTATTTCTGTCTCCAGATATAATTCTGTATTTTTTCTCCAATTTCATTTGAGAGTTTCATTTCTGTTGGCTCTCTAAAAACCACAACAAAGCCATACTATGCCACCCAGCAGGAGGGCTGGACTAGATGATCTCCAGAGGTCCCTTCCAACCCTTATCATTCTGGGATTTTGTCACTCTGTTACTCAGTGGTCTCAGAGGTCTTTTCCAACCAAAACATTTCTGTGCTACTTGATATGTTTGTGATAAGAGGTTTGTGTGAGTGCACAAACATAGGTGCACATGTGCACACACATCTCAGCACATATTTTTTGATGCAAAATGTGGAATCAGAATTATTTTGATTGGAAAAAAACTTTAAGGTCATGAAGTCCAGCCATTATTTAATTCTGCCAGGGCTGGTGCTAAACCATGTCCATCAACACCACATCTCTGCAGCTTTTAAACCCCTCCAGGGATGGGGATTCAACCACCTCCCTGGGAAGCCTGTTCCAGCATTTCAGATCCCTTTGAGTGAAGAAGTTTCTTCTAATACCCAACCTAAAGCTCCTCTGATGCAACTTGAGACTCTCATCTTACTCTTATCTTAGAATCATAGAATCAAGCAGGTTGGAAGAGACCTCCAAGATCAGCCAGGCCAACCTAGCACCCAGCCCTAGCCAGTCAACTAGACCATGGCACTGAGTGCCTCATCCAGGCTCTTCCTGAACACCTCCAGGGATGGTGACTCCACCACCTCCCTGGGCAGCCCATTCCAATGCCAATCACTCTCTCTGCCAACAACTTTCTCCTAACACCCAGCCTAGACGTCCCCTGGCACAACTTGAGACTGTGTCCCCTTGTTCTGTTGCTGGTTGCCTGGGAGAAGAGGCCAACCCTACCTGGCTACAGCCTCCTTTCAGGTAGTTGTAGACAGCAATGAGGTCCCCCCTGAGCCTCCTCTAGGCTGCACACCCCCAGCTCCCTCAGCCTCTCCTCATAGGGTTTGTGCTCTCCTCACTTCCTTGACATGTCCAGCTTCTTAAGTCACATTAGATATCTTTCCTATGGTTTATTGTGACCTTTTGGGGGATTGATTTATGCCAGAAGCTTGATGTGCAGTTGTTGGTGCCAGTTATTCCATGGTGGATCTTCACAGTTACATATTTTTAGTGCAGGTTCTTTGGATAAAGTGGTCATTTCTTGGACTTACTTGATGCAATCAGATGAAGCAAGCAGAACTAAATACAAAGGTTGTAGAGATAGGCCAGACTTAGAACACAATGTAGCAAGAGTCATCCTCTTCTGATGGGGCAGTTACCATCCCTCCTTGGGCTGTGGGATACTTTTCTATGTCGCTTTGAGCAAAGTGGCAAGCCCTGGGACAGGCTGCCCAGGGCGCTGGTGGGGTCACCACTCCTGGATAGCTTTCAAAGCCATGTAGATGCCATGCTAAGGAGCATGATTCAGTGGCAGCCTGGGCAGTGTTGGGTTAATGGCCAGATTGGTGATCTTTTAGGTTTCCTCCAACCAGAATGGTCCTGTGAGTCTAAAACCAAAGTGGTTTATCCCCAAGCTGCGTGTAGAAGGAGATAAGGCAGGAAGTGTTTCTCCTGAAGCTGTTGTGTTATGCTTGCATGCATTTGGCTCTCAGAGATGTTGTTGTTTACTATCTGTAACTGTCAGAAGCTTGTGCCACTGGTTAACAGGTTGCCCTTTCCATTGCAGGTTGTGGAAACACAACGTGGTGCCCTGTCCAGCTTCTGCCCATCATCCCATCACATGTTTCTTAAGTTCTTTGTGTTCTCTTGTGGTCAAAATGTTTCCTTTTTTGCCTTTATTAGGTAATCTTAAGATGCTTTTCTGGTTGTTTGTGCCCAGGTGGCCAAGAAAGCCAATGGCATCCTGGCCTGCATCAGGAACAGTGTGGCCAGTGGGACAAGGGAGGTTATTCTGCTCCTGTACTCAGCACTGGTCAGGCCACACCTTGAGTGCTGTGTCCAGTTCTGAGCTCCTTAATTCAAGAGAGATGTTGAGGTGCTGGAAGGTGTCCAGAGAAGGGCAACAAAGCTGGTGAGGGGCCTGGAACACAAACCCCATGAGGAGAGGCTGAGGGAGCTGGGCCTGTTTAGCCTGGAGAAGAGGAGGCTCAGGGGTGATCTTATTACTGCCTACAACTACCTGAAGGGGCATTGTAGCCAGGAGGGGGGTGGCCTCTTCTGCCAGGCAACCAGCAATAGAACAAGGGGACACAGTCTCAAGTTGTGCCAGGGTAGGTCTAGGCTGGATATTAGGAAGAAGTTCTTCCCAGAGAGAGTGATTGGCATTGGAATGGGCTGCCCAGGGAGGTGGTGGAGGCACCATCCCTGGGGGTCTTCAAGAAAAGCCTGGCTGAGGCACTTAGTGCCATGGTCTAGTTGACTGGCTAGGGCTGGGTGCTAGGTTGGCCTGGATGATCTTGGAGGTCTCTTCCAACCTGGTTGATTCTATGATTCTATGATTCCATTATGGGTCCGTTGAGATGCTGCACTGATAAATTGCCTGAGCTTTGCTCAATGTATTCAATTTCAATGCAAGATGCAGAGGGTGCTGAGGGATGCAGCCCCAAGCTGGAGCAGGTCTCCCAGGAGGGTGGCTGGTGAAAGTGGCCAAGCTTTATGCCGTCCCAGCACCATGCTGCTGTGGTGCTGGGGGCTGCACCGAGGCTGCTGCATTCCTCTGTACAAATCAAATAAGGCATTTTTCAGTTTGTTTCAACACCTTGTGCTGTGATGAAGTAATAAATTGTAGCACCTGTAGGACTTGCTCATGAAAAACAGACCAAGCTCGTGAGAGATGAACACTGGAGTTCAGGGATTTCCTTCATCCTCAGCTTCTGGTGCTAACACAGTAACGGGAAGTGTGAGGTCCAGCTGCTCAGTTTCCTCTCCCTTTGTACTTTTCACATACCTAACTGAATTTCAGACTTGCAGCTGCCATGTTCCTGGTGATGCAAAAACGTGTGCATCAGTATAAATACTTGGTTAGTGTATGGGATCTGACCAGCTGTTCTCCAGTGAGGCTGTCATAGGATAAGGAGGACGTGGAACTGCTGAAGTGGGGCCAGAGGAGGGCCCTGTGAGGACAGGCCATGAGAGTTGTGGCTGTTCAGCCTGGAGAAGAGATGGTTCTGAGGAGACCTTATAGTGGCCTTCCAGGACCTGAAAGGGACCTACATAAAGCTGAGGAGGGACATTTTATAAGGGCTTGCTGTGATAGGATGAGAGGGAGTGGAATGAAGCTTGAGGAAGGCAGATACACACTGGATATTAGGAAAAAAATCTTTGCAGTAAGGGTGGTGAGATGCTGGAACAGGTTGCCCAGGGAAGTTGTGCATGTCCTCTCCCTGGAAGTATTCAAGGCCAGGTTGGACAGGGCCTTGAATAACCTGGTCTAGTGGAAGGTGTCCCTGCCAATGCCAGGGCATCTGGAGCTAGATGATCTTTGAGGTCCCTTCCAAATACAAACCGTTCTATGAATCTATGATTCTCTGAATTACAGAATGGTAGAGGTGGGAAGGAACTTCCAGAGATCATCCAGTCCAACCCACCTGCCAAAGGAGGATCACCTAGGGCAGGTTGTACTGGAATGTACCCAGGTGGGTCTTGAAAGTCTCCAGAGAAAGAGACTCCCCAACCTTTTTGGGCAGCCTGCTCCAGTGCTCCATCACCCTGACAGCAAAGAAGTTTTCCCTCTGCCATTCGAGACTTGCAAAGATGTTATGGATGATGAAATGTTGGTATTTGGCCACTCACTCAGATTTTCATTGCAGTTTGGCTCTTGTGCTGTTGATCTTCTGTGTTTGTAGGCCAAAAACCTTGCAGAGCTCAGGAACTAAACAGAGGAACATTTGCCATAGCATTATTAATTCTACAGGTTCAGTGATGGAACTTCCCATTCTTCATTGACAGCTTATGGTTAATTTGATTTATATGTGAACATTTGCACTTTATTATGATGAATCTTCTTCTGAGTTGGTGCTCAAGGCAGATGTCCATAAGCTATCTAGATCAACATGTTCTCCTGCTATTTAACCTCCATGGCAGCTGTTCCCATTTCAGTTTTTCACATTCTCCCTTAAAGTGCAAGAAACCCAAATGGTGTTTGAATCTTCTTGCTTGTCAAATGATTACTAAGAAATGCCTCCAAAAAGGCTTTGGGGGCAACTTCTGGAGGGTGTCCGCAGAAGAGCAGTGAGGCTGGTGAGGCATTTTGGGGGCATGTTGTATGAGGAGCAGCAGAGGGAACTGAGGTTGTTTAGTCTGGAGAAGAGAAGGCTGAGGAGAGACCTCATGGCTCTCTACAACTCTCTGAGAGGAGGTTGTGGAGAGGCTGGTGCTGGTCTCTTCTGCCAGGTAATCAATGATAGGACAAGACAAAATGGGCTTCCATTGTGCCAGGGCAGGTTTAGATTGGATACCAGGGAAAATCTCTTTACTGAAAGAGTGGTGAGGCACTGGAACAGGCTGCCAGTGGAGGTGGTGAAGTCACCATCCCTGGAGGTGTTCAAGAAGTGTGGAGATGTGGCACTTCAGGATATAATTTAGTGGTCATGGTAGCTGGGCTGTGGTTGGACTCAATGAACTTAAAGGTCTTTTCCAACCTTAATGATGATTCTGCTTGATTCCCAGAGATATCACACAGTATCACAGTATCACCAAGGTTGGAAGAGACCTCACAGATCATCAAGTCCAACCCTTTACCACAGAGCTCAAGGCTAGACCATGGCACCAAGTGCCACGTCCAATCCTGCCTTGAACAGCTCCAGGGACAGCGACTCCACCACCTCCCCAGGCAGCCCATTGGTGTTGTGTTCTCCCTCGTGCCTTGTCTGTCAAGACAACTATTGTCCTAGCTGTGAGCAGTGCCCAGCTGCCTGCCCCCACGTTCTTTGGGTTGCTCATCTCGCATCACATAGAGAAGCTTGGAAGCCTCTAATTGTCCTCATTATCACCAAGAAAAAGCACTGTTGTCCACTCACACATTTCCAAACCAGGAGGTCTGCTGTAAAACAGATGCTTAAAAACATGCTGGTTCTGCTGTTGTTGAAAGCTGTGGCTTTCTGCCACTTTGCATCAGAGGGGAATATGTGGTGTCATCAACATTTGAGGGAGTCCCTCACGAAGAGGAACTATAGCCAAAACCAAATGTTTTCCTGTAGATAAGGTGTTTTTTGTGTCTGCTTCCTCTTTGTTGGCTGCCCTTATGAGTTTTATATTTATTCTCCAGCCTTAATTTCCTGTGACTGTGCTTACCATTTTCCTCAGCACTGTGATCCCAGTTTAAAATGAGCTTTCTTTCTCCATCACTCCAATGAGCAGTGATGGATCACTGCAGCAACAGTGGAGAACCAAGAAAATGAACTTCAAAAAAACATCTTGACTAAAAACCAACAACAACAACAACAACAACTCACCAACTTAGCTGAATATTAAGGAGCCCATGGAAATGAACAAGGTTTGAGAACCAAGAGAGTGAACCAAGAAAATGAACTTCAAAAAACCATCTTGACTAAAAACCAACAACAACAACAACTCACCAACTTAGCTGAATATTAAGGAGCCCATGGAAATGAACAAGGTTTGAGAACCAAGAGAATGAACCAAGAAAATGAACTTCAAAAGACCATCTTGACTCAAAACCAACAACAACTCACCAACTTAGCTGAATATTAAGGAGCCCATGGAAATGAACAGGATTTGAGAACCAAGAGAATGAACCAAGAAAATGAACTTCAAAAGACCATCTTGACTAAAAACCAACAACAACAACTCACCAACTTAGCTGAATATGAAGGAGCCCATGGAAATGAACAAGGTTTGAGAACCAAGAAAATGAACTTCAAAAAACCATCTTGACTAAAAACCACCACCAACAACTCACCAACTTAGCTGCATATGAAGGAGCCCATGGAAATGAACAGGATTTGAGAGCACTTTGAATCATAGAATAGAATCATGGAATCGTTTTGAGGTCATCAAGTCCAACTGCTAACCCAGGCGACTGCAAGGTCACCATTAAAGCATATTCCTCAGCACCACATCTTCACAACTTTTAAAGCCCTCCAGGGATGGAGACTCCATCACTGCCCTGGACAGCCTGTTCCAGAGCTTGAAAACCCCTTCAGTGACGAAGCTTCTTTTAATATCCAACCTAAACCTGCCCTGGCACATCTTGAGGCCATTTTCTCTTGTCCTATTGCTTGTTCTTTGTGAGAAGATGCTAACTCCCACCTGGCTCAGACCTCCTTTCAGGCAGTTGTACAGAGGGAGAAGATCTCTCATCAGCCTCATTTTCTGCAGGCTCGGCAAACCCAGGTTATGATACCCTCAGACCCATGTGCTGTGAATCACAAGCAGCTGATGTTGGAGTGTAACAGTCTGGGAGGCAAAACAACCCCACCAGCTTCATTCTAGGCAAAACACTTCTTAGATTAGCATAAATGATGCATTTAAAAACACTTATTAACATTTAATTTAACATTATGAACCCACATTTCGGAGGTGCATTCATGTGGCAGGAGAAGTCATCACCGAGCCCAGGAAGTTCACTTAAGCTGTAATTATTGGCACTGTAATTAATGCCCAAAGAGAGCAAAGCTACAGAAATCAGCCATAAATTCAGAATTTCAAGAGCAAGATGCCTTCTTTCAAAAGATGAGGTAGTTGTCTGCTACTTCTTAGTGTTACAAGAGGTCTGTCCTTGTTCTTCTGAGACCCCACCTAGAGTACTGCATACAGCTCTGGAGCCTCCAGCACAAGAAGGATGTGGATTTGATGCAAAGGGTGCAGAGGAGGGCCACAAAGCTGGTGGAAGAGCTGGAGCACCTCTCCAAAAACAACGAATTGAGACAGTTGTGTCTCTTTAGTCTGGGGAAGAAAATCATAGAATCATAGAATCAAGCAGGTTGGAAGAGACCTCCAAGGTCATCCAGTCCAACCTAGCACCCAGCCCTAGCCAGTCAACTAGACCATGGCACTAAGTGCCTCAGCCAGGCTTTGCTTGAGCACCTCCAGGGACGGTGACTCCACCACCTCCCTGGGCAGCCCATTCTAATGCCAATCATTCTCTCTGTGAAGAACTTCCTCCTAACATCCAGCCTATACCTACCCCAGCACAACTTGAGACTGTGTCCCCTTGTTCTGTTGCTGGTTGCCTGGGCGAAGAGACCAACCCCTACCTGGCTACAGCCTCTGTTCAGGTAGTTGTAGGCAGCAATGAGGTCCCCCCTGAGCCTCTTCCAGGCTAAGCAACCCCAGAAATGCCTCAGGGAGGCCTTAAAGTGGCCTTCCAGTACCTGAAGGAGGTTTACAAGAAAGCAAGGAAGGGACTTTTTAGAAGGGCTTGTAATGATAAGATGAGGGTGAAGGGACTGAAGCTTGAGTAGTGTAGATTTAGACTGGACATTAGGAATTCTTTACAGTGAGGGTGGTGAGATGCTGATACAGGTTGCCCAGGGAGATGGGGGATGCCTCATCCACACTGTAGTGCTTCAGCCCAGACTAGATGAAGCTCTGAGCAGCCTGGCCTAGTGGAAGATGTACCTGCCTGTGGCAGGGGGTTTGGAACTAGATGATCTTCAAGGTCCTTTCCAGCTGAAGCCACTCTATGATTTTTAAGTCATGTTGAGATCTGGTAGTCAGAAATATGAGAAACTTTATTCCATGAGCTTACTGCCATGTGCAGTTGACAAATACATTCATTGTCAGTGCTGTTGTGTGCAGCACATTGCTGCTAACTTGCTCCTCAGTTCGGAGGAAGAGAGGAAAATAAATAGAAGTAAAAGATCTGTGTTTAAAAAGAGGTCAGTTTCAGGCTTTAGTTTCTGACCTCATTGATCCTGTCTTTAACTGCTGACCTCATGGTTTGCATGGAGGTGAGCAGAAGTCTATGGAAGGTTTCACCATGCTTCTGTACTGGACCATCCTTCCATGTCATGTGCAGTGTCTGACCAGGCCCTGGGGAGCATAACATGTGAAAAGAGGCAGAGCACTTCTGAAACTTTCATCAGAAGCATCAGGAGAGAAATCAATGTTCATTCTTGTTGGAGCTGCTCTACGTGGCTCTCAACATGGTGCCAGAAAAGTGGCTTTGAGAAAATGAGATTCTTTTCTCTGGTGAGTGGTTTTCTGGGGATGTGGTGTCTGGGCAAGGCCAGCAGCAGAAATCATGTCTTAAGGTGCAGGTGTTTGTTCAGGGAAGAAATGCTGGCTCTCTGAAGGCAGCTGGCAGAATGCTGTGTCTCCTTCCCCTTTCTCAGGCATGCATTTAAATCCTCTGTAACATACAGCAGGAACTGTCATCCTGCTCTCAGCAGCTGTGGGAGAGCAGAGAGCAAATTACATCAATGATAAGTTACATCCTATCACAGAATCATTTTTGATTGGAAGAGACCTTTAAGATCCTTTAAGCCATTGACCCAGCACTGCCCAGTCACTGCTAAACCATATCCCTTAGTACCACATCTACACATCCTTACGAGCCCTTTAGGAATGGTGACTGCACCACTGCCCTGGACAGCCTGTTCCAGGGCTTGGCAACCCTTCTGGGGAGGAAATTTTTCCTAATGTCCAAGCTAAACCTCCCCTGGTGCAACTTGAAGCCATTTAATCATGTCCTCTTGCTTGTTACTTTAGAGATGACATCAACCTCACTACAACCTCCTTCCAGGCAGCTGTAGAGAGCAAGGTCTCCCCTGAGTCTCCTTTTCTTCAGACTAAACTGCTTCAGGTTCCCCCAGCTGCTCATAGTCAGCTGGCTGTGGACTAACACATCCAGGTCCTTTTCCAGCAAGCAGTTTTCCAAGCTTTTTTGAAAGCAGTGTTCCCACCAGCAGGTGGGATGTGCAGGTGCATTCAGAAACACAGGGAACTTCCTCCCCAGATGTGCAGCTGCCCTCTGGCAATGAGCAAAGGCTTCCTAGCCCATAAATGCTTGTTGAATTGTCAGGGAAAATGCATGTCCTCAGAAGGATCTTCAGATAAATGTAGGTTGCAGTTGGAGCTGAGGTCCACAGGGCAAAATCCACCCATGGTCATGACAGTGCTTTCAACTGATGCATCTCCAGATTCATTCCACTATACATTACCATGTCATTAGAATCTTCATTGGACTGATTCCCTCCCTTGTTTCTTCACTTCCTGAGATTTCAGTTCAAGCTGGGCTGGGTTTATTTTCTCAGTACTTGGTTCACAAAGAGCAGCTCTGCCTTCCACACCGCTTTCCATCCCTGCAGCACACTTTGCAGTATTTCAGTCTTCATTTTCTCTCCCATCTGCTTGATGCCTACGAGGCTCTTCCAGAGCAGCAGGACAAGTGCCAGCTCCATGTTAGTGGGGAAAGGCTGATCCCAAGGTGAGAAACTTGCCCTGGCCCATCACAGGTGGGATGGGGCTGCTTTTTTGCTGGGATTAGAGCTGGGATGAGCTCCAGCAGCATTATCTAACAGAGCTACCCAAGTTCAGCAGGCTTGCTTTCCTTTCCTGCAGGCCATTGTAGTACCACTGAAAAACCCCTGAAGTCTCTGCATGGAACTTATTTTTCTCCAGTGCTCCTTGTTTCTGGCTGACAGCAAGCATTAGCTGGTGGAATGAGCTAATTGGAAGTGACCAGTGACCGCAAAGCCCTGTGTGGGGGCGGGAGCCTGGCTGTCTCTTTTGGAAGTAGTGACATTTGTTAAGATGTTCTTTTTTCCTCCTTTTTCCTTTCCCTCCTTGATTTCTGTTATTAAATGGGGGGGAATTAAAGGGAACAACAGGAATGTGGGGCTGATAAAAATGAAAGTGTGCAGTTTTCATAAAATCACAGAGTTGTTTTGCTTGGAAAAGACCCTTAGAGATCATTAAGTCCAACCCAGCACTGCCAGGGCACCACTAAACCACGTCCCCTCAGCACCACATCTTCACAGCTCTGAAATCTCTCAAGGGATGGCAACTCCATTGCTGCTCTGGGCAGCCTGTTCCAGTGCCTCACAAGCTCTTCAGGGAAGAAATTGTTCCTCACATCAAAACTAAAAGTCCCTTGGTGGAACTTGAGGCCATTTCCTCTTGTCTTATTGCTTGTTACTGGGGAGAAGAGACTAACATCCACATTGCTCCAGCCTCCTTTCAGGGAGTTGTAGAGATTGAGGACTCTCCCAGTGGTAATGTGGAGCTGTAGGAAGTGTTTTTCCTGGGAAAGTGATGGGATAGTAGCGGGGCAAAGGTTCAGGGGGAATCTCAAAGGCATGGGAGGAGGTTTCATCACTCAGAGCAGGATTTATGCTGGCACATACAGTATTGAGTGACACCCATGTTGCACCATGCTGATAATACTGAATCAGTGCCGCCACTGCATTTTATTTGCACGATAAGAGAAAGGAAAGGGAAGAAAGCCAAGCCCTTGCCTGCTCTATCTGATCATTTACCTGCAGTTGAGCTATAAAATGAATGTCACTTGTGTTTCTCTTCTCAAACGATGGGGCAGAGGAAGGCACCTTCAGGCAAGAGAAGAGCTACTGGGAAAATGAAGTCCAGCACTTGCTGCCCTTGTGTTTGCTGAGTGTTGGTACCCACACGTTGTGTAGGGGAGTGGGGAAGAATAGGTAGGTGGGCTGTGGGAAGGGCACCCAGCAATAGAACAAGGGGACACAGTCTCAAGTTGTGCCAGGGAAAGTCTAGGCTGGATGTTAGGAGGAAGTTCTTCCCGGAGAGAGTGATTGGCATTGGAATGGGCTGCCCAGGATGGTGGTGGAGGCACTGTCCCTGGAGGTCTTCAAGAAGAGACTGGATGAGGCACTTGGTGCCATGTTCTGGTTAGGCTAGGGCTGGGTGCTAGGTTGGACTGGATGATCTTGGAGGTCTCTTCCAACCTGCTTGATTCTACAATTCTATGATTGTAAGGATGTTAAGAGTCCATAGTAATTAAAAGTCTGTACTTCTCTCTAGTGTCAGGTGACAGAACAAGAGGAAATGGCCTCAAATTATGCTGGGGAGGTTTGGGTTGGATATTAGGGGAAATTTATTGACTGAAAGAGTGGTCAAGCTTCGGAACAGGCTGCCTAAGGAGGTGGTGGAGTCACAGTCCCTGGGAGGTGTTCAAGAAACATGTAGACAGGGCACTGCAGGATATGGCTTAGTGGCCATGGTGGTGTTAGGTTGATAATTAGGCTCAATGATCTTAGAGGTCTTTCCCAACCAAAGCAATTCTGTGATTCTATAAAAGGTAACTGGCCAATTTACCTCATTTCCTCACTTCTGGAATTGCTTTCAGGTGGGGAAGTTGAAGCTGTGGGTTAAAATATCCTCTGTTTTCAGGATTTCTGCCAGAGTGCTGCGTCTTTCGTTTATAATGAACTGGGGAAAGTGTGAGTGCACCATCCAAAGCATTTAATCACTGCTGCTCATCATGGTCTTTCAGGCATTTGACTGCATGCTAATGATGATGGGTCAGAAATTACCTATAAAAAATTAATGCATCATCCACTGCACGTAAAGAGGAGCTCTGGCAGTTCAGTGGATTAGATGTGCTATTAAATATTTTAAATACGTTCTGTAGCTTTTTGCCCACTTTCTCTTCTGCTGCAAAATGACATCTCTGTGTGTCCCTGCCACAGCCTCCTGTCCCTGAGACTCAGCCAGTGCTGGTCCAGGAAGCCAAGCTCTGTGGTAGAGTAGAATAAGAAGGCAATTGTTGTTCTGGAGCATATCCAGAGAAGAGCAAAGAAGCTGGTGAAGGGTCTAGAGGGCAGTTCTTACGAGGAACAGCTGAGGGAACTGGAGTTGTTTAGTCTGGAGAAGAGGAGGCTCAGGGGAGACCTCCTCAGTCTCTACAACTCCCTGAAAGGAGGGTGGAGTCAGGTTGGTCTCTACTGCCTAGTAACAAGTGGTAAGACAAGAGGCTGTCTACAATGGGAGGTTGTAACCGGGTGGGTATCAGTCTCTTCTCCCATGCAACCAGCAACAGAACAAGGGAACACAGTCTCAAGTTGTGCCAGGGGAGGTATAGGCTGGATACTGGTAGGAAGTTCTTCACAGAGAGGGTGATTTGCCATTGGAATGAGCTGCCCAGGGAGGTGGTGGAGTCACCATCCCCAGAGGTGTTCAGAAAAAGCCTGACTGAGGCACTTAGTGCCATGGTCTGGTTGACTGGCTAGGGCTGGGTGCTAGGTTGGGCTGGATGATCTTGGAGGTCTCTTCCAACCTGGTTGATTTTGTGATTCCATGGTTTAGTGGTGACCTGGCAGTGCTGAATTAGAGGTTGGACTAGGTGATTCTAGGGTAGGGTGTCTGAGACAAGACCCAGTATTCAAAAAGAAAAACTACTTGCATGGGAAGGTGTAAAATCCTGAAGGAAAAAATAATAATCAAAAACAACAGAGAAGAGCATTGGGAGTCGTTGGATCATGGAGTCCTTGGTCAAGGTGTCAGTGACTTGGATGATTGATGCTCTCCAGGTGTTAAGTGCTGAGAAGTGATAGCAACTCAGCAAGGTGCAGGATCCAGTTGCTCTATCAAGGATAATGTCTGTGCCTTTGCTTAGCTAAGGGCCTCTTCAAGTGCAGGCTGTGTTCTTGTGTGTGTCAGCCAATAAATAATTGCTGTTTCACTTAAATTGTAAGCTGCTTGCAGAGTCTTCTTGCATGTGGCTAGAGAAGCTGAACAAACCCTCACTGGTATGATGCATGCTGTCAGAGAAAAGTGTTCTCAGCCTTTTGTTCCTTCCTAGAAATTGGTATCCAGCTATTTTCTCTGAATGTTTGTGAGACAAAAATTGCTTCTTTTGAAAAGGGAAGAGGATCAGGTTGTCGCTAGTCTGTTTGGTACAGACCTGGTGGGATTACCTGCCTTAGTTCATCAGGTGGTCACTGTCTGAAATCCTAATACTCAAAGTGGGAACTGCAGCAGGAATGTGCTGTCAGGGTGTTTCTTTTTACTTGCTATTAGAGCTGCTGAAAGACAGTTGTGGTCTGAACATCAAGCATTACACCCAAATCAGGGGGAAGGAGTACTCAAGGTTCAGGCATTTGCACCACTCATGAGGTCTGAGGTGTATTTATAGAATCATAGAAGTGGTTTGGTTGGAAAAGACCTTTAAAGTCATGGAGCTGAATCCTAGAATCAATGCACTGGGTTGGAATGGACCTTTAAAGGTCATCTAGTCCAACCCTCCTAATTTAAGATCATCAGCTCCCACCCAACACCACCATGGCCATTAAGCCTTTCCCACAGTACCATGTCTGCATGTTATTTGAACATCTACAGGGGTGGTGACTCCACCACCTCCCTGGAAGGCCTGTTCCAGTGCCTGTCCACTCTTTGGAGAGAGCATTGCATATAGAAACTACCAACAGAGGTTTTTAGATAACATTCCTCTAAAAGCTAAGGCTTTTATTTCATTTCTCTGCTCAATCTCAAATCTGTGTGCCTGGGTAAATGGGAGCTAAACTTTTTAAGTTAACTCTGCAATTGATATTGGCAACTGAGTCTTGCATTATTTGTCTGTGAATTGATCCTCAAGAGATTATGTGCTAGTTGCTGTGTTTGTTTCTTTATCTGAACTGGCTTATCAACATAAACAACTCCAACTGTGGTGTTTAGATTCCAGTAGTGGCATAGGTAGGCATAGCTCCTGTATTGCAATATAAAAGCTAAGTGTATGTCAATAGTGCTTTTCCTGTTCTCTGGGGGCATGTGGTAGCTGTCTTGCTGCTTAAACTTTCCACATCTTGCATCGTTCTATGTCTTACATAACTCTGGTCCTCAAACCTCACTAAAACGAGCTGGATGCAGCAATCTGCTCTTTGCCTGCATGTTATGCATGTGGTGATCTTGGCCTCCTGAAGCTGAAGAGAGATTTTAAGTCATTGATTGATAGAATGGTTTGGATGGGAAGGGACCTCTAAAGGTCATCTGGTCCAACCCCCCTGCAGTCAGCAGGGCAATCTGCAACCCAAGTAGGTTTCCCCATCCAAGCAGGAACATCTGCAGCTAGAGCAGGTTGCTTGGAGCCCCAGACAACCTGCCCTTGAATGTTTCCAGGGATGGGGCACCTGCTACTTCTCTTGGTAACCTCAGCCAGTGCCACATCCAATCCTGCCTTGAACAGCCCCAGGGACGGTGACTCCACCACCTCCCCGGGCAGCCCATTCCAGTGTCCAATGACTCTCTCAGTGAAGAACTTTCTCCTCATCTCCAGCCTAAATCTCCCCCAGCGTAGCTTGAGGCTGTGTCCTCTCGTTCTGGTGCTGGCCACCTGAGAGAAGAGAGCAACCTCCTCCTGGCTACAACCTCCCTCACTGTAAAAAATGGTTTTCCTTCTCTCTTCCCCCTTTTAATGTAAAACCATCGCTCCATGTCCTGTTGCAACAGGCCCTGCTAAAAAGACTGACCCCATCTTTACTTTTTCATTTCTTAAGCTCTAGTTTAATTCAAGTTTGGTTTGTTTGGTGTTTAACTGTCTATAAGGTGTTTTTAATGTCTGTAAGTCTGTTTAAGTCTTTGGTGTCTACTTTACAGATTTAGGAAAAGGGAAGTCTGTGCATTTTACAGTTTGAACACTGTCAGACAGAGCCGTGGGACACTCCACCTTTTGAAAGCCAGGCCCTTTCCCTAGTTCATTCCACACAAGCCCAAAACTTATTCGAACATCTCCCTCCCCTGAACCACCCAGGGAGAGCAAACATCCCCCTGACCTGAGGAGCTAAATTACTGGGGACATAATGGAAGATAAGACCTCCATTCTCTCTAGCTTCACACCCTGCACTGTACTTCAATAGGGTCTCTAGTTTCTATGGCTTTCTGTGACTTTCCTGTCTCTTTTCAACTGAATCAAGGCTTTCAGTCACATCAGCCCTTCAATTCTCAATGCAGAGTTCTACATCTGCCTCTCTGCAGCCCAGAGAAGCTGGCAAGGCAGTAACATACATATAAGGTAGATTCAAAATCGTTTTCACTTAAATGGATTTGATTTTATCATTCTAGATGACCTCCGCTTCGCACCATGCTGCTCTTATCAGGAGCATTGTAGCTGCTAACAGAAATGGGATTCAACCATTCTGACAAAGTTAAGGGGAAAACTCTGGATTCTGAATATTTTGGGGTTTGTTCCAAGCACTAGACCATGTTTTTCCTTTGCTCCTTTATTTACAGGGAGATGTTGCTTGGTACTACCCTGACAAAAGCACAATGCCAATTTAGTGCTGAAATTCACAACCCGAAGTAGATCAATCTTACAATTTCTCTTTTAACTTTAGACTTGTCAGGCTCTATTATTCTCAATACAGTTTGACAGTTCTAGGTTAAAAAGACATCAATTACCTTTTGAAATTACCCTCTCTGCGACAGGATTAGCTCTATTTCTGCTGACTTTGGAAGTTCACTCTGCACAGGTGATAGTTTGGAGGGGGAAGCTGTGCCTCAAAATGCTGCATTTGATTGCACTTCACTTGGCCATGGCTGTGGCACTTGGCTGCAGTCGTGTCTTAGTTCTTCTTGACCACATTAAGCAGTCATTTATTTATTAAGATAAACTGGTTTGTGTGGGTTTCCTGGTGCTGTTTTGCTCCTCTTGCACTGTGTGCTGCCTGTAATATGACATTTTGATGTTGCACTTACTCTATTCAGCATGAGATATTGGATCAGTCCCAAAGACTGTCACTGCTGTGTAATTATAAGCAGTTCTGTCAAATGCTGTGCAGAAAAACACTTTCCAGTTGCAGAAGTGACTTCTAAGTCTTTTCTTCCTTACTGGAACACACCTGAGACCTTTGGAAGTGTGTTTGGTTTGGTTTAGTTTGGTTTGGTTGCTGTTTGGCTCTTTGGTTTTGTTCTTTCAGAAAAAAAAGATAGAGGATGACAGAGGGTGGCAGAGCAGTGGAGCTGGCTGCCCAGAGACGTTGTGGAGTCTCTTCTCTGGAGATTTCCAAAACTCACCTAAACATAATCCCATGTGACCTGATCTATGTGAACCTCCTTTAGCAGGGGACCTGGACTACATGATCTGCAGAGATCACTTCCAACCTCCACCACGCTGTGATTCTGTAAAGTAAAGGTAAGGAAGAGCAGATGAGGAGCAAAATCAGCTTCACCAGGGGATGGTCTAGCACTAGATGTTTAAAATTCTCAAGGAACATCCTTCTGCTGCACCTGCTGTGCCAAAAAGGATCTATTAATCAATACCCCTCTGCTTTTAATTGGGTAACAGAGACAAAACTTCACATTTTGTTGATAATAAGTTGAAGAGTTCTGGCTTTGAACAAAACCAAGTCACTGTCCCTGGAGGTGTTCAAGTAAAGCCTGGATGAGGCACTTGGTGCCATGGTCTGGTTGACTGGCTAGGGCTGGGTGCTAGGTTGGACTGGATGATCTTGGAGGTCTCTTCCAACCTGGTTGATTCTGTGGTTCCTCATGTTCCCCTACTTCACTTATTAAATGACTGTATGTAACCTGCAGATAATGTGTGCTACTGTTACAGCCTTCCCTTGCCTTCCCAAATCCAGTCAGGCTTTTGCACATAGTTTCAGTGACAGAGGCTGAGTCGGTACTAGAAATGTCGCCATTTAATTTAGAACCAGAAAATAGAGACTGTGACTGCCAAGCAAACATTGTGACCCAACAACAGAACTGTCCTAGATTCTCACATCTCGTTTTGAAACTTCATGACAGCCTTTTTGCCCAAGGGTACAACATAATCACTTTGCAGTTCACTGATATGCTTTCTTTCAGCATCTCTACTAAATGTGTTTTTGTGCCTACTGCATGTAAGAGCACTTTGTATTTCTTCAGATGCAAAGAAAGAAAGGGAAAAAAAACAACCCAAGCCACCCATATCAAAGAGTATAATGGCTGGAATTGCATTTATTTTCATTTTGAATGTAAATGTGCTTCAAAAATCAACAACCATCCTTCTCACCACCCAAGTTCTTCATAGGTGACTTTCATAAGCACTAGCCGTGGATAACACCATCATAGAATCACAGAATCTCAGCATGGTGGGGGTTGAAAGGAACCTCTGGAGATGATCTCATCCAGCACCCAGCTAACACAGGCACACCTAGATCAGCTTGCACAGGAAAGCAACTTCCAGGTGCAGTTGGAAAGTCTCCACAGAAGGAGACTCCACAAGCTTTCTGGGCAGCCGCCTCCAGAGCTCCCTCAACCTCAAGTAAGTTTTTCCTTATGTTGAAGTAAAAATTCCTGCATTCCAGTTTATACACCTGGCCCCTTGTCCTGTCACTGGGAACCACTAAAGAAAGCCTCACCCCATCCTCTTGACCCCCACCCTTTACATACTATGCAGCACTGAGAAGATCACCTCTCAATCTGCTCTTCTTCAAGTCAAACAGCCCCAGCCGTTTGTCCTCACAGAGATGCTCCAAGCCCCTCAGCACCTTTGTAGCCTCCACCAGACTCTCTCCAGTAGTTCCATGTCTCTTAAACTGGAGAGCCCAGAAAAGGGCAGAGTAAAGGGGGGAGGAGAACCACCCTTGATGTGCTGACATCATTGCTTACTCTGCCACAGTATTTCCCAAGAAAAAGTCATCCTAAAAACTATTCACAAATAAAATCTTTAAAAAAAAAAAACAAAAAAACAAAAAAAACAACTTTATAGCTGAAAACTGTTCAGAAAAGTGAGTGTCTGAACCAGTGAAGGGCCTGGAACACAAACCCTATGAGGAGAGGCTGAGGGAGCTGGGGATGTTTAGCCTGGAGAAGAGGAGGCTCAGGGGGGACCTCATTGCTGTCTACAACTACCTGAAGAGAGGCTGTAGCCAGGTAGGGGTTGGTCTCTTCTCCCAGGCAACCAGCAACAGAACAAGGGGACACAGTCTCAAATTGTGCTGGGGGAAGTCTAGGCTGGATGTTAGGAGGAAGTTGCTGGCAGAGTGATTGGCATTGGAATGGGCTGCCCAAGGAGGTGGTGGAGTCACCATCCCTGGAGGTATTCAAGAGAAGGCTGGCTGAGGCACTTAGTGCCAGTCTAGTTGACTGGCTAGGGCTGGGTGCTAGGTTGGGCTGGATGATCTTGGAGATCTCTTCCAACCTGCTTCATTCTCTGATAACATTCTATGATGATTATTCTGTGATAACTTGTGAAAGTTACTGGTGGTGCCAGGAATGAGGAGCTGCAGGATCTTCTTGGCATTAAGAAGGTATAGGGGCAGCAGAGTGTTCATGGCATTAAGGTAGGTCCTGCATGGAGCATTTTGGGTGCTGCAATACTGAGCTGATGGGGGCTAATCTTGTAGGTACAGTAGATTTCACCTTCCTATTTACACGTGTGTGTGAATAAAATAAACTTCTGTTGCTCTGGTTTTCCATTAGAGTCCTTTGTGCAAGTTGAAGCTGAGTTGTTTGATCAGTGAGGTCATTGAAGGGCAGGCAAATGAAAATGTGGTCTTTATCCTGAAAGGTGCTTTCAGTGGCATATTTTTGGATTGTATTGAACAGCTTAGTGAAATAGCTCAGTAGCACTGTAAAAAGGAGGTGTTCTTACTTTGCCTCTTGTCTCTGCAAGAACCGCGTTCAGATCTTCCAGGAGCACTTTCTGTGCTGGCTTCCTCTGAAGTCAAACTGCCTTCACCTCGGTTTGGATGGAAGTCTGACTGCAGTTGAGTTCCTCCAAACCCCGGTGCAGCACGTGGAGCTGATGAAGAGTGAAAGAGACTTTGCTGCAGCTGGGGATGCGGTTCCAGTGGAAACATAGAGCCCCACTGCTTTCGCTGCCAAGATCGCATCTGACATCTCTCGGGAAGCGGACGCTACGAAGCGACACGGTGAGCTAATGTCCCAGGAAGACCTTTTTCCTCCTTGTCCCAGGCAGACCTTCACACAGCCTCTCTGGCTCTTCCCCCTTTCTCTTTTCTGGATGGGAGATTCGACATTTGCCAATAGACTGGCGTTGTGTTGCCCTGGGCTCTCCACAGCCTTGGACAGAGGTTATGAGTGAGCTGTGTGCCCTGAATTTTTTTTCACCTGGCTGTTACCACATGCTTCCTGAAGTCTGCTATCTCAGGGAGACTTTTATGTCTCAATATTTCTATTTTCTATTGCCTTGAATAAAATAGGACCTTCACATGACCAGCACAGCATTTTCTCATGGTCCTTGGATTAAACACGTTAAGCAGTGTGCCCAGGTGGCCAAGAGAGCCAGTGGCATCCTGGCCTGCATCAGGAATGGTGTGGTCAGCAGGAGCAGGGAGGTCATTCTGCCCCTGTACTCTGTGCTGGTTAGACCACACCTTGAGTCCTGTGTCCAGTTCTGGGCCCCCCAGTTTAGGAGGGACATTGAGATGCTTGAGCGTGTCCATAGAAGGGCGACGAGGCTGGGGAGAGGCCTTGAGCACAGCCCTACGAGGAGAGGCTGAGGGAGCTGGGATTGGTTAGCCTGGAGAAGAGGAGGCTCAGGGGTGACCTTATTGCTGTCTACAACTACCTGAGGGGTGGTTGTGGCCAGGAGGAGGTTGCTCTCTTCTCTCAGGTGGCCAGCACCAGAACGAGAGGACACAGCCTCAGGCTGCACCAGGGGAGATTTAGGCTGGAGGTGAGGAGAAAGTTCTTCACTGAGAGAGTCATTGGACACTGGAATGGGCTGCCCGGGGAGGTGGTGGAGTCGCCGTCCCTGGAGCTGTTCAAGGCAGGATTGGATGTGGCACTTGGTGCCATGGTCTAGCCTTGAGCTCTGTGGTAAAGGGTTGGACTTGATGATCTGTGAGGTCTCTTCTAACCCTGATGATGATGATGATACTGTGAAACAAAAAAACTCCGCCAGCGATTTGCAGTAAGTTGGTTTTTGAGGGGGGAGGGGAAAATATCCTGTAATTAATAAGTCATGAAATACTGTGTTGGCATCAATAGGTATTTAGTTCATTAACAAGAATCACATGGTGGCTTTCATTTACTTCAACTCCAAATTGGGGAGTATCACTAATGCTGCTGCAGCCCCTCTGGAAGGCCCTTTGCTGTATATGAATGTCAATGATCTTCCTAAGCTGAAACAGCTCATAAAATAGAAGCAGACCTTGTGTCATACTATCAGAAAAGTCATTAATAGAGACAGATGGGAGATGGGAGAGCAGGCTGTTGATCACCTCAACCTTTTGTATTTCATTATGGTCTTTTGTTGCCTATCTCTGGTTTTAATGGATCAACTCATCTTGCAGCTATGAGATTTGTCATAATCTATCTCCATTTCTGCCTTCCACATTCTAGGAGAAGGAGGTGTAGGTGTAGATTTTCCATATTCTCCTTTCTGCTGCCTTTTCTTTTTATTTTTTTTAACTGACTTCTATTTAGGATATGCATTGGTACTTGCTTTCCAGGAAGTGTAGATTAACTCTGCACTGGTGAGGCCTCACATGGAGGACCATGTCCTGTGCTGGGAACCCCAGCTTGAGATGGACAAAGAACTACTGGAAAGAGTTCAGAACAGGGACACTAAGATGCTAAGGGGACTGGAACATCTCTTACATAAGGAAAGGCTGAAAGGGAGTTGGAACTAGATGATCTTTAAGGTCCCTTTCAACCCAAACCATTCTAAACCCAAATCCATGAATTAGTCTGGTGCTGAAAATGAGACCACACTGTTTTAGGTCAATGAATAAAGAACATCTCTTATATGAGGAAGGGCTGAAAGGGAGTTGGAACTAGATGATCTTTAAGGTCCCTTTCAACCCAAACCATTCTAAACCCAAATCCATGAATTAGTCTGGTGCTGAAAATGAGACCACACTGCTTTAGGTCAATGAATAAAGAACATCTCTTATATGAGGAAGGGCTGAAAGGGAGTTGGAACTAGATGATCTTTAAGGTCCCTTTCAACCTAAACCATTCTAAACCCAAATCCATGAATTAGTCTGGTGCTGAAAATGAGACCACACTGTTTTAGGTCAATGAATAAAGAACATCTCTTATATGAGGAAGGGCTGAAAGGGAGTTGGAACTAGATGATCTTTAAGGTCCCTTTCAACCCAAACCATTCTAAACCCAAATCCATGAATTAGTCTGGTGCTGAAAATGAGACCACACTGGTTTGGGTCAACGAATGGTTTACATTTATCTTGTGCAACAGTATTTTAAATTATTTCCCCCCAAATATTTATATCTGTGCCTGGATGCTCCTATTGCATGTGCATGAGGTGGTATTAATGAGGCATCATGCAGTTAGCACATCCTAAATAGTCCCATCCTGAGCTATGAACCGATTCCAGCATTTTTGAGAGATGTTTTGCCCAGTCTTGAGATCTATTTTTGTTCTGTTTTCTTGGTTTCGCACTCCATTTAATCAGTTTTATACTCTGCCTGCACTGCACTTCACATTTGTCTGTGTCACATGGACAGGAACCTGTTGAGCAGCACTTGACTCAGCTTGCTGAGGCAAAACTTCACTTACACCTTTCCATAAACAAATATCATCTGTTTTAAACAGCAAAGCAGTTCTGAGCAATTGTCGCGTTTCAGGCTGCATCCCCAAAATGTGTTTGTACTCAACACCTGGCCAGGAGGAACGAGGCTCTCTTATGGGAAATCAAACTAAATTCAGATATATGCATTGTCACTTAGCAGTGCTTAAGACCCACAGAATTTCAAGGCTTCTTGTAGAATCACACAAATTGCTTTGTTGGAAGAGACTTTTCAAACAATTGAGTCCAGCCGTTAATCCAGTACTGCCAGGTCATCACCAAACCATGCCCCTCAGCACCACATCTGCACAGGGCTCAGATCCCTCTAGGGATGGGTCTAGAGAATGGGTCAGACTCTTGTCAGTGGTGTCCAGTGACAGGATATGGGGCAGTGGATACAAAGTAGACCCTAGGAGGTTCCACCTAAACATAAGGAAAAACTTCTTTGTTGTGAGGATGCTGGAGCCCTGGAGCAGGCTGCCCAGAGATGCTGTGGAGTCTCCTTGTCTGGAGGGATTCCAAACCTACCTGGACATTGATCCTTGGCAGGCTGCTGTGGGTGACTCTTCTTTAGCATGGGGGCTGGAATAGGTGATCCCCATAGGTCCCTTGCAACCCTCACTGTGCTGGGATTCTGTGCCATTTGTTCTTATTTCTTACAGTTCAAAGTGCAGCCTGGTCCTGATACCTGACCGGGCTTCCCAGGCACGCTGCACTGAGCTAACGAATAACAACAGCACCAAGAGAAGAATTCGTCAGCCAGCAACAAAACCCTGGCCCACATGGGTTTGGAGATGCTGCTCTTTGCAGGATATTGTGAAGAACCAAGTGGCCACAGGCATCACTCCAGCCCTGGAACTGCTGGTTTGTTTCATCACTCCAGCACCTCATTTCCATCTCAAGGTTGGTTTAGATCATGCGTGCCTTAACTCTTGGTTGTTAACTCCAACACAAAACACATAGTAGCTTTCCCTGATACTGCCTCTGCCATAACCCCACTTAGTTCATCCATCTTTCTGTCCTCATTGTCCTTGGAATTTAATACTGGAGGGGTTGAAATATTGCACCGCAGTCTCTGCTTTGTTGTTTTCTCCACTTCTTCCTCCTTTGGTGTGTGAATTGACTTGGGAGATGTCTACAGACAGCAATAATGACCTTCTGACACTTGTAGACAAATCCATGTTACTACAGCAAAGAGCTGGCAGTATTTCTGAGCTTGTAGAGAGCTATTTGAAGGCTCACTTTTGTGTCTGGGAACAGCCATGGACTTTCGTCTATCTGCAGGTTTTTGCATAGTCCCACAGATCCTCACCACATCTCAGCACTGCTGGTCAGCGTTGTCTGCATTCCCTGCCTCCTTCCATGAGTGGTCAATGGCAGCACTTGGCTTCCTCCTGCAGGTTTTGTCCTGTTCTTCTCCCTATCCCATCCAAGCCACTTTATGTGTCTATCATTCTCTGCTTAGTTCTTCATGCCAAATCTCTCATCCTTGATCAAACTGTGAGAGTCCAGAACAGTTTTTCACACCATTTCTCTGCAGACAGTGTTTTAGATACAGCTTAGGGGGTCAGTTTTGAGGCATTCCAGTATGTTAGCCCCTTTTAGGCTATGCTTGTGCTTTGATTATCAGCTTTGTAATGGTTAAGGTAAGGCTGTTACCATATTAAAAAGGGAAAATCCCTTGCTTCTGCAGCTCAGTTCCCCAACTTTCTCAAATTTAAAGCTTTAAGCATTCCAGAGATAGGCTTGAAAGAATCACTCTATTTACAGAATCATTTCCTGCAGGACCAGAGAGAAATCACAGAGGTTCATCTGTTCAAAATGAGTCTCAATTTTCTTCAAAGCATCTCCTAAACTACTTGATTTGATGATCTTAGAGGTCTTTTCCACCTGAAAGAATGCAGTGATTCTATGATTTACATAAGAGAGAAAATAAAATCCAAGACTTGATGGTCCAACATGACCAAGGATAACATTTTATTTCCTGTGCTGTTTCAAGATCCATCCTAAGCAAATTAAAAACAATGGGGGGAAAAATATCCAGAGAATTTCCTATCTTTGTTTAGAAACTCTATTACATGAGCCTACAGGTATGTGAAGTGAAATAAGTGGTAGTGGAGGGCAGAACTATGAACATAAGTCATCTTTGGAAAATAAATGCACCTTCATAACGAACAACTGTCTTGTTACAGCCAAGAAAAAAAAGCTGGGTGTATTTGATAGCTTTTACTTAGAAGCATTTTGCAGTTCAGACATATCAAAGTGAAGCCTTGTGGGCTTGTATTAAGAGTAGTGTGACCAGCAGGTCAAGGAAGCACCAGAACGAGAGGACACAGCCCCAAGCTATGCCAGGGGAAATTTGGGCTGGAGGTGAGGAGAAAGTTCTTCACTGAGAGAGTCATTGGACACTGGAATGGGCTGCCCGGGGAGGTGGTGGAGTCGCTGTCCCTGGGGCACTTCAAGGCAGGATTGGACGTGGCACTTGGTGCCATGGTCTAGCCTTGAGCTCTGTGGTAAAGGGTTGGACTTGATGATCTGTGAGGTCTCTTCCAATCCTGATGATACTGTGATACTGTGAAGATGAGAGGGAGGTGGGGGGAGAGAGGCTGGAGAGGAGAAGGCTGAGGGGAGGCCTTCTGGCTCTCTGCAGCTGCTTGGGGAGGATGTTGGAGGCAGATGAGTGCTGGTCTGTTCTCTCTGCTGTCAGGTGATGCGATGAGAACTGGTGGCCCTGGGTTGCACCGGGGAGGTTTGCGTTAGATGTGAGAGGAGGCTTCGTTACTCAAAGCATTCTCAGGGACTGAAGCAGGCTTCCCAAGGAGATGATTGAGTCCCCATCCCTGGAGGTGTTTCAGGGAGTCAGAGATATGGTGCTGAGGGACATGGTTTGGCATCAGACTTGGTGGAGTTGGAGAATGGTTTTACTTGATGGTCTTTAAGGTCTTTTTCCAACAAAACCAATTCTGTGATTCAGTGAAGGTTCTCCTCCCTCTCTACCCTGCCCTCCTGAGGCCTCATCTGAAGTGCTGTGTTCTGTTCTGGGCTCCCCCATTCAAGTGAGACAAGAAACTATAAGAGAGGGTCCAGGAGAGGGCCACAAAGATGGTTAGGAGCATCTCTTTTCCAAGGAGACACTGAGAGATGTGGATCTTGGAAAAGAGAAGACTGTGAGGGGATCTTATTAACATTTATAAATATCTGAAAAATGGAGGTCATGAGGTTGGGGCTGGGTGCTTTTAGTGATGGCCAGAGGTAGAACAAGGAGCAACAGGTACGAACTAGAACAAAGGAGGTTTCAGTTGCCTTTAAGGAGAATCTACTTTGAGGATGCCAGAAGCCTGGAGGAGGCTGCCCAGGAAGGTTGTAGAGTCTCCTGCTCTGCAGACTTGCAAAACTCACTTGAACATATTCCTGCACAACCTGATTTAGGGATGCCTGCTTTAGCAAAGGAGTTGGAGTAGGTGATGTCCACAAGTCCCTTCCCACTCCTATCATTCTGTCATTCTGCATGATTAGGAAAAAATTCTTCCCTGAAAGGGTTGCCAAGCCCTGGAACAGGCTGCCCAGGGCAGTGGTGGAGTCATCATCCCTGAGTGAATTTCAAATTGCGTAGATGTGGTTCCAAGGAACATGGTTTAGCGGTGGACTTGGCAGTTCTGGGTTAACAGTTGGACTTGACGATCTTAAAAGGTCTCTTCCAACTTAATTCTGTGGTTCTATGATTCTATAATCATTAAATCTGCAGCCAACTAAACACTGCCCCCAAAATCATGAGCTCATACCCTGGACTCTGATCCCAGCAGCTATCTGCTGTCTGTTTCAGAAGAAAACTGGGAGAAGATTGAAAACCTGCACTTTCCAAGGTAATCACTGTAGTAGGTAGTTTTCTTGCTGAAATCTCAGGCAGAAAACATGTCCACCCCCATTTCTGTGCTTGGAGGCAATGCGTTAGAGACAGATAGGAACAGTCAATATCTGCTTGCTGCAGACAAATGGAGTCCTTCCTAGGACCTCTTCTAGGAGTAAGTTAAACAGATTCTCTGAGGACATCTTACAATTAAAGCTGATGAGCTGAAGTCTTGGTGAGAGTGTTTTTCCAGTTCTCTGCCACTGCAGGAGAAGGCTGTGTCAAACAGCTGTACTGGCTCACAGGAGTTCCCAGTGAAGAGATGCAAATGTTATAAACTAAATCAAAACAGTGCAGTGATCCTAATTGCAAAAATAAACGTGGGCTGAGCTAGAGAGTTCTGTGCCATTGCAAAGCACACAGTACAGTGCAAGGTAAATAATGCACAGAAGTAAGGTGTGTACAGAAAAAGCCAAGAAGGACTTGAGGGTGTCAGTTGATGAAAAATTCAACAGGAGCTGCCAGAATGTGCTTGCAGCCTGGAATGCAACCTGGGCTGCATCAAAAGAAATTTGACCAGCAGGACAAGGGAAGTGATTCTGCCTCTCTGCTCTGCTCTGGAGAGACCCCACCTGGAACACTGTGTCTAGTTCTGGCTCCTCCAGCACAAGAAGGAAATTGAACTGCTGGAGTGGGTCCAGAGGAAGACTGTGATGATGATGAGAGGGCTGGAGCATTTCCCCTAGTGGGAACAGGCTGAGAGAGTTGGAGTGTTCAGTCTGGAGAAAAGCTCTGGGGAGCCCTTATAATGGCCTTCCAGTACCTGAAGGGGGCCTACAAGAAAGCTGGGGAAGGAGTTTTTTACAAGGGCTTGTAGTAATAGGACAATGGGAAATGGATTTAAGCTTGGGGAGGATAGATTTAAACTGGATCAAGACCAGGTTGGATGAGTCCTTGAGCAATCTGGTCTAGTGGGAGGTGTCCCTGCCCATGACTTGAAGTGGAGGAAGGTTGAAACTAGATTATTTTTAAAGTCCCTCCCAACCCAAACCATTCTGTGATTCTGTGGAAAGTTGTTTGAAATTATAATCTCAAGTAATCTAGACACTTAATTTAAAGTTTTGTGCTAGTTTTCAGGCATTTCCCCAAATCCTAGCTCTTTCAAGAATCATAGAATCAAGCAGGTTGGAAGAGACCTCCAAGATCATCCAGTCCAACCTAGCACCCAGCCCTAGCCAGTCAACTAGACCATGGCACTAAGTGCCTCATCCAGGCTTGAACACCTCCAGGGACAGTGACTCCACCACCTCCCTGGGCAGCCCATTCCAATGCCAATCACTCTGGCAAGAATTTCCTCCTAACATCCAGCCTAGACCTACCCCGGCACAACTTGAGACTGTGTCCCCTTGTTCTGTTGCTGGTTGCCTGGCAGAAGAGACCAACCCCCACCTGGCTAAAATGTCCCTTCAGGTAGTTGTAGAGAGCAGTGAGGTCCCCCCTGAGCCTCCTCTTCTCCAGGCTAAACACCCCCAGCTCCCTCAGCCTCTCCTCATAGGGTTTGTGTTCCAGGCCCCTCACCAGCTTTGTTGCCCTTCTCTGGACACCTTCCAGCACCTCAACATCTCTCTTGAATTGAGGAGCCCAGAACTGGACACAGCACTCAAGGTATGGCCTGAGCAGTGCTGAGTACAGGGGCAGAATAACCTCCCTTGTCCTACTGGCCACACTGTTCCTGATGCAGGCCAGGATGCCATTGGCTCTCTTGGCCACCTGGGCACACTGCTGCCTCATCTTCAGCTACTATCTACCAGTACCCCCAGGTCCCTTTCTTCCTGGCTGCTCTCCAGCCACTCTGTCCCCAGCCTCTAGTGCTGCTTGGGGTTGTTGTGGCCAAAGTGCAGAGCCCACATGCCTGTGGGCATACAGTCTCTCTGGCTATTGAGCTAAAATTATTTTGGAGGCTTAAAACCAGCACTGTGATGTGCACAATAAATATGGATTCCTATTTTCCAGTTAACACAATAAAATAATTGTAAAAAAATGTCTAAAGACCTAATTGCTGATGGCTTTTCTCTATGGGCAAAGGCATAAAGGAACACTCATTTTTTCCATCAGCATTGCCCATGGCAGGAGCATCACCTTTTTATTCTTTTTTTCCCCAAGGGCATTTCACTCCAGGCATTTTTTCTGTGTTATATGCAGTTGAACAGGAGAGGGGAGCAACAGGTGTGGTGTAAAGGACACCTCTGACTTTTAAAGGTTTTTAACCAGCATCTGGAATTCTCTCCAGAAACTCCTGATGTCTTTGACCCACTAACTCTGGCCACCTGGAAATCAGCACAGATTGATGTTTCGTTATTGCTTGATATTGTCTCAGTGCATTGCTGCCCCTATGACAAATGTGTAGGGAAGATTATTTGCAGAGAGGCTAAGAAGAAAACATGGTTATAACAGGAAAATCAATCTATATCTTGTCCAACAACAGGAAAGTTTTTGGCCTGGTTATTTGATTTATCCAAGTTCATTTATTTGGAAGAAGTTCTTCACAGAGAGAGTGATTTCCCATTGGAATGGGCTGCCCAGGGAGGTGGTGGAGGCACCGTCCCTGGGGGTCTTCAAGAAAAGCCTGGATGAGGCACTTAGTGCCATGGTCTGGTTGATTGGATAGGGCTGGGTGCTAGGTTGGACTGGATGATCTTGGAGGTCTCTTCCAACCTGCTTGATTCTATGATTCTATGATTCTATGAAATATTTCTGAGTGAAACTCATGCATTTCTGTCCCACTTCACAGTTTTTTTTAGAGTTTTGGTTTTTTCACTCTTTGACATGGGATGCAGTGCTCCTGGAGAAAAAGTCATTTTGTGTTCTACATTGGAATACTCTTCTCATGGAGCTTTCTGGTGAGACCTCGCCTGCTGGTGGCATGCAGCTCTTGCAGGCTATTTGCCTCTTTGGGCAAACCCGTTCCAATGGTTCTCCACTGATATCTGGAATTCACCATTAATGTCTTGAAGCTGTATTTGGTTTTTAAATGAGCCTTTAGAGCAGGTTGGAGATGAGCAGGCATTGTCTGCTGGCTATCAGTTCCCTCCCTCTGCGTGGCTAGTGCAGATCTGCAGCCTTTGCTGATGGTGCCCACCCTGAAATGGGTTTTCTCACCCACAGGGAAGAAGTCCACATTACAGTATCACACAGTATCACAGTATTATAAGGGTTGGAAGAGACCTCACAGATCATCAGGTCCAACCCTTTACCACAGAGCTCAAGGCTAGACCATGGCACCAAGTGCCACATCCAATCCTGCCTTGAACAGCTCCAGGGACGGCGACTCCACCACCTCCCCGGGCAGCCCATTCCAGTGTCCAATGACTCTCTCAGTGAAGAACTTTCTCCTCACCTCCAGCCTAAATTTCCCCTGGTGCAGCCTGAGGCTGTGTCCTCTAATTCTGGTGCTGGCCACCTGAGAGAAGAGAGCAACCTCCTCCTGGCCACAACCACCCCTCAGGTAGTTGTAGACAGCAATAAGGTCACCCCTGAGCCTCCTCTTCTCCAGGCTAACCAATCCCAGCTCCCTCAGCCTCTCCTCATAGGGCTGTGCTCAAGGCCTCTCCCCAGCCTCGTCACCCTTCTCTGGACACGCTCAAGCATCTCAATGTCCCTCCTAAACTGGGGGGCCCAGAACTGAACACAGGACTCAAGGTGTGGTCTAACCAGTGCAGAGTACAGGGGCAGAATGACCTCCCTGCTCCTGCTGACCACACCATTCCTGATGCAGGCCAGGATGCCATTGGCTCTCTTGGCCACCTGGGCACACTGCTGGCTCATGTTCAGGTGGGTATCAGTCAGCACCCCCAGATCCCTCTCTGTTTGGCTGCTCTCCAGTAGTGAGACACCATCTCACTAAGTGCTGATTTGTCAGCCTTATAGACATCCCTTGCTGTGAGGCCAAGTAGTTGTGGGAGCACAGCTGCTGGAACTGACATTCCAATCCCTGGAAGTTGTCCCTTTGAATCACAGTTGAGCATGCTGGCAGCAAGGTCCAGCAGCTGCTTCATCAGCATCTGCTGATGGCTTGTTTGACTGGCACCACACTTATTAAATCTGTTAAAAATTAGTGCTAAGACCAGAAGGAAATGCACAAAATGCAATTTTATTTTATTAGCCATTCAGTGAGGCTGGTTGGTCCTGGGGCACATAAAATGCTGTGTTCTCCCAACTATCATCATATGTCAGCTATACCTTAGATAGGATTATTTCTAGCATTGCTTAGTGAAAAATCTCAGTCAAATCAACCCAGAGCTGAAATAATAATTAAGAAAAAAAAATAGAAGCAGTTATACTTAAAATATTTGTTAGGAATCAATTTCCTGGAATTTAGTTTTGTTTCTGCAGTTCTGAAAGAGCTGAGTGTGGTTTTAGTATCATGTTCTGTTAGCTGTGTGAGCAGTCTTTGCATAGGTCTGATGGCAACCTTGCGAAAAACACAGATCCAACTGAGGATACTGCTGTGCTCATCTAAGAGTCCAGCATCATGGCTTGGAGGTCATTCTGCCCCTGTACTCTGCACTGGTTAGACCACACCTTCAGTGCTGTGTTCAGTTCTGGGCCCCCCAGTTTAGGAGGGACATTGAGATGCTTGAGCGTGTCCAGAGAAGGGCGACGAGGCTGGGGAGAGGCCTTGAGCACAGCCCTACGAGGAGAGGCTGAGGGAGCTGGGATTGGTTAGCCTGGAGAAGAGGAGGCTCAGGGGTGACCTTATTGCTGTCTACAACTACCTGAGGGGAGGTTGTAGCCAGGAGGAGGTTGCTCTCTTCTCTCAGAAGAAGAGAGAATTTCCTATCTTTGGTTAGAAACTCTATTACATGAGCCTACAGGTATGTGAAGTGAAATAAGTGGTAGTGGAGGGCAGAACTATGAACATAAGTCATCTTTGGAAAATAAATACACCTTCATAACAAACAACTGTCTTGTGACAGCCAAGAAAAAAAAGCTGGGTGTATTTGATAGCTTTTACTTAGAAGCATTTTGCAGTTCAGACATATGAAAGTGAAGCCTTGTGGGCTTGTATTAAGAGTAGTGTGACCAGCAGGTCAAGGAAGCACCAGAATGAGAGGACACAGCCCCAAGCTATGCCAGGGGAAATTTGGGCTTGAGGTGAGGAGAAAGTTCTTCCCTGAGAGAGTCATTGGACACTGGAATGGGCTGCCCGGGGAGGTGGTGGAGTCGCCGTCCCTGGGGCTGTTCAAGGCAGGATTGGACGTGGCACTTGGTGCCATGGTCTAGCCTTGAGCTCTGTGGTAAAGGGTTGGACTTGATGATCTATGAGGTCTCTTCCAACCGTGGTGATACTGTGATACTGTGGATGAGCAAGAAAGTAGCCAGCAGAACAAAGGAAGTGATTGTCATCCTGTACTGAGTACTGGCGAGGTCACCAGTATTGGATTGGGTTTTGGGCCCCTCACCACAAGAAGCACATTGAGGAGCTGGAGCATGTCCAGAGAAGAGCAGCTGGAGCATGTCCAGAGAAGAGCAGCTGGAGAAGGGTCTAGAGAGCAGACTTTCTGGAGAGCAGCTGAAGGCCCTGGGATTGTTCAGCCTGGAAAAAAGAGACCTCATGCTCTTCAACTCCTGAAAGGAGGTTGGAACCAGGTGGGGATCTGTCTCTTCTTAGTAACAACTGATAGCAAAAGACACAATGGCCTCAGGTTGCGCCAGGGGAAGTTAAGGTTAGACATTAGGGACAGTTTCTTCCCCAGAAGAGGGGGTCCATGTCCAAGTGGAGGCCAGCGACAAGCAGAGTCCCTCAGATATTTACATCCTCCAGTGTGTGGCGTGTACAGTGCAGTGTAATTGTGTTTATAGGATTTGAGCATAATAATCTGTAAGCTACAGAGGAATGACTGATAGCAGTGTGTATACCTCTCATGCTGTACACTGCCACAGCTGAAGTCCTGCACATAACCCTAGTTTGTATGGCTGAGGCAACATTGAAGGAGTTCTTTGGGGTTTGGATGATTTTTAAACAAGGGACTGAGGAACACCAGCCTGAGACAGGGAGAAAGAAACACACCATGCTCCCAGCCAGGTTCTATTGCAATCTGCTATTTAAACAGCTTTTTTTCTTCCATTTTTTCTTGCAAGTCAACTCTGTGATCTCAGTGAGTCCTTCATCATCCCCACTTACTCCTGTTTGAACCCTACACAAAGATGAAGCGGTGAGGGGGCAGCCCTAAGTGCTTCTCCAAGCCCTACACCTCACATTCTTCTGTAGAAAGAAGTGGAAGAAGGCATTTAAGAGTTAAGAGCAGAGCAGATTCTTTGCTGACCTTAGGCAAACCACCTCAGAGATCAAAGACAAACCCTAGCAAGGGTTTGGTAACTCAGGGTTTAAATCCTGTAGGGATTTCAGTCTCTCTTCTTTCAGAGCAGAGGAGGGTGTGCAGTTGATGCCCTCGGAGCCTCAAGCACACGATGGGGTTTCAGCATCTATTGCAAAGCTTGAAATTTCTCTCTATTTCTCTGTTTCTCCTTATTTCAAATATTGCTTCCCAGCCTGTGACCTAAATTATGAGTGAAAGATACTAAGCTTGGATTTTAACTGGAGAGCTGACTACACTCACAGGAGAAATTAAAGCAGAGAGTTGTTGTTTGATTGAAGACAAGCAAGCAGTGAAATTGTACTGGATTCCTTGTTTAAGATAGTGCCAGAAATAGGAAATTTTGAGCAATATTTGTTCTTTTTTATTTGTCTTTCCGCTCTACAACAGGTCTCATTGCTCCACTATATTAGCACAGTCCAGTTTTGGTTTGCTGTGTTGTAATCAAATGTCATCCAACCTTAATTCTGTACTCCTTCCTCCTTGCTATTGAACCTGTTTTCCTCCAAATCAGCATTTTCCAGCCCTTGCTGGAATTTCTTCACCATAAATTCTGTGTGCGGTGTCACAAATGTGGTACCAGAGAAAGCCTTGGGAAGGGGATGTGGCAGAACTCTGTAACTTGATATTAGGGGGAAGTTCTTCACAGAGAAAGTGATTTGCCATTGGAATGGGCTGCCCAGGGAGGTGGTGGAGTCACCATCCTTGGAGATGTTCAAGAAAAGGCTGGATGAGGCAGTTAGTGCCACTTAGGTCTAGTTGATTGGATAGGGCTGGGTGCTAGGTTGGGCTGGCTGATCTTGGAGGTCTCTTCCAACCTGATTGATTCTATGGTTCTTGGTGTAAGCATGAGTCCTGAATTGCTCATTGCCATGAGAAAATGCAGAGACCATACCTCAGCATCTATTTGTGACTCCTTTGTGGCTACCTGGTGGCTGCTGGTGCTGCTTCTGTAAGTACTGAGTGTATTCTTTCTTAAAATGGAAAAAAAATAGTAATAAATCCAAATTTCCAAATATTAACCTTAAATAAACACTCCTAATCCTTGACTAATCCCCTCTCTTTTAAGTACAGGTCCTTTGTCTCTCCTCAGCCAGTTCTTTTGCCTGCTAATAGTAGGCCAGCAGATTTAAACCTTGTGTTCTTGGCTGAAGAATGAGATGCTGTACCTGTAACTCACTTTTAGTCTTCCAGGGGAGATTTCATTGATGTTGGACAAGGAGAGATTTTAACTTGGGTTTAGCTGTGTGAAATTTCAGCTGATACCATAAAAGAGTTAATTGATTTCTGCAGGTTACAGTCAGGCTTTAGCCTGTGTCAGGATTTTCTCCTGACACTGTTCACAGACAAGGTGATAATCTTGTATATGAAGACAAACATATAGAATCCCATGGAGCGGTTTCCCAGGCAACTGTAACATCTTCATCCACAGCAGGGTGCAGGGCTTGTCTGGCCAGCTTCCCTTCATGTTGGAGAGCCTGCAATCAGCAAACGTGCCTTGCCATGCTTTCTGGAGGTTAAACAAGCAGAAGGATGAGTTTTGGGTATTTTCCTCCTGAAGTTTAAGTCATTCATGAGGTTGGTATTCTTCAGAATGGAGAATGTTTGACTGCTCAGGTTGGAAAGATAAGAAACTCTCTGCCCTACTGAGGTCACATCTGAAGTACTGGGTCCAGGTCTGGACTCCCCAGTTGAAGAGAGACAGGGAATTACTGGAGAGAGTTCAGCTGGGGCTTTAAAAGTGCTGAGTGGTCTGGAGCAACTCTGTGAGGAGGAAAGGTTGGAAGACCTGAGGCTATTTAGCTTGGAGAAGAGCAGCATAAGAGGGGACCTTCTCAGTGCTGATCAATAGCTCAAAGGTGAGGATCAGGAGTGTTGGACCTGACTCTGTCAGCGATGCTCAGTCGCTGGACAAGGGGCAGTGGCCACAAACTGGAACACAGCACAGGAGGTTCCGTTTGAACACGAGGGGAAACTTCTTTGCTGTGCAGGTACTGGAGCCCTGGAGGAGGCTGCCTGGAGATGTGGAGTCTGTTTCTCTAGAGAAATTCCAAACCCTCCTGGATGTTGTGATCCTGGGCAACCTGGGTGACCCTGCTTTAGCAGGGGGATTGGACTAGATGATCCCCAGAACCTCCATCATGCTGGCATCCCATCTAATTCTATCTCTAGACTATATTTCTCCTACAGCATCCCCAAACATGTCAGCAAGGCTTTGGAATAGCTTGTAGATTTGAAAGTAGACTTGGGAAACTCACAGTGGTCAGGCTCTGTGTTTCTGATCTCTGACATTTGAAACAGAAAAGAGCCATCTTAGAGCCTGTCAACTACCATCACTGCAAAGCAGTTGAAATGACTTAAGAACATAGTGCATAATTTGGCATTGAAAGCTCACACTTTGGCACTGGGATGCATACCCAGAAACCACAGCAGGGCTGAGCTGTGAATTGTTCCTGGGAAATGGGAAATCTTTGGGTTGCACTTCTTGGTCATGTCTTTGATGTGCAGTTACCAGTATCTGAGCTAGCTGGGTATGCCCACAGTGCAGATGTGCCCTAAGGCCAGAAGCTTCAACGCTTCCGCAGAGCACTTGTTAAGAGACTCTGTCCTTACATCAGAAATCCTGCCATGAGTGGAACCAGTATTTTTAGCTCCTGGTGGCTTAGATGATGCTGATGTTATGAAAGTTGGCAAGGCAGAGAACTGTAGAGTTATTTATTTGAGTTCCAAGGGATCTCTTACATGTAATGTGGTCTTGTTCCTGCTGTGGTAAAGAGACCGGGAACTGCCTGAGCTCCATTTTCTTAGGTGCACATCCATAAATTGTTATCTGGAGCATCTCAAATCTCTTGAACTAATGATGAAGAGCAGGCCCTCACTGGGTGCTGGAGCCCTATGCAGAGATCCCTGAGCTGGTAGAGATCACAGTATCACCACGGTTGGAAAAGACCTCATAGATCATCCAGTCCAACCCTTTACCACAGAGCTCAAGGCCAGACCATGGCACCAAGTGCCACGTCCAATCCTGCCTTGAACAGCTCCAGGGACGGCGACTCCACCACCTCCCCGGGCAGCCCATTCCAGTGTCCAATGACTCTCTCAGTGAAGAACTTTCTCCTCACCTCCAGCCTAAATCTCCCCTGGCGCAGCCTGAGGCTGTGTCCTCTCATTCTGGCGCTGGCCACCTGAGAGAAGAGAGAAACCTCCTCCTGGCCACAACCTCCCCTCAGATAGTTGTAGACAGCAATAAGGTCACCCCTGAGCCTCCTCTTCTCCAGGCTAACCAATCCCAGCTCCCTCAGCCTCTCCTCATAGGGCTGTGCTCAAGGCCTCTCCCCAGCCTCGTTGCCCTTCTCTGGACACGCTCAAGCATCTCAATGTCCTTCCTAAACTGGGGGACCCAGAACTGAACACAGTACTCAAGGTGCTGCTTACTGCAGCACCAGGAGAAGAATCACCTTCTCCCTGGGGCATCGTCCCTACTCCCATAAACCCTGCTGAGATGGCTTGCATCCCACCGTGTTCATGTGGTTATTCAGTGAGGAGGACTTGGTGCTTCCATCGAGTGTTGATTCAGATGGGCTTCTTACTGCTGCATCGTTGAGTCCTTCAGCTCCCACTGCTTCTTGCTCTCGAAAGGAAGCTCTTAGCCCCTTTGAAAGCAATACCCTCTCTATCTTCACTCTTCACAGCTGGGACTTGCTCACTCTTTACTGAAAAGTGCAATATTGAAGTCCATCATGTAAGTTTTTTTTCAGTGCACTGGTCTGATGGGAATTGAGTTTAAAAGCATGAACTTTTACTGCTGGAATGAAAGAAATAGCTGTCAGCAGGCAGGCTCTTTGGAAGGAGAAAAGAGTCACAGGTTTTTTGGTGGGGTTTTTTTTGTGGACTGGATGTTTGCTTCTGGCAGTCAATATAGTGTCAAGCTGAATGGAGAATTGGTGCTTTTCATGTACTGCACCTTCAGTACTTTTCCTATGAGAGTGGAGAAATGAAGCTGTGTAGTAAGTTGTTAGAGAATATCCAGCATCCTGTCCACAGAGAACAAACCTGATCCTCACTATGTCTGGCCTTTCCTGTTCCCTAGAGGGTGAGGTTCCATTAGGTTCTCTGATGTTGAGGGTTGTGTTTGTTCATTGTACTCTTGATGAAGAAGCTGCAGTTAATTACCTTCAAAGTACAGAGTGGTAAAACGCCTGAAGACTCTGATGCTGAAAGAGGAGTTCACAAGATGGACAGAGGAGGAGAGATGAGGTTTGCAGGTTAGGTAATAATGCCAGCAATAGGATAAGGGAGGCAGCTATAATTTAAGGAATTATATCAGATGCTGAAACATGATTCATAGAGGCATGGAATCATTAAGGTTGAAAAAGACCTCTAGGTTCATTTGAGTCTAACTATCAACCCAGCAACACCATGTCCACTGAACCATGTCCAGAAATGCCATTTCTCTCTGTTTTCAGGGGTGGTGACCACCACCTCCCTGGGCAGTCTGTTTTGATGCCTGACCACTCTTCCAGTAAAGAATTTTTCCCTAATACTTGAGTTTGGGGCTATTTACTCTCATCCTGTCTCTACTTGTGAGAAGAGACCAACCCCTGCCTCGCTACAGCCTCCTTTCAGGAGTTGTCTTCTCTTGGGTATGGAGAAAAGCTCTCATAGAGCAGAAAAAAAACCCACTCAGCTGCAACAGGTTTTTCAGTGAGGAAACTGAAACAACTGCTGTCTTTTGACGTGTGGTATTTTTGGATGAAGCCTTTTATAAGAGGGAGAGAACATGAGAGGAAATCAGACTCCTTGGTAGCTTATGCTCAGACAAAGGGCATGTCAGCTTGGGTGCCAAATTGTGTAACAGCAGCGTTGCCTCTCTCTCACTTGAGGACATTTATAAGCCGTAATAGTCACCAAGTACTGATTCAGGGCTGGTATTTTGCAAGGCAGTGAAGCTCCTTGTCATCAGTCGTGGAGTACCAAAGGTACTGAGCACTACCTGATGTCTCTGTTTTAACTGCCTGTAGAGCCAGGCAGAGTCACGGTTTGGTTTTATCTTCCTACGAGCAAATTCAAAAGCATGGCTGTGTTCACAAGTGAAGCTTGCTTTAGGGTTCAGTGCCTGTTTGTTGTCTCTTTTGCAGGTCATTATGGAGAAGACTCTTCCTATCAGAGGGCTACTGTGCAAAAGGATGGCTCCTTCAATGAGGCTGCAATATCCTTGTTTATTAAGTGGCACAGACAAGCAGAAAGGAAACAGCAGTGAGTTAAAAGAGCATGAAGAGCAGATGGAAAACCCTCTGCATTTTGGAGAAAAAAGGTGTGTCCTCTCACCTCCTGCAAGTGATGACTGCTGTTCCAGATGTAGCCACTTATTTCCTAAAGGTACTTCAGGTCTCATGTCACAAATTTAAACTGGCATCCTACCCTTCTCCAGAAATGCCAAGAGCTAATTTGTGGAACAGCTGAGATTTCTGTCTCACAAACGTTGCCTATTCAGAAGGAAATGAGCTACCCCTGAGTTGTGATCTGAATATTTTCTCAACATCCTGTGTCAAACAAGAGGTAGCTTTACTTCTGACCTAGCTGAGCAGACCAGGTCTGTGTGCAGAGGAAATGAGACAGTTGGCAGATGTTTTGCATCCAGCTGACCTGTTTTCCATCCTGAAGGTCGTGCCAGATTGCGTAAAACCTGCTCAGGTATGAGCAACTCAGCCCTTTGTGTCCACTCTGTAGATGGTGAGTGTCGTGGTGAGCGCTGTGCATCCTCTGTGTGCCTCACTGACCTTGCAGTTACTACAGTTCCACAGGTTGGTGTCCCAGCCACAGTGGTTTCCTTGGGTTAGCTGGGTTACCACAGCTAAGTTTTGCCCTATGTCACTCCCTCTTTCCCAATCCCAAATGGTGTAGTGCTTGTTGATATGACATTTCAAGGGCTTCAAAAGCACTAAAAAAGGAGTTTTAATTCTATAGATGAAGATACACAAACTTGCTTGAGCTAGAATACCTGCTGGAACGTGTCCAGAGAAGGGCAACAAAGCTGGTGAGGGGCCTGGAACACAAACCCTATGAGGAGAGGCTGAGGGAGCTGGGATTGTGTAGCCTGGAGAAGAGGAGGTTCAGGGGGGACCTCATTGCTGTCTACAACTAGCTGAAGGGAGGCTGTAGCCAGATGGGGGTTGGTCTCCTCTCCCAGGCAAGCAGCAACAGAACAAGGGGACACAGTCTCAAGTTGTGCTGGGGGTAGGTCTAGGCTGGATGTTAGGAGGAAGTTGTTGGCAGAGAGAGTGATTGGCATTGGAATGGGCTGCCCAGGGAGGTGGTGAAGGCACTCTCCCTGGAGGTGTTCAAGAAAAGCCTGACTGAGGCACTTAGTGCCATGGTCTAGATGACTGGCTAGGGCTGGGTGCTAGGTTGGACTGGATGATCTTGGAGGTCTCTTCCAGCCTGGCTGATTCTATGATTCTATGATACATTTTCCTTGTCTTTCTTAGCCTTACCCACTGAAGAACCCTGAGATACTTCTCTCCAGTAGCAAGTGACAGAATGAGAGGAAGCAGCTTGAAATTGTGCCAGGAGAGGTTTAGGTTGGATGTTGGGGAAAAAAAAATCCTGTCTGAAACAGTGATCAAGCATTGGAACAGGATGCCCAGGGAGGTGGTGGAATCACTGCCTGTGGAGGTATTCACAAGAAATGTGTGGACATAGCACTTCAGGACATCATTTAATGGCCATGGTGGTGTTAGGTTAATGGTTGGACTTGATGGTTTTAGAGGTCTTTCCCAACCCAAATGATTCTATGATTCTATACAGTGCAGTAACATAGGAAAAAACCCCTGTGCCCTTCAAGCCACCCAACTCTCTCCCTATTCCCTACTATTTATACTATTTATGTTAGCTTTCTTTGGCTCCTCAGAAGTTTTGATCCCTTTAAAGTTTGATCTTCTTAAATCACATCAGAGTCTCCTACATCCTCTTCTCCTCACTCTCCTCAAAAAAACTTCACATTTTCTTGTCTATCCAGGCTCTTTTCTCTTTCTTGCTTCTACTTCAGCAACGATTCAGACTTTCTCAGATCACTGAGATCTCAGAAATTGGGTTTCAGCTTTGATAGGTGTCTTTTTTAGCTTAGCACTGACATCTTTTCTGAGGCAGCAACTTCCTGCAGGATCTATTTGAGAACTCTCTGAATGCATAGATTGTATTGACATGCACAAATAAGCACTGCTTAAAAAAAAAAAAAAGAGTTAATTACCAGCACTTTTCAAGTCTCTGAGTCTCCCCTTAATGAGTTGAGCAAGTTGTGTCTGCTCTGCTTTTATATTTTTTCCTCCAGATAAATTATCAAATGACTTTAACATTTGGTGGTGGTGCACAGAGAATAATGAGAGCTTGTTTTTCTTGTCGTTATACTTCCATGCAGATTGTTTCTCCCAAGGCATTCTAAGGAAGCTGACAAAGATGCAAGAGTATCTATGAATTGGGAATGTTTTCTGCCATGTTTAAGTATCTTCTTTTGCTCAAAGCCTTATTCTTGTCATTTCCCATCAAACAGGGCAAGAGCACAATAGCATCAGCAGAAGTTGTGTGGACACAACTGATTCTTCCCCTTTACTGTGCTCTTGTGAGACCCCCACCTTGACTACTCCATCTAGCTCTGGTGTCCCTGTCATGGGAGAGACATAGAACTGTTGGAGTGGGTCCAGAGATGATCCAAGGGCTAGAGCAACAGAAGATAAGACTCTGGGGGACCTTAAAGCTGCCTTCCAGTACCTGAAAGAGGTCTATAGAAAGGTTGGAGAGCAACTTTTTGTAAAGGTATCTAGCAATAGGACAGAGAGAAATGGTTTTAAGCTGTGGGAGAAGAGTTTTAAACTGGATCTTAGGAAGAAGTATCACAGTATCACAGTATCATCAGGGTTGGAAGAGACCTCACAGATCATCAAGTCCAACCCTTTACCACAGAGCTCATGGCCAGACCATGGCACCAAGTGCCACGTCCAATCCTGCCTTGAACAGCTCCAGGGACGGCGACTCCACCACCTCCCCGGGCAGCCCATTCCAGTGTCCAATGACTCTCTCAGTGAAGAACTTTCTCCTCACCTCCAGCCTAAATCTCCCCTGGCGCAGCCTGAGGCTGTGTCCTCTCATTCTGGTGCTGGCCACCTGAGAGAAGAGAGCAACCTCCTCCTGGCCACAACCACCCCTCAGGTAGTTGTAGACAGCAATAAGTTCTTCAGTAGGAGAGTGGTGAGACTCTGGAATGGGTTTCCCAGAGTGATTGTGGATGCTTCCTCTCTAGAGGTGTTTGAGGGCTGGTTGGATGAGGCCTTAGCAACCAAATCAAGTTGAGAGGTGTCCCTGACCATGGCAAGGAGTTTGGAGTAGATGTTCTCCAAGGTCCTTTCCAACCTAAGCTATTCTATGATTCTATGATATTTGTGCATGTGGCAGAGGGCCTGCAAAGTGCCATGCACTGCAAGTCTGGGGTAGACAGTGATGTTTGGTGTCACAGTCTCAAGTTGTGCCAGGGGAGGTCTAGGCTGGATGTTAGGAGGAAGTTGTTGGCAGAGAGAGTGATTGGCATTGGAATGGGCTGCCCAGGGAGGTGGTGGAGTCACCATCCCCGGAGGTGTTCAAGAGAAGCCTGGCTGAGGCACTTAGTGCCATGGTCTAGTTGTCTGGATAGGGCTGGGTGCTAGGTTGGACTGGATGATCTCGGAGGTCTCTTCCAACCTGCTTGATTCTGTGATTCTATGGGCTCAACTTTGACGTCTCTGCACAGTTTGACACCATCAGTAGCAATGCCCCACGGTGGGGAGTGGGACTTGCAGACCTGGATAAGGAAGCTCATGCTGTTTCTGCCCACATCATCTCTATGAGTATTGACTGTAATGAGGAAAGAGAACATACATAATTATAGAGGATGATTTAGGCTTTCGGATCCTGAGGATGGTGACTATGACACAGCCGACAATTCCTGGCTGCAGCAGCATTAAAAACATGACTTTAAAGCTGATTTCTACTTCTGGCTTCCTGACAGCTTCATCCTTTTTGCTTTAACAGTGACGTGCACAGCTCTGATGATGCAGAAATGCTCCAGAATCAGGTGGCAACCCAAACCCTGAGATTCACGTTATCTATATGTTCACAAATCTTGCACCCTGTGCCTTAAGCAGCCTAACAGCACTTCCTTGTTGCACCCCTCTGAGCTGCTGAATGTCTGTCCAGGCAAAACAAAGTGACCAAAACGCCGTTAAGGTGTGGGAGGCAGGAGCAGCAGTCCTGCATCATGCTTTAATGCCTTTTTGATTTTCTCTTTCTCCTTGTAGATCAAACCTGTGCGTCAGAAGGTGCCTTGCTGGAGCTGTAACCATTGCTAACATGAGCTTAGAAGCGAATGATGTGTGAGGGGAGTGATGTCTGAGGGAAAAGGCACTGAAAATTAGGTTTTAAAAAGGAGCTGTGCATCTTCTAAGTGAGGGCTGCAATTACATCACTGTTTCAGTTGGAAAATACGTCTAGAATTATCAAGTCCAACCATTAACCTGACACCACCATGGCCATTAAACTGTGACCAAAAATGCTGTAGCTACATGTTTTTTGAACACCTCCAGGGGTGGTGACTTCACCTCCCTGGGCAGCCTGATCCAATGCCTGACCACTCTTGTAGGAAAGATTTTTTTCCTAATATCCAACCTAAATATCCATGGTTCAGCAGAGGATCTGTGCTCAGAGAGGTTCTTCCCCTCATCTCCATCATTTGGCTTTAAAACAGAACCAGAGTCACAGAATAGTAGGGCTGAGAAGGGATCTCTGGAAATCATCTACTCCAAGCCACATGCTACAGCAGAAACACACAGGCTGCCCAGGACCACAATGACAATGTGGGTTTGGAATCTCTCCAGAGAGGGAGACTCCACAACCTCTCTGGGCAGCCTGCTTCAGGGCTCCAGCACCCTGAAACGAAAGAAGTTTCTCCTCCTGTTCAGATGGAAGCTCCTGCCATTGCCCCTTGTCCTGTTACTGGACATTACTGACAAGAGTTTGGCCCCATCCTTTTGATCCCCTATAGGTCCTTTAGCTGTTACTGAGCATTGGCCACAATGACCCCAGGCAATGCCACAGGTTGGATCCAAAGTAGCTGGTGAGCAGCCAGAAAGAAAGTGACCTGAGGGTGCCACACCTTGAGTACTGTGTCCAATTCTGGGCTCCTCAGCTCAAGTGAGATGTTGAGATGCTGGAACATGTCCAGAGAAGGGTAAAAAATCTGGTGAGAGGCTTGAAACACAGCCCTGTGAGGAGAGGCTGAGGGAGCTGGGGTTGTTTAGCCTGGAGAAGAGGAGGCTCAGGGGGGACCTCATTGCTGTCTACAACTACCTGAAGGAAGGCTCTAGTCAGTTTGGGGTCAGTCACTTCTCCCAGGCAAGCAGCAACAGAATGAGGGACACAGTCCCAAGTTGTGGCAGGGGAGGTCTATGCTGGATATTAGGAGGAAGTTGTTCACAGAGAGAGTGATTTGCCATTGGAATGGGCTGCCCAGGGAGGTGGTGGAGTCACTGTCCCTGGAGGTGTTCAGGAAAAGCCTGGCTGAGGCACTTAGTGCCATGGTCTAGTTGACTGGCTAGGGCTGGGTGCTAGGTTGTACTGGCTGATCTTGGAGGTCTCTTCCAACCTGGTTGATTCTATGATTAAGAAGATCCCCTCGCAGTCTGCTCTTCTCCAAGCTAAACAGCCCCAGGTCTCTCAGCCTTTCCTCCTTACAGAGGTGCTGCAGTACCCTCAGCATCTTTGTAGCATCTGCTAGATCCTCTCTCTCTCTTGAAGTGGGGAGCCCATGGCCCTGTTAGCCCACTCAGCCAGGGACATGCTTTATCTAGATCATAACCAAGTTTAACAAGATTAGAAAATCAAAGCAGCACAGTGCACAGAGTCAGGGTGTGCAGTTGCAGCTCCTTTCTGACTCCTTTGTTTCTCTGTAGATGAGGTCTCAGTGGTGTAACTGAAGGACTTGGTTGTGTCCTCTTGCTGGTAGTGAGAACACAGCAATAACAACCAAAGCAACAAACCTGCTTTCTGACTTCTTTTTCTTCTGTCCCTGTGTCTTGCTGGGATGTTCTATTATCATTGATTCAGAAACAGTTTATTAGGCTGGAAGCATGACTAAACTCCATTCTGCCCCTTGCCATGGTCTCGGAGCATACCACCCTGCTTCTTTGTTTTCTTGGTGTTCACAAAAGCAAGGAAAAAAATTGGAACTCAGGGCAAAATATTCAGGCAGCTTTCTTCTGAAAAAGTCTTGCCAAGGTTTTGCTGTGAGCATCCTAGAAGGGAACAACAAGACATAGCACCTTGCCTTTACTCATCCCACTAACCTGGTTTTACATGTGAGGATATATCAGTGGACCATGTTTTGGGTATTTTCTTTCTGTTTTATTGGCTTCATGCCAGAGTAAAGGTGTGATGGGGCAGGAGAGAATATCATGTTCTACAGCTTATAGACCTGTATGACTGAGAGGAGATCTTCTCAGTGCTGATCGAGAGGATGCATGCAGGCTTTATTCAGTGGTTCCCAGCAGCAGCCCAAGGGGCAACTGTACAGACACAAACATAAACCCAGGAGATTCCACCTGTGCATAAGGGAAAACTTTGCTGCTGTAAGAGTGCTGGAGACCTGGAGCAGGCTGCTCAGGGAGATTATCATGTCTCCTTCTCTGGAGAGATTCCAAACCCACCTGGGTGTTGTGATCCTCAGCTCTGCTGTGGATACCCCTGCTTTAGTGAGGGGGTTAGACTAGATGATCTCCATAGGTTCCTTCCACCCCTGCCCTGCTGAAACTCTGGCTTGTGTATGTTTTCAGTTGGAAAGCAAACGTGAGTAGCAGTGAGGTGCAATCCCCTCTTGCTTTAACAAAGCAAGCAGGAGAGAAGGGGTAATTTTGTTGGCTTTGCAGGGAAGTGGCACTTATTGCTTCTAATATATTGTCATAAAATGCAAATTTTATGGATGCAGGGAATTTTTTATTATGGCTCTTAATGGTTCATGTGACCTATGATACCTGCCACTGAACCATACCTGGGAGCAAAGCCTCAGACAGGGTGCTCTGCAGACAGAGAAGACAGAAATGTCAATTGCCACTTGTTCTGTTAAACCTGATTCATCCAAAGCTGAAGTGGGAATATCTCAAATGTATCTAAATCTCCATGTACACTTTATGCATGAATATCACAGTTGTGGTGTGTTAAATTGCAGCCTGAGTAGGTAGGAAAAAATAAACTCAGAGAAGTGAGAAGTAGATGTGAGAGTCTGAATCTTTGCTCTGTTCAGAGAGAATCATAGAATTGTTTCTGTGTGTCTCAGAGGTGGAAAAAACCCTTCTGCCCATCTCTGGGTTGATTGATGTCTCAATAACTCATCTCACCTAACCACCATCTGCATCTGCCTCATGTGAAAGAAGTTTGTACTTGCTCAGCTGGTCAAAACCTTTGACAAAGTAGAGCCTGCTCTTGCTGTTGTGGGGGGGAAACACAAGCATTATTTGCCTGTCTTCTCTTAAGAGTCAGATCCTTAGGACCGCAGTCTGTCACAGGTGGTTTTTAGACTGAATTGGAAACAGAGACAAGCTGAAGCATTTTGCTAACAAAGACCTCACCATGAGTGTTTCTGATAAAAGCATGAAAGAAATGGCTGGAAACCCTGAGATGTTTTCTTCATAGTGTTCAGGCTAGATGCAACTGGTTTTGCGAAGTGCTTGGAAGATTTGCTGCTCTGTGAGTTTCTTTCCTTTTTCCACTCGCTGTGTGAAACATCTTTAACTTGCCTATTTGATCATCATCTGGTTAGGGATTGGAAGAGGCTGCCCCAAGAAGTGGTGGAGTCACCATCCTTGCAGGTGTGCAAAAAATGTGTGGACATAGTACCATGGGACATGATTTAGTGATCGTTGTAGTGCTGGGTTAATGGTTGAGCCTGATGATCTTAGAGGTCTTTTCCAGCCATTATGATTCACTGATCTTTTTGACCTTCCTTAGAAAGTCACACAAGAGCTGTCTTCTCATGCTGTTTGAAGTTTCTGTAGTCTGCTGCTTTGCTTCAGGCTCCTAAATCATCATTGCATCAGGGCCTGCATGGCCAACACCTTGGGTTCCCCTGCAAGATGCCTGATGAGCTCATTTGTTTGTCCTCTCACCACCTCCTTGTGCTGAAAGTGCCTACAGAGAGTCTTTGGGCACCCCTCGTGTCCAAAGCTTGCGTGAGGTAGAATGGTGGCTGGATCCACTCATACAGAGGGATGTGATAAGATAAGCCAAGGAGATATCAATCAGGTACAACAGAAGGTCACCAAGGAGTCAAACAATGGCACAAGAGAAAACGGCCTCAGGTTGCTCCAGGGGAAGCTGAGGTTGGACATTAGAAAAAAAAGTACTCTCCCAAAAGGCTGACAAGCCCTGGAGCAGGCTGCCCAGAGCAGCAGTGGAGTCACCATCCCTGAAGGGATTTAAAAGCCATGTAGATGTGGTGGTGAGGAAAATGGTTTAGTGGTGAGCTGGTGTCGATGTTTAGAGAGCAGACAGACTTGAGATTATTTGACTTTTAAAAGGCACTCAAATAATAATGCTCTTGCTGAATTGGAGAGGAGTACAGAAAAGTGTATTTAAAGATGTACAGGAAGAAAAATATGGAATACACGGATCCTTAGTCATGAATATTCCCCCAACACCTTCCTCCCAACCAAGCTAAACCACAAAACCTCAGTGCTCATTTTCTCCCCCCCACATCGCCTCCCGTTAGGCCCAAGCAGGCCTGATTGCACAGCTAGGAATTCACTGTGGCCTTCAAGGCCACAGGCAGGTTACTCCTCCATAGTTACCAGATAAGGCTCCCTATGTATCCCAGTATCACCAAGGTTGGAAGAGACCTCACAGATCATCAAGTCCAACCCTTTACCACAGAGCTCGAGGCTAGACCATGGCACCAAGTGCCACGTCCAACCTTGCCTTGAACTGCCCCAGGGACGGCGACTCCACCACCTCCCCGGGCAGCCCATTCCAGTGTCCAATGACTCTCTCAGTGAAGAACTTTCTCCTCACCTCCAGCCTAAATCTCCCCTGGCGCAGCCTGAGGCTGTGTCCTCTTGTTCTGGCGCTGGCCACCTGAGAGAAGAGAGCAACCTCCTCCTGGCCACAACCTCCCCTCAGGTAGTTGTAGACAGCAATGAGGTCTCCCCTGAGCCTCCTCTTCTCCAGGCTAACCAATCCCAGCTCCCTCAGCCTCTCCTCGTAGGGCTGTGCTCAAGGCCTCTCCCCAGCCTCGTTGCCCTTCTCTGGACATGCTCAAGCATCTCAATGTCCCTCCTAAACTGGGGGGCCCAGAACTGAACACAGTACTCAAGGTGAGGTCTAACCAGTGCAGAGTACAGGGGCAGAATGACCTCCCTGCTCCTGCTGACCACACCATTCCTGATGCAGGCCAGGATGCCACTGGCTCTCTTGGCCACCTGGGCACACTGCTGGCTCATGTTCAGGTGGGTATCAATCAGCACCCCCAGATCCCTCTCTGTCTGGCTGCTCTCCAGCCACTCCGACCCCAGCCTGTATCTCTGCATGGGGTTGTTGTGGCCAAAGTGCAGCACCCTGCACTTGGAGCTATTGAACCCCATCCCATTGGACTCTGCCCATCTGTCCAGGCGGTCAAGGTCCTGCTGCAGAGCCCTTCTGCCTTCCAGCTCAGTCACATCTGCCCCCAGCTTGGTGTCATCTGCAAACTTGCTGATGACTGACTCGATGCCCTCATCCAGATCATCTATGAAGATGTTAAAGAGGATGGTGAGACACTGAAACAGGTTGCCCAGGGAGGTCGTGGATGCCTCCTCTGTGGAAGTGTTTAAAGACAGATTGATTGAGGCCTTGAGCAGTCTAGTCAAGTGGGAGATGTCCCTAGGTGATCTTTAAGGTCCATTTCAACCCAAACCGTGCCACGATTCTATGACTCTGAAAAAATACTTAACCATAATTGGAGGCCACATCATCAGTTTATCTATAAAAAGTATTAAAAGCTCTTAGGTGCCTACAAGGAGGCCCACGAGAAAGCTGAAGAGGGACTGTTTACAAAGGCATGTGGCAATGGTTTTAAACTAAAGCAGGGTAGATGTAGGTTGGCATTAGGAAGAAGTTCTATGAGGGTAGTGGAGCACTGGAACAGGTTGCCTCAGGGGGTAGTGGAGGCCCCTGGAAACGTTCTAGGTTCAGCTTGATGTGTCTGTGAGCAACTGATCTGGTTGAGGATGTCAGCACTGGCTGCAGTGGGGCTGGACTGGATGAGCTCTAGAGATCCCTTCCAAGCCAGGGTGTTCTGTGATTCTGTCAGTGTATTTCTTCCAGCCTGACTGCTTTCTATCTCCTGTAATTCAATGCGTCAACATCAGGAGACTGAATGTTCCAGTTAGAGTTGTCATAATTTATAGCAGCTCAGATCCCCCTGAAGACTCACACAGAGTTCCCTTCTGGAGCTCTTGTATGCTGATTTTTCACTGTAAACACTGGAAAAAAAATAGAGTGTTTGAGGCTGCTCAGTCAGTGGTGTGCGTGTCAACACTGGGTGACTTGAAAAAGAATCATGCAATCAAAGGCTTGTATTGGAAGGTGTTTTTAATGGTCATCAATTCCTTGCAGTCAGCAAAGGATGTCTGTGACTAGAGCAGGTTGCTCAGAGCCCCAGGCAGCCTGACCTAGACTGGTTCCAGGGATGGGACATCTCCCACCTCTCTGGGCAACCTGCAGCAAAGTCTCACCACCCTCAGTGTAAAAAAGAGCAGGTTTCTCAGAGCCTCAAACAACCTGACCTAGACTGGTTCCAGGGATGGGACATCTCCCACCTCTCTGGGGAACCCATGCAGAGATACAGGCTGGGGTCAGAGTGGCTGGAGAGCAGCCAGACAGAGAGGGATCTGGGGGTGCTGATTGATACCTGCCTGAACATGAGCCAGCAGTGTGCCCAGGTGGCCAAGAGAGCCAATGGCATCCTGGCCTGCATCAGGAATGGTGTGGTCAGCAGGAGCAGGGAGGTCATTCTGCCCCTGTACTCTGCACTGGTTAGACCACACCTTGAGTGCTGTGTTCAGTTCTGGGCCCCCCAGTTTAGGAGGGACATTGAGATGCTTGAGCATGTCCAGAGAAGGGCGACGAGGCTGGGGAGAGGCCTTGAGCACAGCCCTACGAGGAGAGACTGAGGGAGCTGGGATTGGTTAGCCTGGAGAAGAGGAGGCTCAGGGGAGATCTTATTGCTGTCTACAACTACCTGAAGGGTGGTTGTGGCCAGGAGGAGGTTGCTCTCTTCTCTCAGGTGGCCAGCATCAGTACAAGAGGACACAGCCTCAGGCTGCGCCAGGGGAGATTTAGGCTGGAGGTGAGGAGAAAGTTCTTCACTGAGAGAGTCATTGGACACTGGAATGGGCTGCCCGGGGAGGTGGTGGAGTCGCCGTCCCTGGAGCTGTTCAAGGCAGGATTGGACGTGGCACTTGGTGCCATGGTCTGGCCTTGAGCTCTGTGGTAAAGGGTTGGACTTGATGATCTATGAGGTCTCTTCCAACCCTGATGATACTATGATACTACTATGATACCTGCAGCAAAGTCTCAACCACCCTCAGTGTGAAAAAGAGCAGGTTGCTCAGAGCCCCAAACAACCTGACCTAGACTGGTTCCAGGGATGGGACATCTCCCACCTCTCCCTTCTGTCTAGTCTAAACCTCATCTCCTTTAGTTCAAAACCATCACCGCTTGTCCTGTCTCACAGACACTTCTGAAAAAGTCTTTGTTCTTAGCTGCTTTATGCACTGAAAGGCCATAAGACCTTTCTGGAGCCTCTTCTTCAGGCTGAACAACCCCTAACTCTGTCGGCTTGTCCTTACAGCAGAGGAGTTCCAGCACTCCCCTGTCATTGCTGTGGCCTTCTCTGGCCCCAGTCCAATAGGTCCATGTCTGTCCAGTGCTGAAGACTCCAGAGCTGGACCAGGCACTGCAGGTGGGGTCTCAGGAAAGCTGAGTAGAGGGGGCAGAATCCCCTCCCTCCACCTGCTGCCCAAGCTGCTGCCCAGGAAGATGATTATGAGGTCTTCTGTGTTTTAATTCTTAGGGGGAAAAATGGAATTTAATGCTTTTCACTGTAACATTAACAGACTTTGTGGGACTCTTACAGCTCTTGCAGTGCCCTCTGTAAATAAACCACAGGATCCCCTAAAATGGGGCACAATTAAATTAAATGGTGCTCAATTAAATTTGTTCCAGTAACAGATGATGCTCTTAGCCGTTAAACATTTGCCACACTGATGGAGATTAACAGAATTTAATAATCCTACAGAAGATTTGATTGAATCAGCTTAATGTAGGCTAAGATACATCTGTGTGCCAGAGAAGAAATTCACATCCAGAGAATTTAAGGTCTAAGAAAAGCACTGGGTGCATTAATCTGTGTATATTTTGAGTATTTTTTCCATGTATTGTCTGTTTTGATAAGAATCTTTAAGGACCTTTCTTCCTAAAGTGCTATTTTACTGCTCTCCTTTCAAATCAGTCTTTTAAGAGGTCTCCATATGATATGTTGGAAGTGGTAAAACAATTTTGAGATGTGTTTTTGAAATCTTTAGACCTTTGACCACATTTGTTACGGTGCTACAGAGTGAACAGTAAACCCACTTGAGGGACATTTTAATGGCACACTTTAGGTGCAGCGAATTGGTCATTGCATAATGGCAGCTGAATGCGTGCTCTTGCCATTTTCCCACTTAACAAGAAGAAAAGGCCAAGCAAGGCCCAATTAGTCATAATAAAATCAGCTTTGATGACATTTTCACTCCTGAACTCTGGTATAAAATGGTCATCTTAAGAAAGAACGCAAAGGATGTGTGAGGAATTTGGCAGCATAACTGCATGGACAGACATATACACTCCTGAGTGAAAAATGATCAGGTAAAGGCATTGTAGATACCTGAAATAACTGTACTGTCTGTGTCTGTGGATGTAGTTTTGCCTGATACTGCTTTAAGTTTTAATTGATCTCATGTTTTCTTTGAAGTCTATGCAGGTTGAACTCTGTTTTCATTCTTTGGATCTCAATCACACTCATGTGCTCGGGTTACCCAGTTGTCCCTTCCATGGTAAGTTGTGCTCCCTGCTCACTTGAAGACAAGGTGCTGAATTTCTCTTGAATAGCTACTTTAATTTTCTTCTTTAATGTCTGCTTTTTTTCTTTGTTGTTTTAAAGAAGTTTCTTGCATTAGAGCTATCTGCTAAATATCATTACCTAGTTTTGCTGGGGTATAGCTTAATTTTTTGCTTTAGTTCCTAATAAAGTATGCAAGCCTCTAAAATAATCATGCAAGAAATCTCTTGCATATTTAATGTCGAGTGTAGGGAGCTGAAATATTGTATGGAAAAGAGGAAAACATCAATCTCCTCTCCGTTTCCTCTACATTCCTTGTCTGTATCACACAAGTACAGTAAGATAGATGTATTAATTTCACTTATTGCTAGCTGGTTTATAAACCAATACATTTATCTGTCTGCTGGCAGTGTGTAGGTAAATGAGATATTTCTTTATGTAAAGTTATGGAGAATTATTGCATGGACTCAGTAATACTAATCTGATTGAACTAGGGAAGCAAATAGAGCAGCCTATAAACCCACAGTGAGCAGATTCCTTAAATAGAGCTGTTATCCTTGCACTTGCTGATCTCCACCAGGTTACCCTGACAGATTGCTGGCCAAACTGCACATGCACCATTTAAGTCTTTGGCAGTCTGGAATGAGATATTTTATTTCTAATGATGTTCAATTTCCCTGCTTCAGACAAAGTCTTCTTTAGATTCCCTGGTTTTTTATTGCTGTAATGTCAGCTCCAGGAGCCATGGCTCAGATTTCTTTGATTCCTCTGATGTCTTTTGCACCATCATCATCTCATTAAGGTGATCTGTCGCTAGCAGAAATGGTGGCTGCTGGTGCAATTGTTGATTTTATTGATGTGAAGCCCCCATTAGCCTTCATCTATCTATCATCCCAATTCTCTGTTTTAGTTCTGTAAATGCTGAATCATTTTTCATATGACGGAGAGTGCAGACACGGCTTGATCTGACTATCCACATTTCTTAGTGGATCTCTTTGTGGCAATGATATAATAGGGAAAATGAGTTTAATTCATCTTGCACCTCAAAAGAACAGTCACTTATTCAGGTATATAAGTCTCTGTATAGGTTGTGAGACAGGAGCTAAAACTGGAAAGGGAAATTTTCTGTTTCTTGCAGAGAGTTTCATCTCTCTAGGGAGAAACTGAAGTCTGGGGTAAAACCCACCAGCAGTGACTCAGTTCCTTTGGACCCGGTGCATGGTCCAGCTCCTAGAAAAAAAATCACAAATCTGACTTTTATATGCACAGTACAGGCAAAAAAAAAGTGCTAGATAGCATTTATATATGTAATAGCATACAGAATTGAAACTAATTGTCATGAAGCTAATGGCAGTTCTGCCAGTCCAGTGAAATCAGTTTTATTCATGGGCTTTGCATGCAGGAATGAAACCCAGGCAGCTTTAAAAGTGATGGCAAAGTATTGTGTTTAGATAATCAGCAAGCTGGTATATCTTGAGCTGCTGGAAGAGGCACAGAGCATCTATAGATATGTCAGGAAATGTTTCTTTTTAAACTCAGTGTTATTTTAAGTGCAATTTAATTGAAATGCAATTTAAACTTGTATAATGCTTCTATGTGGTTTATATTTTTATACTGTAAAGTGCAAGGAAAAGGAACATCTACATAAGTCTACATGGATTTTAATCCAGATTTTTTAACATTCCCATGACTATTTCATCATTAGCAAACTCAATCATAACCTTCTAGGGAGGTTGTTGAATCATAACCTTCTAGGGAGGTTGTTGAATTGCTGTCCCTAGACATGTTCAGGTAGGTATAGGCTGGATATTAGGAAGAAGTTCAGGGTAGGTATAGGCTGGATATTAGGAAGAAGTTCTTCACAGAGAGAGTGATTTGCCATTGGAATGGGCTGCCCAGGGAGGTGGTGGAGGCGCCGTCCCTGGGGGTCTTCAAGAAAAGACTGGATGAGGCACTTAGTGCCATAGTCTGGTTGATTGGTTAGGGCAGGGTGATAGGTTGGACTGGATGATCTTGGAGGTCTCTTCCAACCTGGTTGATTCTATGATTCTATGATTCAAAGATGCAGAGATGTGGTGCTGGGGGACATGGTCATACTAGCGCCAGCCTTGGTACACTTAGGTAATGGCTGGGCTCTGTGATCTTAAAGGTCTTGTCCAACCACAAGAATTCTATGCTTCTGACTAGTGACATTCAATCATAGAATTGCTTTAGTTGGAAGAGAGCTCTAAGATAATCGAGTCCAAGCATCAACCTAATACCACCAGAGCCATTAAACCATTTTCTCAGGTGTCATGTCCACATTTTTCTTGAACGCCTCCAGAGCTGGTGGCTCCACCACCTCCCTGGGCAGCCTGTTCCAATGCCTGACTGCTCTCCCAGGCAAGAAATTTTTCCTAATGTCCAAACTAAACCTCCTCAGCACAATTTCAGGCCATTTCCTCTCATTCTGTCACCTGATGCTAAGCAGAAGAGACTGACCATAAGCAGATGTAAGGACTCCAAAATTCCTCCCCCCAACTTTCTGCTTTGCAAGTGTTTACATTTTCTCTGACCTGTCAGTTAGACTAAACAGCTTGCCACAAGTGACAAGAAGATGCTGTTTTCCTGTTAACTCAAAAACAAAATCTCATTTTACAGCAAGAAACACACGTGCTACTCTGGGGAAACTGTGTTACGTGTCACAGCTGGTTGACATCATGGAAAACAATTCATTTCATCCCCCAAACATAATCATAGCAATATCACTGCTTTAGATCAGAAATGCCACAGTTCAGCTTTCTAGAAAACTATGAAGAAACAAAAAGTCTGATTTGGAACATGATGAAGCCCTAGCAAATAACAGTTCCTCCTTGTCATGTGAAGCATACATTTTTGTTTTGTATCTCTGCTTTGCTTTTTGTGCTGAACAAGTCCTGGCAAACACAGAAATCTATAATTTTACCTTTTCTTATCTCTTCTCTTTTTCCCCCCCCCCCCCCCCCTTTTTTTTTTTTCCTTTTAAACCTCCAGAGCAGCAATCCTATTTACTCGAATTGCCAGCTGTATGGGAAATCTGATTACTGCCTCCTGCTGCTGCACAACTGCTTAGCCAAGGTGGGCAGGAGTGAAGAGCTGCCTTCTTTAAAGCCGTACCTGGAGATGCCTTTCACCAAGAGATCCTTTCGCAACGGTGTTGGGTCAGGAATTAAAAAAACTTCCTTTCGAAGAGCAAAGTCGTAAGCAAATGTCCCAAACCACACTCCCACTTTTAGCAGCTGATGTTTAGCTGTGTGCTGGAAATGATTTTAATGATTAAAACCCCGGCAAAGACTAATATTCTTGTATCTTTCAGCATGTAAACAGATGTTTATTTCGAAGAGCACAAGGCAAAGGGAGCAGATGGGGTTGCTCAGGAGAGGGCTTTGTTTCCAAAGTTATGGTATCGCAAAGTTTTGTATTGAAATTAATGTTTTTGTTCAGGTAATTCCCCTTCTTTGTGAAAGTACAGATTTGATCACCTTGCTCTTGGTTAATACCAAAATAGCCTGTTGCTTTGGCTAGATGTGTGCATGCAGGCTGTTGGGCAAACTGATGGTATCATTCATAGATTCATACAATGGTTTGAGTTGGAAGGAACCTTAAAAGTCATCTAGTTCCACCCCCTCTGCCATGGGCAGAGATACCTTCCACTAGACCAGGTTGTTCAAGGCCTTGTGCATCCTGCCTTTGAACACCTCTAGGGTGGGGGCATCATCAACCTCCCTGGGCAACCTGACTCAGTGTCTTGCCACCCTCTGAGCAATTTCTACCCTTGTCAAGCTTCAATGCATTCCCTCTTTTCCTGTCTCTACAAGCCCTTGTAAAAAGTGGTGGAGTCGCCGTCCCTGGAGCTGTTCAAGGCAGGACTGGACGTGGCACTTGGTGCCATGGTCTAGCCTTGAGCTCTGTGGTAAAGGGTTGGACTTGATGATCTATGAGGTCTCTTCCAACCTTGGTGATACTGTGATACTGTGAAGTCCCAGCCAGCTTTCTTGCAGGCCCCTTTCAGGCCACTAGAAGATCTCCCCAGAGCCTTCTCTCCTCTAAGCTGAACAGTCCCAATGGTCTCAGCCTGTCCCCACGAGGTAGGTACTTTAGCCCTCTGATGATCATCATGGCCTCCTCTGGACCTGCTCCAACACTTCTATGTTCTATTTATGCTGGTGGCATCAGAACTGGATGCAGTACTTCAGGTGGGGTCTCATGAGAGCAGAGTAGAGGAGGGAGAATCACTTCCCTCATGCTAATCATTCCTGACATCCCTCTGCACTGCTGGAGAGGAAAACCCACTGGCAAGGCAAGGCATGCCTGCACTTTCCTCTCACAAATCACATTTACTCCAAGACAACTGCTCTGGCAATTTTAATACATATTTAAAGTGTATTTCATTTCAGATTTCCAAAGATAGCATGGGTCCACTGGTAAAAGACAGAATCCAACCCTGCTTGTAACTTCTGGTTTCTTTGCAACACAGTTATTTAAAATGACTTCAGCAGGAACTAATCTCTTGAGAAGTGTTGTCTCATTTCCAGAAGAGTCCTGGGAAATCACCGGGTAGCAGTGCAGATCCCTTTGCCTCAACTAATTGACTTACACGGGCGACACACATCTGATGAAGTGTGCCAAATGCAGCTTCTGCTCGTGGTGCAGTGATTAACAACGAGGGGGGGAGGGGGTCATTTCCTGTTTTAAATATAACAAAAAGTCATTTGGCCTGACACTGTGTAAATGTGGTGCGTGGGAAAGGTCATCTGCTGAGTTAGGTGTGTGTGAAGTCTACCTTGTGGCTCTTTCCTCCAAACGCGGTGTGACGCACGGTGACGTTGGCTTGAACATGAGTGTCTATACAATGCATTTGGAATTCAAAGCTGAGATAATAAATCAGTTTGTGGATGCTGTCTAATAGTTCCTTGTTCGATATCAGAACCCAGGAAAGTGTTATGAAATCTAGAACAAGGTGGATTGGTTTCATCACCTCCATAGTGTCCATTCCTGAGCCCATGGAGAAAAAATTCCTTGGGTGTGGAGCTGTGCTAATATGACACCAGGTTTCTGGACTGCAGCTGGTTGATTCCTGGGTGATTCAAGGAGATCAAACACACTCTTGTCTGCTTTTGGTTACACTGAAGTGCTTAAAGCATCGTATTTTTCAAAGCTGCTTAAACACTTAGGCTCCTCTTGGGTACTGTTGGTGTCTGCGTTGATCAAGTCTTGCAGCTCTTAAGTGACTCCTAGAGACCTTTTAGAAAGGAAAATGTTCAATAATTATTATTCTCATGCATTTTGTCTTGTGTAATGTGTGGGTGGGAGGAACCCCAGGCCACCAAACATGGTGCTATACAAGAGTTTCACTGCAGCAAGGTATTGTCTCTGCTTACTGCAGAGGGATCAGATAAGATGGCTTTTGAGGGTCCCTTCCAACCCGATGCAATCTGTGAATCTGTGAATTTACCATTTCAATCTTTGCTGCTGTGATTTCAGTGGTGGCAGATGTCCAGGCCACCAAACACAGTGGCAATCAGGAGATTCACTGCAGCAAGATATTTGCCCTCTTTCATTCTAGGCTGCTGTGATTTCAACTACAGCACGTGTCCTGCAAATACAGTTTTCCAACTCAAACACTCTCCAGCTCTGCCCAGAACTGCCCAAGAAGCAGCATTTTAATAGCCTTGGTCATGTTCGGTGGAAGGGCTAGTGATGACTTGTGGTTTCTGACTGACTGCTAAGCTTGCAGGTAAGAGAGTTACCAGATCAAAACACAGTTCCTGAGTGCAGGATCTCAATGGTGGTGGGATTTCCTTCTCAGAAAAAAATGTAATGTGGACTTCATGATGCCCTTGTGCAAACGTAGTGTGTGCACTGTGCATCTGTGCACACCTGCATTCAGTGAGGTGAAGGTGTTTTGTCGCACTGCAGATACCTGGAGCAGCTCTGTCCTGCTCCTTGAAGCTCCTATCACCACCTATCTTATATTCCAGGGGAAAAAAAAAAGGCAGTAATAAACAAGTCCAGATTTATCTTTGTCTTGGGCTTTCACATCCATTTCACTTAACTTTTTCCTACATAATCAAATACATTTCTGCCTTGGTAACCTATGATAAACAAGGTTGTCTGTAAGCCAAGAGAGTTTCTAAGTGTACCTTGAAAGTCAGCCTCTTCCTTTTCATTTATCATGCAGCTACATGACCAACTCATTTAGTATTTTGGCAATTGCCTTTGAGCAGGATATGGTCATGAGGGTTAGAGGGCTGGTCCTGCTCACACACAGACCTTCAGCCCTTCTTTCTGGAAGTATGGGCTGCAAGAAAAATAGCTTCTTGGCTAGGAAAAAGCCCACTATTTATGATTTAGTCATTCCCTGACAAGCTACTCCACCTTGAGGGATCTGCATATAGAGAAAAGATGGTATGAGGAGGCCACCCAGAGCTGTAAGTCTTGCAGTCACCTAAATCACGCCAAGCAAGCCTGGAAAATGTAGATTATCCAGCTGACTTACAGAAGAGGCTCTCTCACTGGCAGTGTGATCCCACCATCACCACCCCCTGATAACTCAGGGCATTTTGCCACAAAATGCTATTCTCTTTCCTGAACTTTAAAGGTGGCTTTATCTTGGAAAGAACAGAGAGCAACCTTGGTGACCTCTGTCAGGAACTAAGGATGCCATTGCTGAGCACATTCATTTTTGTGCTGACAGAAACTGGAAACATGACATAAAAATGTCTTTTCTCAATGCAAAGAGGACAATAGGAACAACTATTGGAATGCCAGCCTACAGCATAATTAGTGTGCTGCCATAAATTATATTCCTTTATGGAGAACTGGCATTTATTCCTCTGGGAAAAGATATTTTCTTGACTTTCTTTGCTCTTTTTCTTAGCCAGCCCATGAGAAAGAGAAATGATAAAGATTAGAGGGTGGGAAGAGTACTGCTTTGTCTAAGGATTGAAGAGCAAGTTGGGAAGTTGGGAATGCCTTGATGAGTCTTGGCCTTTGATGGCATTCTAGTCTAGATAAGTCACTTCATTTCTGCTGGGTTTCTCCATGTGAAAAATACAGAGCTGTCTCCATTAAGCCATTTTGTGTAGGCAGTGTCATGAGTGAAGGATTCAGGAAGTGTTTTAGAGGTATTGGGGCAGAGATCATAGAATCATAGAATCAACCAGGTTAGAAGAGACCTCTAAGATCAGCCAGTCCAACCTAGCACCCAGCCCTAGCCAGTCAACCAGACCATGGCACTAAGTGCCTCATCCAGGCTTTTCTTGAACACCTCCAGGGACAGTGCCTCCACCATCTCCCTGGGCAGCCCATTCCAATGGGTGGTCTCTGCAGCCAGGGCAGCATCCTGAGGCTGGGACAGAGGGGTGAGCATTGCTACTAAATCAGCGTGACCACCACCATCACCTTCAGCGTGGGAACAAGCATCCCAATGCCTCTTTTTATTTCCTAACCTCCAGGAAGCCACAGTTTCATAGCCAGATCAATTCTCAGGTTTGTAAGCTGTTGTCAGCTGCATTGTGCACTGTAGCAGCTACTGCCAAACCAGTGGGTGAGATGCTGTCCCAGGACAGAGTTGGTGTTCTAACTCAGTGCTGGGTTTTCAATTCAGTGTGAGAATAGTGTCGATAACACAGGGATGTTTAGTTGTTTCTAAGCAGTGTTTTATACTAAGTCAAGGATGTTTCAGCTTCTTATGCCTGCCAGCAAGAAGGCTGGGAAAGGCTGGGAGTGCACAATAAGCTTGGGGGGGGGGGGGGTGGGGAGGAATGCAGCCAAGACAACTGACTCCAACTTACCAAAGGATTATTCCATGCCAAAGGATATCTTGCCCAGTCTATAAACTGGGAGTAGGTGGCCGGGAGTGCCGAGGGTCTTGTGGAGCATCGCTCAGCGAGTGGTGAGTAATTGCATTGTGCATCACTTGTCTTTTTTAGAGTTCATTTCTTTCTTGTGATTATCTTCATTTTCATTAGTACTGTTATTGTTACCACTACTTTTTTTGTTTGTTTATATTCCAGTTATTAAACTCTTACCCTCTGTGGTAAAACTGTTACCACAAGTTTTACTTGGTTTGGATTCTCCTCCCCATCCCACTGTAGGAGTGAGCAAGCAGCTGTGTGGTGCTTAGTTGGAGCCTAAGGTTAAACCACAACAGACACTCATTTTTCAGTCAGTGAGAGTGAGAGACCTTCCCTACATCTGCACATTTAAAGTGCAGCTGCTGTGGTTTATTCAGTTCTGAGCTTGGTCTCTTCTCCCAGACAATCAGCAACAGAACGAGGGGACACAGTCTCAAGTTGTGCTGGGGGAAGTCTAGGCTGGATGTTAGGAGGAAATTGTTGGCAGAGAGAGTGATTGGCATTGGAATGGGCTGCCCAGGGAGGTGGTGGAGTCACCATCCCTGGAGGTGTTCAAGCAAAGCCTGGCTGAGGCATTCAGTGCCATGGTCTAGTTGACTGGCTAGGGCTGGGTGCTAGGTTGGGCTGGATGATCTTGGAGGACTCTTCCAACCTGCTTGATTCTATGATTCTATCAATGCTATATATTTTCTCCTTTTTGATCATGCATCCTTTGGTAAGACTCATTAAAATGCATTTAAAGGACATCCAGAATCCCTGAGTCCATAGGGGTTTGGGGTTTTTTTACCCCATTTTGCTCTAACTTGTATCTACCTTTGGAGGCTTGGGACATAATTTGCATAGAATCACAGACTGGTTTCAGTTGGGAGGGAGGGACCTTTAGAGGTCATCTAGTCCAACCCTCCTGCAGTCAGCAGGGACATCTGCAAGTAGAACAGGTTGCTTAGAGCCTCAGACAACCTAAGCTGGAATGGTTCCAGAGACTGGGCACCTCCCACCTCTCTGGGCAACCTGGGCTAGTGTTCTGCCAACCTCAGTATAAAAAAAATCTTCCTTGTCTAGTACTTTTTGTTTTCCTAGTCTAAATTTTAACCTGCTCTAAATATTCCTATTCTAAACTTTTCCTTCTCTAAATCTCCCTCGTTTAGTTACAATCCATCATCCCTTGTCCAGCCAAAACAGGCCCTGATGAAAAGTCTGTCTCCATCTTTCTGGTTGGCTGCCTTAAGTACTGAAAGGCCACCAGAAGGTCTGCTTAGAGCCTTCTCTTCTCCAGGCTAACCACCCCCCAACTCTCTCAGCCTGGTCTCACAGCAGAGTGGTTCCAGTCCTCACATCACTGTTACGACTTGTTCTGAGCCCACTCCAACAGGTCAATGTCTGTCCTGTGCTGAAGTTTCCAGATCTGGCCCCAGCAATGCAGATGAGTTCTCAGCAGAGCAAAGCAGAGGGACAGAATTGGCTCCCTCCACCTGCTGGCCATGTTCCTGTTGATGCAGCCCAGAAGATGGTTGGCTTCTGGGCTTCAAGCGCATGTTGCCAGCTTTCTCCACTCCTGATTCCCTGTCTTTGGGCTGTGAGAGCCATCTTGGAGCACTGCAGTCCCTATTTTTAGCAGCCAGCCTGTCCTGAGCCTTGGGATCAGGCTGCCAGTGCCCTACAGTTGCAGGAGCAGATCCTGCATCCCCATCCAAGTGCTCCTAGAAGGGCACCTTGCAGAGGACCATGCACATCACTGCATTTTGCTCCTTAAAAACAATCTGTGCCTTTGAAGGAGGCAGGCAAGGTTACCACTAGGTAAAAATGAAAAGAGCAAATCCAATAAAAATACTGACGAGTGAAATCTGCCTGAAGACAGGAGGAGGAATTAACATTTATTTCTCTTCCTCACAGATTATTGGCAAGAAAGGCAATTAAAGAGACTGATGTAATAGCATCTAATTTACTTGCACGACTGGAAATTAGTTGTTGTAATGACATACCAACACTTGGGTTTCTGATTACAGAGTATATATAGATCATATATATTACAGAGTGTATATATATATATCATATTTAGATTCCCTAATTTGCTGTTATTTGCCTGTAGATGGTAATTTATTGCCTCAAAATGCTGTGGGGAAGAAAGGAAGAAATCTCTTGCTGCTTTTAGCTCTGGGTATAATTTTGACCTTAAGAAAGAACAAGACAGATATGAAAGAGTATATTAGATGTTATTATTACCATAATAAAACACAGATAAAAATCACAGTGCAGAAAGACTCTAAGACAACTATTAAGCATTTGTCATATAGAGCAAATCAAAATTTCACTTATCAGATATTCTGGCAGTTTAAAGATTCATCATGAAAAATTACTTCTAACAGCACAGCATTTATGCAGGATGTCATTGATGGGCTGTCTGCTTAAACAGTTTAAAGAGTTTGGGAAAAGTGGGGGGGGGGGGGGGGTGGTGGAAAGAAACCCCATCAAAGCTGTGCTTTTTATTAGCCTGACAGAATGTTTCACTATATTTAAATTTATTTTTAATAGTGAAGCAGTTTGGCATTGCAGCTTTCTTCTAAGAAAACAAGCTGAGCTCGTTGTCCTGCCCCCGGTGTGCGAGGGTTAGTGAGCATCACCAGACTGGGAACGTGCTTGTTGGCTGAAAAAAATGGTACAGCTCCACATCTAACTTCACCCCAGCCTTCAGTTTTAGAGCCAAGGGATTTTTTTTTCTGCCTTTGTGGTGCTAGAAAGACTTTTTTCTACTAGTAGCCTGATGAATTTGAGTCATTGTGATGGTTTGGGTGTTCCCTGCCCCCCCACACACACTTTAGAAATTACCCAGACTAGTCTCAGTTGGCTCTGGGAATATAAATGAAGCTATTTATTTACAGCTAGCACAACATACAAGCAGATATTTACAGTATATACAGTTATAGACAGAAATAGACAAGGTAAAAGGCAATACAGAAACACAACAGCCCTCCCAGAAACCTGAGTCCCCAGGAGGGGCTCTCAACCACCCCTGCACCTTCCCCCCTGCCCCTCTCAGCCTTACCCCAGTCCTAAAGAAGAATAGAGGTTCAGCCAAGAGGTTAAGATGCAAAGTGGGTTAGGCCAAATGGAAGGTGAGGTTAGGGAGATGCAGCTCAGTCAGAGCCCAAGGCAGAGAGTGAGTGAAAATGGCGAGAGTGTTATCTAATGTTTTCATTTCTCCTTCCCAAACTCATTTGCGAGACTCTGAGGGAAGCAGACATCACCACTGTTTTCCTTTCACAGCCTGTAAGCTAATTCTTCTCACCAAAACATTCTACTCTGCTTCAAACCAGCACAGTCATGTGTCCTTGTAGCCAAGAGGGCCAGTGCCATAATGGGGTACATCCAGTGTGCCCAGCAGGTCTAGGGGAGGTTCTCTCCCCCTCTATTCTGCCCTGGTGAGACGACATCTTAAATGCTGCCTGCAGTTTTGGGCTCTCCAATTTAAGAGAGACAGGAAACTGCTGGAGAGAGTGCAGGAGAGAGCTGCAAGGATAATGAAGGGACTTGAACATCTCTCCTGTGATGAAAAAATGAGAGATCGGGGGCTGTTCAGTGTCGAGAAGGGAAGGCTGAGATGACCTGGAGCACATGACTTAAAGAGTGTGTGAGGGAGCTGGGGTTATTCAGTCTGGAGAGGAGGAGGCTGAGGGGAGATGTCATCACTCTCCACCACTCCCCGAAGGGAGGCTGGAGTGAGGAGTGGGCAGTCTCCTCTCTGTGGTGGCAGGTGACAGGTCTAGAAGAAATGATTACAAGCTGCACCAGGGGAGGTTCAGGCTGGGTGCTAGGAAATATTCACTCACTGAAAGGGTTATCAAACACTGGAATGGTTTGCCCAGGGCAGTGCTGGAATCACCAGCCCTGCAGGTGGTCAAGTGGTGTGTGGACCCAGCACCTGAGGACATGTGTAGTGTTGACCGTTCACTACTGGACCAAAGGTTGGACTGGAAGATCTTAAAGGTCTCTTCCAACCAGATATATTCTGTGATTCTGATTCTGTAATGTCTCTAACTGTCTGAGGGGTGAGTGTCAAGAGGAAGGGGACAGGCTCTTTTCAGTTGTGCCCTGTGATAGGACAAGGAAGAATGAGTATAAGCTGGAACAGAGGAAGTTCTGCCTCAGCATGAGGAGAAACTTCTTTGCCACAAGATTGATGTAGCACTGGAACAGGCTGCCCAGAAAGGTTCTGGGGTCTCATTCTCTGGAGACTTACAAAACCTGCCTGCACCCTAGGTGATCCTGCTTTGTCAGAGGGATTGGGCTAGATATGTAGAGGTCCCTTCCAGCCCCTAACATTCTATGATTATGCTTAAGTGTATCTTAAAAGATTGGTCAATTGAGACCTATCTTCTCAGAGACTTTGGGACATAAAAGGGCTCCATGTGTTGGCTTCTTATGATCAGTCAGATGAATCCAGTGAATCTCTATGGCAACCCTGGAGCACCTCACAGCAACTATAGAATCACAGAATCAAGCAGGTTGGAAGAGACCTCCAAGATCATCCAGTCCAACCTAGCACCCAGCCCTAGCCAGTCAACTAGACCATGGCACTAAGTGCCTCATCCAGTCTTTTCTTGAACACCTCCAGGGACAGTGACTCCACCACCTCCCTGGGCAGCCCATTCCACTTTCTCTCTGAAGAACTTCCTCCTAACATCCAGCCTAGACTTCCCCTGGCACAACTTGAGACTGTGTCCCCTTGTTCTGTTGCTGGTTGCCTAGCAGAAGAGGCCAACCCCCACCTGGCTGCAACCTCCCTTCAGGTAGTTGTAGACAGCAATGAGGTCTGCCCTGAGCCTCCTCTTCTGCAGGCTAAACACCCCCAGCTCCCTCAGCCTCTCCTCATAGGGTTTGTGCTCCAAGCACCTCACCAGCTTTGTTGCCCTTCTCTGGACATGTTCCAGCACCTCAACATCTCTCTTGAATTGAGGAGCCCAGAACTGGACACAGGACTCAAGGTGTGGCCTGACCAGTGCTGAGCACAGGGGCAGAATAACCTCCCTTGTCCTACTGGCCACACTCTTCCTGATGCAGGCCAGGATGCCATTGGCTCTCTTGGCCACCTGGGCACACTGCTGCCTCCTCTTCAGCTACTATCCACCAGTACCCCCAGGTCCCTTTCTTCCTGGCTGCTCTCAGCCACTCTGTCCCCAGTCTGTAGCACTGCTTGGGGTTGTTGTGGCCAAAGTGCAGAACCCTGCACTTGGTCTTCCTCAATCTCATCCAATTGGCTTCTGCCCACCCATCCAGCCTGTCAAGGTCTCTCTGCAGGGCTCTTCTACCCTCCAACAGATTGACACCTGCTCCTAACTGGTGTCATCTGCAAACTTACTGATGATGGACTCAATCCCCTCATCCAGACCATCAGTAAAAGACATTGAACAGGTCTGGGCCCAGCACTGATCTCTGGGGCATACTACTAGTGACAGCTGCCAGCTGGATGTGGCACCATTCACCACCACTCTCAGGACCCAGCCCTCCAGCCTGCTCTTGATGCATATCAGAGTGAATCAGTCCAAGCCACAAGCTGCCAGCTTTGCCAGGAGCTTGCTGCGGCAGACGGTGTCAAAGGCTTTGCTGAAGTTAGCTTCCTGAAGGGTGGGAGCATCAGAGTCACCACCTTATTTTCAGCTTCTCAGTGGTGCTTGGTGAAGTGCATCCTGTGAAATGCCACTTTGCTTCATGTATCTCAGTTTTAAATCCACTTTCCCATTCAAAATACGGCAGAGCTATTGTCATTGTAAAAGACACCACGGCACATCAGGAGGGATGCTAAGTCATTCCCTTAATTAGACAGCAAGTGGTCATGGATGGAGTGCACTGTGATGTGAAGAAGCAACGTGTTAGTCAAGGGGACAGTCAACTGCCTGTTACTGACTCCTTTTCATAGTTTGGCAGCAGAAGTCCTGTTGAACGTGAGCTAGCCCCGAGAGCTGCACTCTGGCTGCTCTCAAATTGTCTGCCCTCGAGATGTGCAAGTGAATTACAAGTGCCATACTTCTAGGGCTTTTCATAAAACAGCACAATTGGAGGAAAACAAACCTAAGATGTTGTTTCTATTCTCTCTTATCTTTGGTTACTCTTGGTTCTGTGATCTAATCGTGTCCATTTATTAATGAGGTTCCTTACAGTCACTTGAGGCAATGTAGGAAAATTGACTGGAGGAGCTCAAGGAGCAATTTAAGGCCAAATCCTGATTGCTGAACATAATGAAGTACGTTAACTGATGCATGGAGATCCTGTTGATTGCTTTCAACAACCTCAAATGAAAGAAGACAAATGACCCATGTGGGTGGAATTGATATAATTGGTCTTTGAAAAGATACTTATAAACTGAAAAAAAAAATGGTCTTTTCTCACTTCAAAATGTGGGCTGTTCCTTTTCTTCCTCTTCTTTGCCTACCAACAGGCATCTACAGTAGAGTAAGTGGCTCTTAAGAGGAGTCCACATCAGTAATGGGAGGGTTGGAACCCCTCTGCTGCAAGGACCTGCTGTGAGAGTTGGGGTTGTTCAGCCTTGCTCCAGCGAAACCTTCTGGTGGCCTTTCAGGACTTAAAGGGGTTGAGAAAGCGTTGGGGAAAGGATTTTGAGCAGGGCCTGTTGTGACAAGTCAAGGGGTGATGGTTTAAACTGAAAGAGGGAAATGTAGACTGGAGAGAAGGAAGAAATGTTGTGTGCTGAGACAGTGGCCCAGGGTGCCCAGGGAGGTGGTAGATGCCCTGTCCCTGGATCGGGTTGTTTGGGTCTCCGAGCAACCTGACCTAGTTGCAGCTATCTCTGCTGACTGCAGAGGGGTTGGATTAGTTGAGCTTTAAAGATCCTTTCCAACCCAAACCATCCTATGACTGATGCCCAAGAGCTCTGTGATGCACCATTGTGTTTGCACAGTGCATTCTTCCAGTGTAGGATCAGGGTAGGCATGAGAATAAGATACAAAGCAGGTTCAAGTCTGCTCTGTGGTAGTTAGTTTAGATAGTTTTCTCTTTTGCATGTCAAGCATGGTGCCAATTTGCATATTTGGGTATCTAGATTTTACAAATCAGTCATTATCATCAACAAATAAAGTGTCATTTATGTGCTTGTGTTAGGAAATGAGTTACATTTACCTTCACTACAGTCTCGGAATGAAGCGGAGTGATTTGGCACTGTGCAAGATCTCCCCGCCTTGCTCATGCTGTTTGTCTGTCACCAACCTTGTCCCTTTTGGCCTGGAACACTGCTTCATTATCAATGCCATAGACTCTGCAGCCCTTACAATGAGAATGAGGTGTTTTGGTCATGAGCCTAATGTGGATATTTTGCTGAGGCATATTCAGTTATTTCACTTTGTAGTTATGCAAAATACCTTGTATTTTAGATGGATATAGTCACACTGTGTGTAAAAACATCATTGTTAAGGGTCTCATGGCTGAAAGTTTCATTTGACACACTAGTTGTAAAGCGTTTGTTTCAGTGCTTGTAGAGTTAGTGGAAGAGTATGACAGAATGGTTAGAGTTGGGAGTGAACTCTAAAGGTCTTCCAGTCCAAGCTCCCTGCAGTCAGCAAGGACATTTGCAACTAGAGCGGATTGGTCAGAGCCCCAAACAATCTGAACTGGAATGGTTCCAGGAAAGGAATATCTACCACCTCTCTGAGTAAGCTGTGCCAGTGTCTTAACCACCCTCAACATAAAACACTTCTCATAGAATCAGAGAATCAGCCAGGTTGGAAGAGACCTCCAAGATCAGCCAGTCCAACCTAGCACCCAGCCCTAGCCAGTCACCTAGACCATGGCACTGAGTGCCTCAGCCAGGCTTTTCTTGAAGACCTCCAGGGACAGTGCCTCCACCACCTCCCTGGGCAGCCCATTCCAATGGGAAATCACTCTCTCTGCCAACAACTTCCTCCTAACATCCAGCCTAGACTTCCCCCAGCACAACTTGAGACTGTGTCCCCTTGTTCTGTTGCTGGTTGCCTGGGAGAAGAGGCCAAGCCCCACCTGACTACAATGTCCCTTCAGATAGTTGTAGACAGTAATAAGATCACCCCTGAGCTTCCTCTTCTGCAGGCTAAACACCCCCAGCTCCCTCAGCCTCTCCTCATAAGGTTTGTGTTCCAGGCCCCTCACCAGCTTTGTCACCCTTCTCTGGACACGTTCCAGCACCTCAACATCTCTCTTGAATTAAGGAGCCCAGAACTGGACACAGTACTCAAGGTGTGGCCTGACCAGTGCTGAGTACAGGGGAAGAATAACCTCCCTTGTCCTCCTTTGGTTTAAAACCATCACTCCTTTCCTGTCACAACAAAGTATGATGTGGTTTTTCATCACCATCATGCCATTTACATTAGTTCCTCTCTTGCAGTATAGAGAACAGATCAGAGACACCTCTGCCACCTGACTTTGTGCTGCTCTAGGACACAATTTCCCTCTGCAAGTGTGACTGCACAAATGCGCAGGAATGCATGTCCTTGTCCATGTGAAGCAGCTTGACAGTATCAGAAGCTGCCTTTTCAGTAGATGCCAGGAGCTTTTTACTTGATGAAATACTTTTCTTAATGTGCTTCAAACAAAAGCAGACACCTGATTCTGTGCAAAGCATGACAAACATTACCCTTCCTCATTAGATCTCCAGAAGACTCATACTGGTTGCCATTCACATGCTGTCATTTAGTCACCAATGGTCACAGCATCTGACATTTGGCATTTTATTGGTTTTTTTTTTAGTGACCCCAATACAGTTGTATGTTTTTCTCAGTGCCTTCTGAGCTGCAGTAATGGCCAGTGACAGCAGCAAGGTAAGTGCTTGTTCATGACTAACTGAACAAAACTGAGAAGAAGAAGCAAACACAGACACTCTCTCCAGGGGATCCTGCCTTGGAGTGTATGAAAACTCTTCTTTCTGAGAGTTACTTTTTAAATTCTTGACCTTCAGGAAATGGTTCAATTTTATCATAAATAAACAATGACTTTCACATGCCAGTGGGGGAGAGTGAAGAGATTCTTCTTGTTCTGGTAATATTTTTATGCTGTGGAGCTGCGGAAGAACAAAGCCAGGGCTGGCAGACCCAGGTGGGAACTCAGTACAGCTGACACCAAAAAAAAATCAATTAAAAATGGGGGTCAGTTCTCCTTTTCTTAGGAGAATCATAGGATTATAGAATGTTTGGGGTTGGAAGAGACTTTTCAAAGTCATCTATCCCAACTGCTGTGCAGTCAGCAGGGACATCTTCAACTAGAGCAGGTTGCTCAGAGACCCGAAAAATGCACTCTGGAATGGTTCCAGGGATGGGGCATCTACCACTCCTCTGGGCAACCTGGGCTAGGGTCTCACCGTGCTCAGCATGAAGAAAATTCTTCCTTCTGTCTAGTCTGAACATCCTTCTTTTAGTTTCAAACCATCACCTCTTGTCTTGTCACAACAGCCCCTGCTAAAAAAGTCTGTCCCCAGCTGTCTTAGATGCTTGAAGTTTGGCACCCTTCCCCACAAGCTCTCATAGACACCTCCTTTAAGAACAGCACAGCCACTTCCCTACACTCCCTATGTCACCTTGAGTAGCTTACTGGCTATTTCTGCACTTGGATCCTACATCTAAAGAACCATCAACTTGTCCTTGTTTCCTTCCTCTGTCCCACAGCTGTGATGTCCAACTGCCAGCGCTGGTGGATGTGTCCAGTCTGGAATTTGCAGATTAATTTGGTAAGTCAGCACCAGTGTAGAGCTCACAGAAACTAACTGTGGGAGCACAGGGTAACCAGCATGTGATGGCATGAAGGAGGAGATTTGCAGAGGAGAAAGGACAGGCTAAAATTGTCTCTCTGAGCAATTTCCATCTTTTGAGGGCTTGGTGGGTTTTTTTTTTTGTCCTGCCTACTTGCGCAAAGGGGGGAAAAAAAAAGCCCTACAAACTTGCCAGAGAGATAAAAGCCTCTGACGTAGGTATTTTTTGCTCTTTCTTCATTTTCATGATCACAGGCTTAGCTTTTTATGTTTGGTAAGGCTGGGGATGGGAGAAGGCATGGCACTTGTTGGGGTTTTTTTTAATCTCAGTGAGCTTGAAGTGGCTGCAGGTTAGCATTCCGTAATTATTTTTGACATAAAGATGAATGCCATCCTAAAAGAAAAAAAAAAGGAAAGAAAGAAAGTTGGAAGTGAGCAGCACCTCAGCTTTTGATATATGAATATTACCACTTTGAATGTTGGAATGGCATTATAGATGGTTTATGGTTTTATGACTGTGAGACATTTCTTAGTGTCTGATTCAGAAATGCATTTCCTACGCATTTTAAAGCAAGTTTTTGGGCTTTGGCATCTTTCTTCTTCCCCCCCCCCCCCTCCCCTTCCTCCCTTCGTCTTTGATTTCAAAATGCTTTATGCTTCTTGAAGTGAATTGAAGAGATTGTAGGATTTTGGAGATATTCCTCACCAAACCAAGGTGAAGAGTAGTCACCTTTAGCCACCTCTAGTTTAATACCCTGCAATGTCAAGGAACGGCTGCACTGCATTAATTCACTCCCAGTCCCTACTGGGAAATCTCCGAGCCTTCATAGGTAGCTGTTGCAACCTGAAATGGTTAAAAGCCTGTTACTGTTCCTAAATTGTATACCCAGGTACACAAAGATCATGCAAATGTGATATTTGAGGGGATATATTCGCGGGTTGGAGTAGTTTTTAGAACGGAAATAGCATCGTTTTGTTTTGAAGCCTTCTCCCCCCTTCCACCCTTCGCCTGCCAAAGTGCTGGCAGCTCCGCACCCTGCAAGAAGGGCCCTGGGAAAGAGAGGGAAGAAGCAGGAAAATGGAAGACTGCCCTCTAATGTCAAAAGGGACTGAAAAGGCAGTGAAAGGCTGCCGAGGGTAATGTGGATTGACCATAACTTCTCTGGATGAGCAGCATTTTGAGTAGAAAAGCAGGCAGAGGAGCACTGGAAAATTGGGGGATTTTGAAAGCGTCCAATGGAGCTGAGATGCCAGGATCCAGTGAAAGCCAAGCCTCAGTCTCAAATTCTATTAGTTTTCAATTATTTTCTCCCAGATAAGGTCTCAGCCATTCCACAGAATCATGGAATGGTGAGGGATCTCTGGAGATCGTCCACAGTCCAACACCCACAGCAGCTTGCCCAGGATCACAATGTCCAGGTGGGTTTAGAATCACTCCACAGAAGGAGATTCCACAACCTCTCTGGGCAGGCTGCTCCAGGGCTCTGGCACTCTCACACCAAAGAGGTTTTTTCTCCTGTTCAGATGGAACTTCCTGGGTTCCAGTTTTGTACCATTACCACTGAAAAGAATCTTGCCCCAATCTTCTGGAGCCCTACCCTGCAGATATTGATGAGCATTGAGAAGATCTCTTCTCAGGCTGCTCTTCTCCAGGCTAAGTAGCCCCAAGTCTCTCAGCAGTTCCCCACTGTCCTTTACAGGTATGCACATTTAATGGTGATTGAGTGTGAACAAGGGGAGTGCTTGTGAGCAAGCAGGGCCTTAGGTTTATTTTAGTCATCTGACATCACTGAACAGCATGGAGCAACAACTGAGCTGCTCTATGTCATCACTGGTTTGGTCAATAGTTTAGGAAAGACATCCCAAGCTTTACTGGTGTGGAATGTGTGGGTAAACCTCTAAGATGATGCAGTTCCTTTAGGATTGTGATAGTGCAAATATCTCAGCAGCAGCAGCATCATAACCTCTCATTTACAGGGTGGGACTTGTTACTCAGGACTTTGCACAAGGTTTCTGGTATTCACAGAAGCTCAGGTAGGTTGGACATTTGGTACAGTTCCTTCTGTCAAAGGGTTGCCCAGCCCTGGAACAAGCTGTCCAGGAAAGTGGTGGAATCCCCATCCCTAGAGGGATGGAAAAGCCCTGGAGATGTGGTGCTGAGGAATGTGGTTTAGTGGTTTAGTGCTGGCATACCACTTGGACTTGATGATCCTAAAAGTCTCTTCCAACCAAAATGGTTCTATGATTCTATAAGTTTCACCATCCCATTGCCATCAGCTCAGTGCTGCTTTAGCTTTTGGTGTTACAGAAGATAGTTCAGGAGGCGAAACAGAGAATTAGCACTAGCAACAAGGGAAGACTCAATGTGCTAATTTGTGGTTGTGTGGAAAGCTGTTTCTCCATGAAAAGGTAGGCACTAAATGTAAGATATTTTATATGAAGTTGCCAATTTTTAAGTGAAGTAAACATGTTGTGACAGTTAGAGCTTCCTGCTGCAACAAGTGTGTTATAAGAATAGTAAAGATATCAAAGAAACCCTTAAAAATGGAAAATCCATGTTTATGGAATCATTAAGGTTGGAAAAGAGCTCTAAAATCACCATAGCCATCCATCAACCCAACACCACCATACCCACTAAACCATGTCCCACATTGCCATATCTGCTTGTTGGGGGGAGTTGGAGAATTCAACCACCTCCCTGGGCAGCCTGTTCCAGTGTTTGAGAACCCTTTCAGGGAAGAAGTTTCTTCTGATATCCAACCTAAACCTCCCCTGGGGCAACTTGAGGACATCTTCTCATCCTACCACTACCTGTTGGAAGAAGAGACCAACACCTACCTCTCTACAACTTTCTTTCAGGTAATTGTACAGAGCAAGAAGGTCTCCCCTCAGCCTCCTCCTTTCCAGCCTGAGTAATTACCAAAGGTTAATGAACACAAGGTAGGAGTGTTGCTGTGAGCTCCTGCTCTGTTGGCATACACATCATCTTTTCTGTCTTTTTGTGGTTCATATGCCACCCCATTTTCAGAGCTTGTTTTCCACTGTTGATGACAGCAGATTTGTGTGGATTTCATGGTGGTGGCTTATGGTATGCCCACTTCTCCCTCATCCTGAGGTCAAGGCTTCTTGACCACAGAGAAGTATTTGGGGAATATATATGAAACCTGTTTCCACAAACACTCCTGGCTGCAATGCTTAATGTCATGAGCTTTTGGGCTGCTCTTAGGGAGAGAACACCAAGGTGGATGCAAATCCAAACATGATTGAAGAGTCAGGCCACACCTTGAGTGCTGTGCCCAGTTCTGGGCCCCTCAATTCAAGAGAGATGTTGAGGTGCTGGAAGGTGTCCAGAGAAGGGCAACAAAGCTGGTGAGGGGCCTGGAACACAAACCCTATGAGGAGAGGCTGAGGGAGCTGGGGTTGTTTAGCCTGGAGAAGAGGAGGCTCAGGGGGGACCTCATTGCTATCTACAATTACCTGAAGGGAGGCTGTAGCCAGGTGGGGCTTGGTCTCTTCTCCCAGGCAACCAGCAACAGAACAAGGGGACACAGTCTCAAGCTGTGCCAGGGGAAGTCTAGGCTGGATGTTAGGAGGAAGTTGTTGCCAGAGAGAGTGATTTGCATTGGAATGGGCTGCCCAGGGAGGTGGTGGAGTCACCATCCCTGGAGGTCTTCAAGAAGAGACAGGATGAGGCACTTAGTGCCATGGTCTGGTTGACTGTCTAGGGCTGGATGCTAGGTTGGACTGGCTGATCTTGGAGGTCTTTTCCAACCTGCTTGATTCTATGATTCTATGAAATAGTTTCAGTCTTTTCTACCTTGAGAAATGAACAATGAGGCATGCATCCTAAGGGCAAATTTTATTACATATATTTGCAATTTACACAGAAAATTTTCACTCAATTACTGAAAAAGGCCAGGAATGAGACAAAACTCCAAAGAGAGTGAGACTGGGCTGGTCAGAGTTGTCCTCCAAACAGTTATCTGTTGGAAAATGCCAGATCCTAAAACCAGAAGTGATCTCTGAAAATCAGTCAATCCTGACAAAGTCACAGCAAGGAAGATTTCCTGCCAGCTTTTCTGTCAAGCTCCCTGCTTCACCCTCCCTCAGGTGTCAGATCAGTGACACCTGGAAGCTGCTGCTGCTTGCACTCTGTCTCCTCCACAGCCCCAGAAGTAGCAAGGAACTTGAGAGGCACTGAAATCAAATGTCATTTTGACCTTCCTGTTAAACAAGCAAACACACAAAAGGTTTCCTCTTTTTGCAGTGACATGCACATGTGTGTTTGTGTTTCCCTGTTTAGTAATGTGGGTTTTATAATCTGGGGGTTTCATGTGCTGGAGGTTTCTGGTCTGCTGTACAAGAAAGGGGAAGCAAACTCCAGCTGAAAGCTGACCACCACAACCTATAGAGGATATCACCCAGGCTCCCAAAAACAAGTAAGTGGCTGTCTCTAAAGGATGAGCACAGTTTTTGAAGTTAGTAAGTATTTTTTTGATATAATCACAGAATGTCTTGGGTTGGAAGGGACTTTAAAGGTCATCTTAGAATCATAGAATCAGCCAGGTTGGAAGAGACCTCCAAGATCATCCAGTCCAACCTAGCACCCAGCCCTAGCCAGTCAATTAGACCATGGCACTAAGTGCCTCATCCAGGCTTTTCTTGAACACCTCCAGGGATGGTGACTCCACCACCTCCCTGGGCAGCCCATTCCAATGCCAATCACTCTCTCTGCCAACAACTTCCTCCTAACATCCAGCCTAGACTTCCCCTGGCACAACTTGAGACTGTGTCCCCTTGTTCTGTTGCTGATTGCCTGGCAGAAGAGGCCAACCCCCACCTGGCTACAGCCTCCCTTCAGGTACTTGAAGACAGCAATGAGGTCCCCCCTGAGCCTCCTCTTCTCCAGGCTAAACACCCCCAGCTCCCTCAGCCTCTCCTCATAGGGTTTGTGTTCCAGGCCCCTCACCAGCTTTGTTGCCCTTCTCTGGACACATTCCAGCACCTCAACATCTCTCTTGAATTGAGGGGCCCAGAACTGGACACAGGACTTAAGGTGTGGCCTGAGCAGTGCTGAGTACAGGGGAAGAATAACCTCCCTTGTCCTACTGGCCACACTGTTCCTGATGCAGGCCAGGATGCCATTGGCTCTCTTGGCCACCTGGGCACACTGCTGGCTCATCTTCAGCTGCTATCCACCAGTACCCTCAGGTCCCTTTCTTCCTGGCTGCTCTCCAGCCACTCAGTCCCCATCCTGTAGAGCTGCTTGGGATTGATGTGGCCAAAGTGCAGAACCCTGCACTTGGCCTTGTTCAATCTCATCCCATTGGCCTCTGCCCGCCCATCCAGCCTGTCTAGGTCCATCTGCAGGGCTCTGCTACCCTCCAACAGATTCCACACCTGCTCCTAGCTTGGTGTCACCTGCAAACTTACTGATGCTGGACTCAATCCCCTCTTGTCCAATTCCCCTGCACTGAGCACAGACATCTCCAACTAGCACAGGTTGCTCAGAGCCCCAGGCAGTGTGTTCTGAATGGTTCCAGGGCATCTACCACCTCTCTGGGCAACCTGGGCCAGGATCTCACCACCCTCAGTGTAAGAAATTTCCTTCATCTCTCCAGTCTGTATCTCCATTGTTTAGATTAAAACCGTCACTCCTTGTCCTGCCACAACGAGCTCTGCTAAAATGTCTGTTTCCATCTTCCTTAGAGACCTTCTTCAAGTACTGACGAGCTGCAATAAGGTCAAATTCTCTGTTTTTCAATGCCTTGCAGGTAATCCAGAGCAAGCCAAGCACTCAGGGTGCTAAAAAGAGAGAGAAGTGCCCAGTCTTGGAGAGCTGCCATCTAAATTGGCCATTCCCAAGCTGCAGTGCAGGTATTTACAGTGGGTCATGAGTCTTTCCTAAACCTCATTATATCCTACATGGAGGCCTTAGCCCTGTGGCTACTACACCTGCACTAATTTAGGTGCAAAGTGGTGGTGGGGAGGATGTGGAGAGGGGCACAACGGGTGGGCTCTGCAGTTAATGTTCCTGTTGGCTTTGCACCCAAGCTGCTGAAGGTGTTTACGTATTATCATGAGCATTCCTGATTCGTTTTAGCAACCATAGCATGATGAGATTTCCCAGCCATAAAGGAGGTGTTCCAACGTGTCTTGGCATCAGTTTGGGGTACATAAATGTAGGCTTAAGATGCCTGCTAGCAGATGGAGGCAGTGCAGATGGCATGGCTATCACATATGGGGAGGAGTGTTTGATTCCTCAGAGTAGGAGTGTGATGTTATTCTCAATCAGAGGGGTCAGGATAGCTTTCACTCATCATTTTTGCATTCTGGGTACCTGTTATTTCAGGATAGAAAAGGCTGTAAATATTGCATGCCAAGGCTCATTGCTGGAGTCTTGGGAGGGATGAGTATGTGAGAGGTATTTCCAGGCTGTATTCTGTAAGTTATTTCTGATAAATGCTGATTAATTGCTATATTTTTTTTTGTATATATAACAAATGCCATAAGGAGAGATGGAGCTCTCCCACACACAACCATGCTCTGGTTTAAGATTCAGGGCAGTGATGAGGACACACCACTGCAGAGTGTGTGGGGAGAAGAAGGAAATATTGCAGTGCTCTTGTTTTCCAGACACAATTTCTTCCTCTCTCTTTCAAGACACAGTGCCCAGTGGTGGGTAGAAACCAATATTAAATCTGTCATGTTTTTAGTTCAGTCTTAAACATCTCAGTTTGAAAGCCAAACTAACTTGCAGCAAAAAGCCAGATTCCCTCTCACAGAGCAGCATTCTGGCAACACCCAAGCTCGAGAGGGAACTGAAACATATCTGTGCTCTCTTGACATCCTATAACCTCTTAAAAGCAGCATATTCTGCAGCAGTGACTGAGGGGGCTTATTTCTAGTATGGATTTTCTGAGAATTTTAATTGGGGGTGGGGGGAGACCAAGTAGCAAGTAAGATTATTCCACTGTAACAGCTGAAAGAAATGGATTTTATAGGAAATGAGTGGATTCCCTTTTATCTTTTCCTCATGAAAACACTGCCACCAGCTGGTTGATAAATGGTTTTGACTGGAGTTTTGCACAGAAAGAATTAGGCTTTGTTTTTACACCCATAGCTAGGCTGGAAGTGATGGTTTAGGTCAATGTATTTTCGGGATGGGGAGACTGATTGTCTGTACCCTGCAATACTTTGTCAGATACAGGTATGTGATGGTCTTGCAATTAATGCTTGTCACTTAACACCTTGTTAAACAAACCTTGGCAGAGGAATGTGGCTTCCACAGAAGGCATTTTTCCACCTTCAGGAATTGGTGTGACCATATCAGACTCTATTATTTGAATTGAAGCATTTGGAATATAAAATCATAGAATCAGAACTTTAAGGTAGAGAGTAGCTGAAGATGAGGCAGCAGTGTGCCCAGGTGGCCAAGAGAGCCAATGGCATCCTGGCCTGCATCAGGAAGAGTGTGGCCAGTAGGATGAGGGAGGTTATTCTGTCCCTGTACTCAGCACTGCTCAGGCCCCTCAATTCAGGAGAGATGTTGAGGTGCTGGAACACGTCCAGAGAAGGACAACAAAGCTGGTGAAAGGCCTGGAACACAAATCCTGTGAGGAGAGGCTGAGGGAGCTGGGAGTATTTAGCCTGCAGAAGAGGAGGCTCAGGGGAGACCTCATTGCTGTCTACAACTACCTGAAGGGAGGCTGTAGCCAGCTGGGGGTTGGTCTCTTCTGCCAGGCAACCAGCAACAGAACAAGGGGACACAGTCTCAAGTTGTGCTGGGCAAAGTACAGGCTGGATGTTAGGAGGAAGCTGTTCACAGAGAGAGCGATTGGCATTGGAATGGGCTGCCCAGGGAGGTGGTGGAGTCACCGTCCCTGGAGGTGTTCAAGAAAAGCCTGGATGAGGCACTTAGTGCCGTGGTCTAGTTGACTGGCTAGGGCTGGGTGCTAGGTTGGACTGGATGATCTTGGAGGTCTCTTCCAACCTGCTTGATTCTATGATTCTAAGATCAACAAGTCCAACTATTAACCCAGCACTGTCAGGTCAACACTAAACCATGTCCCTCAGTATCACATCTACATGACTTTTAAAGCCCTCCAACGTTGGGGACTTTACCACTGCCCTGTGCAGCCTGTTCCAGGCCTTCACAATCCTTTTGGGGAAGAAATTTTTCCTCATATCCAATCTAAACCTTCTGTGGTGTAACCTAGGGCCATTTCATAAAATCATAGAACCACTATAGTTGGAAATGACCTTTAAGATCACCAAGTTCATTATCTACTGAGGTCACTACTACAACATATCCTTGAGTGCTATATCTAGACAGCTTTTAAGCATCTGCATGGATGGAAATTCAACCACCTCCCTAGGCAGCCTGTTCCAGTCTTTGAGAACTGTGATGGTTTGGGTCATACCCACCCCCCTACACTTTGTAAATCACCCAGACTAGGCTCAGCTGGCTCTGGAAACTGAATGAAGCTAGCACAATACACAAAGAGATATTTACAGTATATACAGTTATAGGCAGAAATAGACAAGGTAAAAGGTAATACAGAAACACAACTCCCCTCCCAGAAACCTGAGTCCCCAGGAGGGGCTCCCAACTGCCCTTCCACCTTCTCCCACTCCTATCTGCCTTACCCCAGACATTGCCTTGTGCCCAAGGAAGAATAGAGAGTTGGCCAGGGGGGTTAGGAAGCAAGTGGATTTATTAGGTTAGGTTAGAGAGGAACAGTCTGGACAGAGAGCAACTCCCTTATCTACGTTTGGATTCTTGTTCTTATACCTCTCAGCAAGCCTGTGAGTGAAGCAGGCATCACCATTGTTTCTCTTTCACTGCCTGTAATCTAGTTCTTCTCACCAAAGCATTATCACACAGTATCACAGTATCACCAAGGTTGGAAGAGACCTCACAGATCATCAAGTCCAACCCTTTACCACAGAGCTCAAGGCTAGACCATGGCACCAAGTGCCACATCCAATCCTGCCTTGAACAGCCCCAGGGACGGTGACTCCACCACCTCCCCGGGCAGCTCATTCCAGTGTCCAATGACTCTCTCAGGGAAGAACTTTCTCCTCACCTCCAGCCTAAATCTCCCCTGGCACAGCCTGAGGCTGTGTCCTCTGTTCTGGTGCTGGCCACCTGAGAGAAGAGAGCAACCTCCTCCTGGCCACAACCTCCCCTCAGGTAGTTGTAGACAGCAATAAGGTCTCCCCTGAGCCTCCTCTTCTCCAGGCTAACCATTCCCAGCTCCCTCAGCCTCTCCTCGTAGGGCTGTGCTCAAGGCCTCTCCCCAGCCTCGTCGCCCTTCTCTGGACACACTCAAGCATCTCAATGTCCCTCCTAAACTGGGGGGCCCAGAACTGGACACAGTACTCAAGGTGTGGTCTAACCAGTGCAGAGTACAGGGGCAGAATGACCTCCCTGCTTCTGCTGACCACACCATTCTAGCTAGCTTCAAACTAGCACAAGAACCCTTTCAGTATGGACATTTTTCCTAATGTCGAGCCTAAACCTCCCCTGGTGCCAGTTGAGGCCAGTTCTTCTGGTCCTATCAGTTGTGACTTAGGAGAAGAGACCAACCCCCACCTCACTCCAACCTCCTTTCAGGGAGTTGTAGAGAGCAATGAGGTCTCCCCTCAGCCTCCTCTTCTCCAGACTAAACAAGGCCAGTTCCCTCAGCCTCTCCTCAGAAGACTTATTCTCAACACCCATCACCAGCTTCATCGCCCTTCATCTCCTCTTGGACTCTTCTTTTTTTCCCTCCTGTCCTGGTGCTTTTTTGGAATTGCTTTTCTGTGCCATTTCAGATTCACATATTCTTGCTGATGTCCAGTGCTTCCTTAAGTCCCTGCTCATAGGTGCTGGAACAAAACCTAGCAGCTTTGTGTTATGCCAGCTGCATACAGAGCAGTTGTGAGTCTTGGTGCCAAGTGTTTTGGATCACCTCTTTACTCGTGATTTTGCTGGAACATCAGCAGTGGCTAAGACACTTGAGCAGCGTCGACATTTCAATTGCCATGCTGGTTCTTACTCCTGTGCTTGAGACAATTCCTGTGCTCAAAACGAGCATTTCAGGTTCTCACAGGGAAAAGAAATCTTGTAAATGGAGGTTAAGGCTCAAAGGCATAATTCTGTGCTCAGGAGGGATTTGCAATTGATCTTGTGTCCGAGAAAAAGTGGATATATTGCCAGCCCGAGAGTAGATGATGTTTCATATTGCAGTACACCATTTTCCTTGCAGCTGACAATCTCCTTTGGAGCCAGACTCAGGTAGTGAGTATTGGGGGGGGTTTGCTTTTTGCTTTAGAGGGTTTTTAAAAGGTTTTTCAGTATGTTGAAGCCATGAAGAATTTCAGGGCCCCAAACACTCTGCTGGGCCTTGACCCAGACAGAATAGCTGATCCCCCCAAAACTTGTGGATGCACAGCCTGCCTTCTGCAGCCAACTGAGGTTGTTTAGTCTTCAGAAGGGAAGGCTGAGGAGAGACCTCCTTGCCCCCTCCAACTACCTCACAGGAGGCTGGAGTGAGGTGGGGTGTTGTGTGCAACAGGTAACAGGACAACAGGAAATGGCCTCAAGTTGTGCCAGAGGAGGTTTGGGTTGGACAGTAGGAAACAGTTCTTTATAGGTTGGACTGGATGATCTTGGAGGTCTCTTCCAACCTGGTTGATTCTATGATTCTATGATTCTTTGATTCTATGATTCTATGATTCTATGATTCTATGATTCACAGAAAAGGTTCTTGGGCATTGGAACAGACTGCCCAGGGAAGTGGTGGAGTCATCCTCCTTGGAGGCATTTGAAAGATGTATAGATGTGGTGCTGAGGGACATGCTTTATTGACAGTGGCTTAGCAGTACTGGTGGGGATTGTAAGCTTCAGGTGAGTAATTGGACTTCGTGATCTCAAAGGTCTCTTTCAACCTCAAGAGTTCTGTGATTCTTTGAGCAAAGGCTGCTCCTGGGTGTTTGGCACAATACTCAGTTCAGGGCAAATCTAAACCTCTAAAGAAGCCTGAAACCCAAGTGATTTGGCTGTCACCACTGCCTGCCTCTCAAGAGCTTAAAGCTGCAAAGGAGTTTCTGCCCTCAGCTGTGCAATGTTTGCCCTTCTGCAAGAAATGTGGCAACCATCCCATCCCTTGCACCAGCATGTTTTGTCCTTGCCCCAGGACTCCAAGTTTCCAAATACCTATCTGTTTCCAGTTAGTTTTCTTACATTTTTCACTTAGTTAACACTAATTCCTGATAATTGTTTAACTTGTAGCAGGAGGTAGCAACTTCTTATTTTAAAGGTAGGAAGCAAAATGGGACTTTCTATATACCACAGCATTTTAACTGAGATGTATCCATGGAACCCTCTTGGATTTGCAGTGGAAGCTTCACTGAAAGCTCTCTGTGTTGCATGGGATCTGCAAGTTAAAAACATGACTGCTGCAAAGCCTTCTCCTAGATGCTTTAGCTAAAGAGGAGGAGCCACAGCTGACATGGTCTCCTGAGAAGGGGTTATAGCAGACAGGCAAGCTCCTGCTGCTGAGTGCAAACGTGAGCTTGCCTGTCTGGTATAACCCCTTCACAGGAGACCGTGTCAGCTGTGGTTTCAGTTTTCCCTGTGACTTCAGGGCTTTCAAAAATATAGTGAGAAAATTAGAACCCCACCTACAGTGCTGGGGCCAGTTCTGGAGGCCACACCAAGGATGGGCTGGCTGGGAGCCCTCTGCTGTGAGGCCAGGCTAAGAGAGTTGGGATTGTTCATCTTGGAGAAGTGAAGGTTCCAGGGAGACATTCTTATGACCTTTCAGTAGACCCTCTTAAGGCTTTTCTTTTTTTCTTAAGTGCTTAAAGGGGCTGAGAAGAAATCTGGGGACAGACTTTTGAGTAGGGCCTGTTGTGATAAGACAGGGGGCAATGGTTTTAAACTAAAGCAGAGGAGATTTATACTAGAGAGAAGGAAGATTTTTTTACACTGAGGCTGATGAGACCCTGCTGCAGGTTGCCCAGAGAGGTGGGAGACATCTCATCTCTGGAGCCATTCTAGGTCAGCTTGTCTGGGGCTCTGAGCAGCCTGCTCTAGTTGCAGATGTCCCTACTGACTGCAGGGAGGGTGGACTAGATGACTTTTAAAAGGTCCCTTCCAACAGAAACCATTTGATGAATCATTCCATGAAATACCTACAGACCCACTGGGCACACAAGTCCCTGCAACACTCCTATGTAAAGCTGATTTTTTTTTCCATGGCACAGAACAATTTCCCTGGATTAATTTCCCATCTTCAATTAAATTAACCCTTTGTCCTCTTCCTCTGTGTTTCAGCACTGTCACACAGCATAACCTTATCCTAATTAAGGTTGAATTAATACAAACCCTATGAGGAGAGGCTGAGGGAGCTGGGAGTGTTTAGCCTGGAGAAGAGGAGGCTCAGGGGGGACCTCATTGCTGTCTTCAACTACCTGAAGGGAGGTTGTAGCCAGGTGGGGGGTGGCCTCTTCTCCCAGGCAACCAGCAATAGAACAAGGGGGGACAGTCTCAAGTTGTGCTGGGGATAGTATAGGCTGGATGTTAGGAGGAAGTTCTTCACAGAGAGAGTGATTGGCATTGGAATGGGCTGCCCAGGGAGCTGGTGGAGTCACCATCCCTGGAGGTGTTGAAGCAAAGCCTGGATGAGGCACTTAGTGCCATGGTCTAGTTGACTGGCTAGGGCTGGGTGCTAGGTTGGACTGGATGATCTTGGAGGTCTCTTCCAACCTGCTTGATTCTATGATTCTATGATTCTATGAATACTCCCACCAAAGCCAGCCTGAAGTATCTGCATTTCACATTTCTACAATGCCTTCTGCTTCCAGCTTTAGCACAAGGACTAGTTAAAGGACAGTCAGGTTTTCTGCACACATCTTCTAAAACCTGTTTACTACTTTGCTCAGTTTAGGTGTCTGAACATGGTCTCACGTGGGGCTTGGTGGATTGGGTGGGAGCACTCCTCTCCAGCCAGGTGTGGAATTACATGCAGAACCAGCAGTGGGGGTTGCTGTGTGCCCAGCAGTGGTCTTTTGGGCTTGGTGGGCTCCCTTTTCCCACATCTCTTGGCAGACCAAGGGGGTAGTGTGTACCTTGCATGCTGTGGGGAAGACCTTTAAGCTGCTCTGCAACCTTCACAAATGAAACAAAAATTCAATTACTGAACAGAGCAGCATCCCTTTACTTTTGTACAGCCAACAGTTGAAGAGCCATTTATTGATTTCTTCTGAATGTCAATATCACAGCAGAAACGTTGCAATAGAAACAACTTCTTTCTTTTCTTAACATGCATACGGGCATCAGAAAAAAAACCAACCCCAAAACAAAATCTCAACCTTCCTGTTTCACAGAATCACAGAGTCATAGAATCACAGAAAACATCCTATTGGAAGAGACCTCAAAGATCATCCAGTCCAACCTTTGACCCAGCACTGAAGGGTCAGCACTAAACCATGTAATTAACACATGATGCTTAAACACCTCCAGGGGTGGTGACTCTACCACTGCTCTGGGCAGATCATTCCAGTGTTTGACAACCAGCTCATACTCAATGTAGATGATCCCTGTCATAGAATCACAGAATGGTTTGGGTTGGAAGTGGCCTCTAAAGGTCATCTAGTCCATGCCCCTAGAGTCAGCAAGGACATCCCCAACTGCAGATTCTTCTCTCCATCCATGGATGAAAGCTCACCTGTAGATGACATCTGTCTAAAATGTGAAGCAAAGATTCTGAATGTTTGGAGTTCAGAAGTTGCTCCACACAGTTCAGAAGTTGCTGCACACTTTTAAGGCAGCATCTTAAAATCTCTCAGTTTATCAGTCATTAAAATGTGGTAAATCGTTGCTGCATAAAGATAGCCTTAATGAGGTGCAGATCTTCAACTGCAAAGTCTGGAAAGGAGCTGGCAATAAGCAGGTTGGTTTATACCAGAGTTCTGATTTGTTCTTAGGAGATGTGCATGATTGTCTTGAGAGCTCATTAGGCTTAATCTCATATCCCTTGTAGTCAGCAGAAAGCTGAATTACCTAAGGACTGGTTCAGGTTTTCACACCATGGAAGTACCTTCACTAAGTCACTGCAGATACCTTCTTAACTTGAAAGTAATGCCAAGTTTGCATTAGAAATATTTACTGCTAGCATTTATAGACTGGGATCTTTGTGTGCCATGTATTTGTTGAGTAACATCTTCCCTCAGTAAAGAACTAAGGAAACAAAGCAATTTAAAGCTCAAAACTTTGAAGATTAATTAGATGCACAAACCATTATTGGAGGAAAATCATCAGACTGCAATTCTTTTTTTTTTCCTGTACAGACTACACATTTCTGCCAAGCTTTTCCTCTTACCTTAATACTTCCAATACTTAAAATAATTCATGTCATTGCTTTTAACAAGAGGTAGGGATAACATTTTAAATGACTCCTAGTCTCTTACAAGCATTACGGTTTCAAACCAGCAGCCCACAAGTCCTGCTTGGGGCTCCTTGTGATGTATTATTCTCCCCAAAGAAGCATGTGCTGCAACCTTCCGTGATGGGAGACTAAATTAATTGCTCCTGTTGTTCTCTGGAAACTAACATTTCTCTAATGATCCAATATCTCATTAGGCAACACTAAAACGCTGGTTTTGCTAAAGAGTGGTTTGCCCAGGGAGGACCTCCTTGGCACCTGATTTGTCGTGAGCTGACAGCAGGCACAGTACCTTAAACCAGCAGAAAATTGGACCTCTTTTCTCTATGCACCTTTCACACAGTAAGTGTGAACCATTTTTCATATCTGCTAAAATGCCTAAGTGGAATATTGCTGTTCAGCAGGAACAAGCAAGTAAACACATTCAAGTCCATCGGTGTAATTGGCTGCAAAAGGTTTCCTCTGGGATAAAATGCAGGATGGAAAACCCTTGCACAGAATTCCAGCATGGTGGGGGTTGGAAGGCACCTCTGGAGATTATCTAGTCCAGCACTCACAGCAGCCCAGGTGTAACAGGCTGCAAAAGGTTTCCTCTGGGATAAAATGCAGGATGGAAAACCCTTGCACAGAATTCCAGCATGGTGGGGGTTGGAAGGCACCTCTGGAGATTATCTAGTCCAGCACTCACAGCAGCCCAGGTGTAACAGGCTGCAAAAGGTTTCCTCTGGGATAAAATGCAGGATGGAAAATCCTTGCACAGAATTCCAGCATGGTGGGGGTTGGAAAGCACCTCTGGAGATTATCTAGTCCAGCACTCAGAGCAGCCCAGGTGCAATTGGCTGCAAAAGGTTTCCTCTGGGATAAAATGCAGGATGGAAAACCCTTGCACAGAATTCCAGCATGGTGGGGGTTGGAAGGCACCTCTGGAGATTATCTAGTCCAGCACTCACAGCAGCCCAGGATCACCATGTCTCCACTCAGATTTGGAATCTCTCCAGAGAAGGAAGCTCCACAGTCTCTCTAGGCAGCCTGCTCCAGGGCTAATCGCAGCATCCTCTCAGCAATGAAGTTTCTTCTCAATTTCATATGCAAAGTCCTGGATTCAAATTTGTGCCCATTGGCCCTTGTTCTGTTGCTGGGCACCACTGGAAAGAATATGGCCCCATCCTCTTGCCCCCACACCCTTTATCTCCTGCCGATCATTGATAAGACCTCCTCTGTGCTCTTCTTCAGGCTCAACAGCCTCAGGTCTCTCAGCCTTTTCTCCTCACAGAGATGCTCCATTGCTGGTTCATGGTAGACTTGTTGCCCACCAGAACTCCCAAGTCCTGCTGGGGTTGTTTAACCTGGAGAAAAGAAGGCTCAGGGGTGACCTCATTGCTGTCTACAACTACCTGAATGGAGGCTGTAGCCAGCTGGGGGTTGGTCTCTTCTCCCAGGCAACCAGCAACAGAATGAGGGGGGACAGTCTCAAGTTGTGCTGGGAGAAGTCTAGGCTGGATGTTAGGAGGAAGCTGTTCACAGAGAGAGTGATTGGCATTGGAATGGGCTGCCCAGGGAGGTGGTGGAGTCACCATCCCTGGAGGTGTTCAAGCAAAGCCTGGCTGAGGCACTTAGTGCCATGGTCTAGTTGACTGGCTGGGGCTGGGTGCTAGGTTGGACTGGATGATCTTGGAGGTCTCTTCCAACCTAGTTGATTCTATGATTCTAAGTCAGCCCCTCACCCATACTGGTGCAGGGGGTTACTATTCCACGGGTCCAGGACTATACAATGGCTCTTGTTGAACTTAAGTTCCACTCCCTCCAACTTTACAGCCTTTTCACATCTTGCTGACTTGCAGCACAGCCTAGCAGGGTGTTAGCCACTCCTCCCAGTTTGGTATCATCAGCAAACATGTACAGTATTGGTCTGGAAGATGCCACATTCTCCCACTGGTGCATTAATGTCTGTAAACCTCTTGAAAAGTCAGGTAGGGCCAGTGGATGCAAGCAAGGAGCCAACCCAGTGCTTTGCCAGGGATCTGCTGAGACAGAAGGGTTCAAACATGTTAAACTCCTCTGTGGAAGCTCTCATCCAGGAGCAGGCATTTCTTAGTTCACTGTACTGTAATCCTTCCTCAGAGAGAAGGATTAGAGGAGGATTAAGTTACAGTGAACCAAGGTCACTCTATCCCTGGAGGACAGACTTCACACAGAGGTTTAGTGTAATTCCCACACCACCCATTTTCTTCCCAGGGCTGTCTGGTTCACTCTGTCTTCTCCAGGTTGAACAACTCCAACTCTTTCAGTGGGTCATAACAGCAGAGGGGTTACAGCCCTGGGATTAGTTTGTGTCCTCCCCTGGCCTCGCTTCCACAGGTCTGTGTCTCTCCTGTGGTGAGGACTCCAGAGCTGGCCCCAGCAGTGCAGGTGAGGTCTCACCAGAGCAGAAGACAAGAATACATGGAGCTGATAAGTCTCTGTGTACTGTTTACAGTAAGAATAAAAACCTCATTCTGAAATGAAAATTTACTCCACGATTAAACAAAAATGGAAGGATTTCCAGTGTAAAACTCCTTCCAGGGAGATTCTTAGACACATGCCTCTTCCCAGTATTTACAGAGGTCATTCTAGTCTCTGACATTACTACTCAATTAGAGGGTTTCTTATCAACAAAAGGTAATTGAATATTTGCATTCAGTTAACCAGCTGAAGTCTAAATCAGGATAGGAAGTGTCCAGATCTAAGCTGGAAAAGTGCTGTTAACTGGCTGCTGTTTTGGGCAGCGAAGTGCATTTTGCTGTTGTGAGGGTTCTGTTCTGCTGGACATTGGTGGCCAGGCTGGTCTGAGTTACCTGGGAGCCTGGAAATGTCTTGGGGTGACTAGACTTTGAAATTCATGCTTGAGTGTGTCTTTGTCTGGGTGCAGAAATCTTCTAAGCTACAGATCATGTAGCACATCTGAGGACTCGGTGTCATCTGATAGTTGATTATGAGCTACACAGCGATGCTAATTGCACTGCTAATTACCATAAAGTCTGACTGAAGACACAGAGCATTTAAGGGATGAATTGTGGTTGTTCAGTAAACAGACAGCAGGTAAGAAAGGACAGATTTTGTGTTACAGCCAAGATGATGTATCCCAGGGGGAGGTGTGGGCTGGAATTGGTGTAGCCATAAAGTCATAGAACTGTTTGGGTTGGAAAGTGCCTCCAAGATCCAACCATCAACCTAAGACCACCATGGCCATTAAACCATGTGCTGAATCATAGAATCATAGAATCAAGCAGGTTGGAAGAGACCTCCAAGATCATCCAGTCCAACCTAGCACCCAGCCCTAGCCAGTCAACTAGACCATGGCACTAAGTGCCCAGCCAGGCTTTTCTTGAACACCTCCAGGGATGGTGACTCCACCACCTCCTTGGGCAGCCCATTCCAATGCCAATCACTCTCTCTGGCAACAACTTCCTCCTAACATCCAGCCTACACCTACCCTGGCACAACTTGAGACTGTGTCCCCTTGTTCTATTGCTGGTTGTCTGGGAGAAGAGACCAAGCCCCACCTGGCTACAGCCTCCCTTCAGGTAGTTGTAGACAGCAATGAGGTCTGCCCTGAGCCTCCTCTTCTCCAGGCTAAACACTCCCAGCTCCCTCAGCCTCTCCCCACACTTTTAACACCTCTAGGGATGGTGACCCCACCACTTCCACTGGCAACCTTTTCCAATGCCTGACCACTCTTTATGTAAAGGAATTTTTCTTAATACCACTTCAATTTTGGATCTGCATATATGAGGCTGAACTAAACCTCTGTGGATTGTATGTGCTGGATCCATCAATTGATCTCAGCAGACTTTGGATCAGATCCAAGCACAATAACAGGAGTTACGCAGTACTGACTGCTAAATATTCATGTTTCTGAACAGAGCTCATTAACTGTCCTTGCATTAGCTCCCCAATGAACTGGGTAATTGGGTACTTCTCATTTTACACAGAAAATATGATAGCCCTCAGTCAAACTCAAACAGATACTTTAGCAACCTGGTCTAGTGGAAGGTATCCCTGCCCATGGCAGCGGGGTTGGAACAGGATGATCTTTAAAGTCCCCTCCAACTCAGGACATTCTGTGATTCAGGGTAAGGCTTAGAAACCTCATCTGGGAAAAATGGAGGTTGTAGTGTGTCAGACACTACAAATACCTTTATTTTCCCTCTGTCTGTTTCTGAGGTTTGACTTCTGATCCAGCACATTAACACGTTCAAGGAAAATTGGATTTCTGTGCTCTTGGCAGATTTTTACTTGGAATTATTTTAGATTGCAATGTTTTGCTTGTTGATAAGATGTAGATAAACCCATAGGCTCCTATTCCCCTTTGCTAAAGGGGTTAATAGAATAAAAGATGAACCAGTGTCTCTTAAATGCTTGTATACATTGCAGAGTTGTGAAGCTTTCTGAAGGTTACTAATGCACAGAGGAGAGTAAACTCATTTCACTGAAGTTTTGTGGAAGGCAGCTTTGTGGAGAAGGAGCTGGGAGGGACTACTGGTAGACAAGAAGCTCCCTGTGAGCTGGCAAAGTGCCCTTGTGGCCAAGGAGGTCAATGGTGCCCTGAGGTGCATTAAGAAGAATGTGACCAGCATGTCAGGGGAGGTTCTCCCTAGGGTTTGCCCTAGTAAGGTCACATCTGGAATCTTGTTTCAGTTCTGGGCTCTGCAGTTCAAGAGAGCAGGGAATTATTGGAGAGAGTCCAGCAGAGGCTACAAAGATGCTGAGAGGCCTGGAGCATCACTGTGAGGAGGAAAGGCTGAGACATCTGTGGCTGTTAAGTTACAGAAGAGCAGCCTGAGAGACAGGGAATCTTCTCAAAGCTCAGCAAGGTGGGTGTGATGGTTTGGGTGTTACCTGCCCTCCCCTCCCCCCCCCCCCCTTGGAAATCATCCAGACTAGATTCAGTCAGCTCTGGAAATTTGAATGAAGCTTATATTTACAGCTTAGCAGATATTTACAGTATATACAGTCATAGACAGAAAGGGAAAAGGTAATACAGAAACACAACAGCCCTCCCAGAAACCTGAGTCCCCAGGAGGGGCTCCCAACTGCCCCTTCACCTTCCCCCTACCCCTCTCAACCTTATCCCAGTCCCAAGGAAGAGTGGAGGTTCAGCCAGGGGGTTAGGAAGCAAAGTGGATTAGTCAGAGAGATGGAGGGTGAGGTTAGAAGAGAGATGCAGCTCCTAGCTCCTCACCAGCAGAAGTGCCTTTATCTATGTTTTGATTCTTATTTTTATACATCTCAGCAAGCCTATGAGCGAGGTGGACATCAGCCTTGTTTTCCTTTCCCAGCCTGTAATCTAGTTCTTCTCATCAAAACATTCTAGCTAGGCTCAAACTAGCACAGTGGGGCACAAGAGGATGGGGCAAGACTCTTGCCAGTGATGCCCAGCATCAGGACAAATAGCACAAACTTGAACCCACCTGTACAGGATGAAAAAGTTTCTTTGCTGTGAGGGTGCTGGAGCCCAGGAGCAGGCTGCCCAGAAAGGTTGTGGAGTTTCCTTCTCTGGAGAGATGCCAAACCCACCTAGACATTGTGATCCTGGGCAAGCTGCAGTGGTTGACCCTGTTTTAGCAGAGGGCTTGGACTGAATGATCTCCAGAGGTCTGTTCCAACCCCCACCACGGTGTGATTGTAACCAATCTACACATGAAGTTCTTACACTGACTCATTTTCTCAAGTCATCCTTATGGATACCTGGTCATATTTAAAGCAGAACAATAAAACAGCTCCGTATTTAGAGGACATAATGGGCTAGAAGCACATCTGATCAGGCAGTAAAAATGGTGGTGGTGTTTGGCAGGGATTTCTGCAAACAGAGCTGTTACTTCTACAATAGATTCCTGACAAGTCCAGAACAAATATTCTGACAGCAAATCGACTTCTGAATTGCGTGAGCCAAACACTCCGAAAAAAAAACCCTTTGTGTTGGCTCAGTCAAAGGTTTTTACACCGTTGATAAACTCAACTCCTCCTGTCTTCAAAAGAGCTGCTTCTGTGTTCTTCAGCCTATCCCTTGAGTTCTTGTTGCAGGAATTTCTGAATGCAGCAATAATCAGTTAACTGTTACGCAGTTAACTGATGCAAAGCCTTTTATTTGTAGACTACAATGGGCTTTGGATCAGCACTTTAAAATTATACCTTAGGAATTAAAATGTTTTCACATCAGAAATTATTCCCAGTCTCCCAGGCTAACAACGCCCACTGGTTTCTGTCATGTTTCCCATGGTAACATGAGCCTTTAGAAAAGAGGGAAAGAAGGATCCTGAGGGGGTGGCAATAACATGAAGAATGGAAAATACAGGCTTATGAAACCACTTGTTTCCCAATGACTAAACAAAGTGTGTGTTTTCATTACGTCTCTCTCATCCAGGCTACAGTTGGCAAGGGGATGGATGCAGTCCTCCATGTGTAATCATGCACACTGCGCTTCAAAAGAGGTTTCCTCTTCTCCCAAGTGCCTCATGCCTGACATGCAATGGTACTGAATCAACAGCTATGAAGGTTTTGATCTTATGAGTCAGACAAGAAAAAGCTGAGGGAGACTCAAGGGATGGTTCAGCCCCACATCTTGTCTTGCCTCCAAGCAAACCACATCCTTCTAAATCATGGAATCATAGAATATATCGAGTTGGAAGGGACCTTTAAAGGTCACCTAGTCCAGCCTCCCTGCAGTACACAGAGACATCTGCAACTAGATTTACAGGCTGCTCAGAGATGTGATTGAGGGCTCATCCTGGAGATATTCAAGGTCAGACCTGATGGGGCCCTGAGCAACCTGCTCTAACATCAGCTGAAGATGTCCCTGCTGACTGCAGCAGGGCTGGACAAGATGAGCCTCAAGGGTCCCTTCTAACCTGATGTGTTCTGTGATAGCTTAGGTTAGGCAAATGTCGTGCTGTGGCACTAGCAATAAGCAACACTTGAACCCCTGGAAATGAGGAGGTTTTGCCTGTCTAGACTGCTCTTGGAAGATGTACTAGTTTGAAGCTAGCTAGAATGTTTTGGTGAGAAGAGCTAGATCACAGGCTGTGAAAGGAAAACAGTGGTGATGTCTACTTCACTCATAGGCTTGCTGAGAGGTATAAGAAAAATAATCCAAACATACATAAGGTAGTCTCCTTCCTCTGCCTGAGAGCTCCAAGCTGCATTTCTCTCTCTAGCCTCTCTGCCATGTCTCTGATTAATCCACTTTGCTTCCTAACCCCCTGGCCAAACCTCCATTCTTCCTTGGGACTGAGGTAAGGTGGAGAGGGGTGGGAAAAGGTTGAAGGGTGGTTGGGAGCCCCTCCTGGGGACTCAGATTTCTAGGAGGGCTGTTGTGTTTCTGTATTACCTTTTGTCTTGTCTATTTCTGTCTATAACTGTATCTACTGTAAATATCTGCCTGTATATTGTGCTAAGCTGTAAATATAAGCTTCATTCAAATTTCCAGAGCTGGCTGAGTCTAGTCTGGGTGATTTCCAAAGTGTGTGTAGGAGGAACATTCAAAACCATCACAGAAGCTCAACTATGAATTCTTTAAATGTCTCTTGTTGCCACTGAGTTGGTCTCATTTTGAATTGTTTTCAACAGAGAACTACTTCTCTACAACTCCCTGAAAGAAAGTTGTAGTGAGGTGGGGTTCAGTTTCTGCTCCCAAGTACCTAGCAAGTGGACAAGAGGAAATGGCTTCAAGTTGTGTCAGAGGAAGTTTAGGTTGGATGTTAGGCAAAGTTTCTGTAGTGAAAAGTTGATCAGATGTTGGAACAGGCTGCCTATGGAGGTGGTGGAGTCACCATCCCAGAAAGTATTCAGAAAACATGTGGGCATGCTTTGGGACTTGGTTTAGTGGGCAGGGTAGTGTTGGGTTGATGGTTGGACTTGATCTTAGAGGTCTTTTCTAAGCTTAATGACTCCATGATTTGATGACAAGAACAGCTGGCTGCTGGTTTCCCCTCCTGAAACAGCCTCACTTAGTCTTTCTGAGAGGAGATTTGATAAATGTCTATAAATATCTGAGGGCTGGGTGCAAGGAGCAGGGGGACAGGCTCTGCTCACTTGCTCCCTGGGATAGAACAAGGAGCAATGGTTGTAAGTTGCAGCAAAAGAGGTTCCACCTCAGCACAAGGGGGAGCTTCTTTACTGTAAGCATCCCAGAGCACTGGCACAGGCTCCCCAGGGAGGTTGTGGAGTCTCCTTCTCTGGAGCCTTTCAAGGCCTGTCTGGATGCTGTGACCTGAGCTTGATTATATGGTCCTGTTCTGGCAGGGGGCTTGGACTCAGTGATCTCTTTGGGTCCCTTCCAACCCCTGACATCCTGTGATCCTGTGTTATTAAACAAAACCAAAGCTTTAATTTTTTTCTTCAGAATCTCCTGGGGTTTTTTGAAACTGTTACATCTCCCTGTGGTCCTTCAGCCTCTACAGTTCACCTCTGACCTCTCTTAAATTATGTCACCTCTTTTGCAGCAGTCACAGTCCTGGTTCATAATTCAATACAATATCCTCCTGCTACCTGTACATCTTCAAGTGTCTTAGAATCATAGAATCATAGAATCAACCAGGTTGGAAGAGACCTCCAAGATCATCCAGTCCAACCTAGCACCCAGCTCTAGCCAGTCAACTAGACCATGGCACTGAGTGCCTCAGCCAGGCTTTTCTTGAAGACCCCCAGGGACGGTGCATGGAAAGCCACTCTCCACCTGCATTTCACCTTTCTGACCATGTACCTTTTCTTCACTTCATTGCATGTAAACGTGAGTGCTGGGGTTGGTTTTTTTTTTGTCCATGGTTCAGTTGTTTTGGCTATTTTGTGGCATTTTAATTTTTACAGACTGCTCTCTATTGCTGCATACAAGACATGAATGAAAACACTGAAGAGAATTAGAGCAAGGAGAGATTCCTGTGGATGCGCATTGAATTATCCCCAAGTGTAAAAGCAATTGATGAATTACTTTCTGAGGGTAGAAAAATAGCATGCCATTTTCCCAACAAACATGCAGGTAATTGAAATCCTGCCATTAGTGCCAAAGATCCTGCAGAGCAGGAGTTAGTCACTGATCCCTCAACGTGGTTATTGGCGTGTGCGTTGTGGTTCCGCAGCACCGGCGCTAATTGCCTTGCTGAGTTCCTCTTGGCTTTGTGAACGTCTTAAAAGGTTTTCAGGTGCTGGAATAGTTGCCCAGGGTGGTGGTGGTGGTGGTGGTGGCGGTGGTGTCACCATCCTTGGAGGTGTTCAAGAAATGCATGGGCCCCTCAATTCAAGAAAGATGTTGAGGTGCTGGAACATGTCCAGAGAAGGGCAACAAAGCTGGTGAGGGGCCTGGAGCACAAATCCTATGAGGAGAGGTTGAGGGAGCTGGGGCTGTTTAGCCTGGAGAAGAGGAGGCTCAGGGGTGACCTTATTACTGTCTACAACTACCTGAAAGGGCATTGTAGCCAGGTGGGGGGTGGCCTCTTCTCCCAGGCAACCAGCAATAGAACAAGGGGACACAGTCTCAAGTTGTGCCAGGGTAGGTATAGGCTGGATATTAGGAAGAAGTTCTTCACAGAGAGAGTGATTGGCGTTGGAATGGGCTGCCCAGGGAGGTGGTGGAGGCACCGTCCCTGGGGGTGTTCAAGAAAAGACTGGATGAGGCACTTAGTGCCATGGTCTAGTTGACTGGCTAGGGCTGGGTGCTAGGTTGGCCTGGATGATCTTGGAGGTCTCTTCCAACCTGGTTGATTCTATGATTCTATGATTCTATGTGGCACTTGAGGACAGGGTCTAATGGCCATGGTGGTGTTAGGTTGATGGTTGGACTCAATGATCGTAGAGGTCTTCTCCAACCAAAACAAGTCTCTGATTCTGTGGAATATGTGACAATAGTGCTGTGATGATCTCAGCACTCAGACACATCTGTCTCTGGAGAGACCTCTATCAATGCCACATTTTGTTGTGAATCATAGGATCATTTGTGTTGGAAGATAACGCTGAGATCAAGTCCAACCAGCACTGCTAGATCACTGCTAAACCAACTTCCTCTGCACCACATCTGCAGCTCAAGTGCAGGCCAAGAGAAGAGGCTAACACTGAGTTTTCCAGATGTATTATGATTGATTGGTGGTGGAAGCTCCAGGCTTTCCAACTCATGCAAAATTAGTGTTTGCCATGGTAGCAATCACTTCAATTGCTCTGTCATTCCCTTCAGAAAAGGATGAGACAGATCATCTCTACAAACTGTGAATTTAGGCTGGAATCCATCTTGTTCAACTTCAGACATTTAAGAGCTGGATGTCTGATTAAATAAATCATCTCACTCCCTCTCTAGTCAGGAGAGGCCAACACACCCAAAGGCTGTTCAGCCCCATCTGAGTTAACACCTCAAGAGGATGAATCATCCTCCTGAGTCACATCTATCAGTGTATCATATATGAAAAGCCTAGGTGACAAACATGCCTGAGTGACAAATATGCTTGGTGTGAGATGAACCCAGCCTACATTACTCACCCTTCAATCCCAGGCATCTCTTGTAGGACAGACTCTTAGTCCAGACCTTAAATAATCCAACATGTTTGCTTATAGATGGAGTTCAGTCTCTTTTCCTGGTTATTAGATGATAGAGGGAGAGGAAATGGCCTGAAACTGTGCCAGGGGAGGTCTGGATTGGACATTAGGAAAATTATTATTGACTGGGAGAGTGGTCAGGCATTGGAATAGGCTGCCCAGGTTGCTATCAGAGTTACTGTCTCAGGAGGTGTTCAAGAAATGTGTGGACATGGCACCTGGGGACATGGTTTAATGGCCATGGTGTTCTTAAGTCAAAAGCTGGACTCAAATGAGGTCTTTTCCTAGTGAAACAATTCTATGATTCAATGACACAACACTTTTCTTTGGTTGGCTGGAATCACCATCCCTGGAGGCCTTAAAAGATGTGTGGACATGGCACTTTGAGATGTGGTTTAGTGGCCGTGGTGGTGTGGGGTTGATGCTTGGACTCAATGGCCTGAAAGATCTTTTCCAACTGAAGCAGTTCTATGCCTCTATAATTCTGTGATTCTAGAATTCCATGATTCTATGATTCTGTGATTCTATGACTCCATGATCTTATGATTCTTAACCTCCACAGGATTACAAAGTTCAGCAAGCAACACCAAAAGGAAAAAAAAACAATCTTCACTTCCAAATTTCTCTGCTGCTTCAGGACAACAAGATGTGAACTGTGTCATTAGCTTTGTTATCATCACTTTCTCCCTCTGGTTTTTAAAGCTCTGCACATAAGGCAACTGGAATTGACACCATAATTTGAGGCAGGTGACATTTCTTTATCAGATGTACTAGACAGTTGATGACTCTAGTAATGCTCTAATTATGTGTAGTGAGTTGCCTCTATGTGTGGTATGAAACCGCTTGCTGCATCATTAGCTACCTTGTTGTTTACTAAATGCCTTTTGTAATGCTACAGGGGCCTGCAGGAAGGTTGTGTCAGCAAGTGCAGGCTGGATTTTCTATTTTTGGGGATTTATAATTCAAGCCTTTATTTTCACTACAGGCTGAAATCTGGCAGAGTGATCCTCAGCTGAGACTGAACTTAATTACTAAAGTTAAAAGCAAAGATCAGCATGGATGGGTTGCATTGCTGTAGGGTGTGTGGGGGGGTTAATATTAAAGGAGGTAACACTTTTTTTGCATGAATGTTTTGGGTTGGAAAGGATCTTTCAAGGTCATCTGGTCCAACTCCAGTGATGTAGTTACTCCATTGTAGAAGGCTAACAGGTTGGTCGGGAAGGACTTGCCCTTGGTGAAGCCATGCTGGCTGCTGTGAAGAGGAGGCTCAGGGGTGACCTCATTGCTGTCTACAACTACCTGAGGGTAGGTTGTGTCCAGGAGGAGGTTGCTCTCTTCTCTCAGGTGGCCAGCACCAGAATGAGAGGACACAGCCTCAGGCTGCACCAGGGGAAATTTAGGCTGGAGGTGAGGAGAAAGTTCTTCACTGAGAGAGTCATTGGACACTGGAATGGGCTGCCCGGGGAGGTGGTGGAGTCGCTGTCCCTGGGGCTGTTCAAGGCAGGATTGGACGTGGCACTTGGTGCCATGGTCTAGCCTTGAGCTCTGTGGTAGCAGGTTGGACTTGATGATCTGTGAGGTCTCTTCCAACCCTGATGATACTGTGATACCTTCCTGTCCTCTATGTGAGGTCAATAGATCAGTTTTTGCCTGTTGTCACTTGTTCTGGCACTGGGCACGATTGAGAAGAGTCTGGCCTCATCCTCTTGACTTTCACCCTCTAGCTCTTGCTGAGCATTGAGAGGATCTTCTCTCAGGCTGCTCTTCTCCAGGCTAAACAGCCACAGATCTCTCAGTCTTTCCTCCTCACAGACATGCTCCGATGACCTTAGGATCTTTGTAACCTCCACTGGCTATATTTGCTCCAGCAATTCCCTGTCTTTTTTCAACTGGGGAGCCAAGAACTGGACCAAATACTCCAGATACAGCCTCACTAGGAGAGAGTGTCTGAGTTTGGGCAGGCACAATTCACAAGAGGTTTGCAGAAGGGTTTGGTTTATAGCAAGGGAAGTGTGTGCAGCCTCTTTCTTAGTGGTGAAGACCAGAAATTGCTGTCTACAACTACCTGAAGGGAGGCTGTAGCCAGGTGAGGCTTGGTCTCTTCTCCCAGACAACCAGCAGCAGAACAAGGGGACACAGTCTCAAGTTGTGCTGGGGGAAGTCTAGGCTGGATGTTAGGAGGAAGTTCTTCCCAGAGAGAGTGACTGGCATTGGAATGGGCTGCCCAGGGAGGTGGTGGAGTCACCGTCCCTGGAGGTGTTCAAGCAAAGCCTGGCTGAGGCACTTAGTGCCATGGTCTATTTGACTGGCTAGGGCTGGGTGCTAGGTTGGACTGGCTGATCTTGGAGGTCTCTTCCAACCTGCTTGATTCTATGATTCTGAATGTTGGAGCTCCATGATGATCTAGAATAGGTGGGGAGGGGCAGGCCCTCTTTTCTCACCCAGAGTAAGTCACACTGGGGTTTGGTGTAGGAATTGCCATTAAATATTACAGGCTTAGTGTCTGATGGAAATGATGCAAAACTGATAGTGGCTATTTAGATACTTAGAAGTAGCCTGAAAGGAGGTTGGTGCCAAGTGTGTGTTGGTCTCTGCTCCCTGGTAACAAGTGATAAGATAAGAGGAAATGGCCTCAAGTTGCACCAGGGGAGGTTTAGGTTGGATATTAAAAGAAACTTCTTCACTAAAAGGGTTCTCAAATGCTGGAATCCCCATCCCTGGAGATGTTTAAAAGAGGCAGGGATGTGGTGCTGAGCAACATAGTTTAGCAGCAGCCTTGGTAGAGCTAGAGAATGGTTGGACTCAATGATTTTAATGGTCTTTTCCAGCCTTAACAACTCCATGTTTCTGTGATTTGTGGTGCATGTTACTGGGATTTGCACAGTGAAAGCAATTTAGGAGTATTAAAGGCTCTAATTGCTCAGGATGAGATTTACTTTTGCTGCCTCCCACAGAGCTATCAACAATAGACAAGGAAATTTCTAGAACAAAGTATTATTTTTCATTTTGTGAATCCTAAGCACAGATCAGAAATTAAACTGTGAGCCAAAAGTACTCTTTAGAAAAATAATGTGAATGTATTAAGCATTCTGGCTTTAAAAAACAGATTATTTTGAAAAGTCCCTAGGTAGGTGGAAATGTCAGTTAAATGTGTGGTGTGATGAAAAGAATGGTTATTGCCCAGTGCTAAGTCTCCAGCTGCAGACAGATCTAAACCAAAATGACATCTGTAACACAAAGAAGTGACTGGGTTTTGACAAACATACCAAAAAGTGATCAAAACCCATAATGGGTTTGTGTGGCTGGTGGTGTAATTAAAGGAGCAGTGTGAGACATTGCTTGGTAGTGCCCAATCTCACTCATACTGTGTCAAGTGTTGTAAATAATCTAGAAAAGAGCCTGGAAGGATCCTTTAATGGTTGACTCAGCTGGGGCTTCCCAGAAAGTGGTTCATCAGTACATGATGTCATAGTCATTCTGCAAACAACCTGTTGTAATCTCCTTACCTATGATCCTTATGTGGAATCATAGAAGTGAATCATAGAATCATAGAATCAAGCAGGTTGGAAGAGACCTCCAAGATCAGCCAGGCCAACCTAGCACCCAGCCCTAGCCAGTCAACCAGACCATGGCACTAAATGCCTCATCCAGGCTTTTCTTGAAGACCTCAAGGGACGGTGACTCCACCACCTCCCTGGGCAGCCCATTCCAATGCCAATCACTCTCTCTGCCAACAACTTCCTCCTAACATCCAGCCTAGACTTCCTTCAGTACCACTTGAGACTGGGTCCCCTTGTTCTGTTGCTGGTTGTCTGGGAGAAGAGACTAAGCCACTTAGTGCCATGGTCTAGTTGACTGGCTAGGGCTGGGTGCTAGGTTGGACTGGATGATCTTGGAGGTCTCTTCCAACCTGCTTGATTCTATGATTCTATGATTCCTCTGGAGAGCACGGTGTGCTGCAGCAGCAAGACCTTTTCATGATGGTTCAGTGGTCTCTGGACTACATTTTACCATTCAAAAATGCCATGGCTGGAGATCTATGTTGAGAAGAGGTAAGCCATCCGAGATCAAATCAGAGCCTATGGTTTTATTAAGAGTTTTCAGTGAGCCAGTTAAAACTCAGATTACACATCATCTTAAAGAACTTCATTAAGTTATTTAATTATCCCTCTAAAATTCTGGACAGACCTTCCAGTCACAGTCCTCTAAATAGAAGCACTGCCCTGCTCCCCCTCCCCTCCCCTCCCCAAATGACGCTGTTTAGGTTTTCTCCACTGACTTGAGTAACAACACGGCAGCACATTTTACAACAAGCCTGCCATTATCCTTTCACTTACTTTTGTCTCAAAAGAGGTTTCATAAAAAAAAGTGTTTTGGGGTTTGTTTTGCTTTGTTTTGTTTCATTTCACAGTGGTTCCCATTACAATATAAAGCTGTACATCACACGGGTGCCTCACGTAGTCCAACTGATCATCTCGGCGGTCAATTACATCTTAAATGCTTCTCCATTAAATACTTACTTTACCCCAGTAAATAATTTAATGTGTTTCCATTTAAAAGTGTCTCACATCACAAAGTTTTCAATCTTCTTTTCTATGTATTGAGATAAAAGAACTTTTTGGTGGAGGATTTTTTTTTGGCTGGTGCGTTCACTGCTGGTAACTCTGCACATATGTTTCCATCTACCACCTTAGTAACAGTTAGGAGGGGAAAAAAAAACCCACAAATGTGAAACCAGGAGTCAAAAATTGAAAAGCACTGACATTTTAACAAAACCCTGCATCATTTTCCATCTTGAGCTCCTATTCAAAATGTTTATCTACTCATCGCAGCAATGAGGAATGACCAGTATAATTCCAGTGTCCTAGGTTGATCTGGAGCAAAATTATTCTGGTCTGTGCTGGGACTTCTCAGCTCAGTCTCTGCTCAAGGAGGCACTTCCTGATGCTCAGGGAAGGTTTCCACAGCCAGGGGCTGCTTCTAGCAGGGAGAAGGTGATGCTCGTGTCAAGGGCTGGGCTGCAGAAAGGCTCTGCCTGAGCCTTGCTCCTATGGGCACCAAGGTTGCTGCTAATTCTTCTGTGTCACGTTGAGGTGCAGATGTGGGGAGCCAGGACAGGTGATCCTCAATTGACCAAAAAGGGATTCCATCCCATGGGTGTCATGCACAGGATAAAGCTGAAGGATCACAAGGATCCAGCCTCTTCTCCACTGTCTGGTGTCCCAGGTGGATGCTGGTCCATTGTGCCTTCCATCCCATTCCATGTGTTCCCAGATCCACTTCTAGAATCCAGCTCCTAAATCCAGTTCTGATCTGCTGCTGAGTCCAATCTGGGACTTCCCCAGTGCCTGCTCCCAGCATCAGTGGTGACAATGGTGATGTCATTGCCAGCAGGGGTTGGTTTCCATGTTGGTTTGTGTCTCTGAGACTGTTTTTCTTTATATCTCAGCTGACTGAGTTTCTTTCCCACTCCATCAGTCTCGCTCCCTTCTTCCCTTTCTTTTCCCTTTGGGAGAGCAGAGGGGCTCGTGGAGATCCTCTGCTACTCATCCAGTGGTTGACATCTAGTCACAGAACTACTTTGCTACTTTCCCAATTCAATCTTCTTTTGGTCCTCAATCTTCCTGTAATTGACCTTACCCCAAAATGCTCTGAATTTTCTGTTGAGTGAAAACAAGGAAACCTTGCTCTTAACAAAAATATCATTAAGAAGTCAGCATTCACTGGGAGATACTTTTGATAAAAAGACCAAAAGCTGTGATTTCCCTTTAATGATCTGAAATCTGTCAGATGACTTTGGTGATTCACTGAGAAAGAAAAACTATTTAGAAGTATTTTCACTGTCTAGAAAAAATATTTAAGAAAGGGTGGGAAAAATATTTTTACCTATCCTTTGGGGTTTTTTTTTCCTGTTTGTTTCTTTTTCTGGAGGGATAAAATCAAATGTAGCTTCTATTTTGCATTAAGTATCTAAAAATCAATACAGGACTCTGAACAACCTGCTGTAGTTGAAGATATCCATGCTGACTGCAGAAGGGTTTGACTAGATGACCTTTAAAGGTCCCTTCCAACCCAAACCATTCTATGATTCTATGATTCAATTATTCTGTGACACTAGAAAAAGATATAAAATAGGAACATTTACAATAAAAAGACACAAATTCATATATGCTGTAATGAATTGCATCCACTTAGAAAGGATTAGCTTAAAGTGATGCATGGCCCTGCACATCTATGTGTTGATATGCAACAAGACAGAGCAATGCCAGCACAGAAGGCCATATGTTGTCCAGAGCAGGTCGTAGAATCATGGAATGGTTTAGGTTGGAAGGGAACTCCAAGATCATCCAGGCCAACCTAGCACCCAGCCCTAGCCAGTCAACCAGACCATGGCACTAAGTGCCTCAGCCAGGCTTTGCTTGAACACCTCCAGGGATGGTGCCTCCACCACCTCCCTGGGCAGCCCATTCCAATGCCAATCACTCTCTCTGCCAACAACTTCCTCCTAACATCCAGCCTAGACTTCCCCTGGCACAACTTGAGACTGTGTCCCCTTGTTCTGTTGCTGGTTGTATGGGAGAAGAGACTGACCTCTACCTGACTACAGCCTCCCTTCAGGTAGTGGTAGACAGCAATGAGGTCCCCCCTGAGCCTCCTCTTCTGCAGGCTGCACACCCCCAGCTCCCTCAGCCTCTCCTCAGAGGGTTTGTGTTCCAGGCCCCTCACCAGCTTTGTTGCCCTTCTCTGGACACCCTCCAGCACCTCAACATCTCTCTTGATTTTATGGGCCCAGAACTGGACACAATATTCAAGGTGGCTTGCAGGGCTCCAGGATGAAAATAAACTTTTCCTCCTCTTTTCCTTCATCTGTGCATCTGGACTAGGAGAGCTGAAACCTGGAGAATGCAGTGCTGTAATGATTTTAGCCCATTTTGCTCTGTTAGTTTAGAATTGCTTGCTCCATGCAGGACAGGACCATGCTATTTAAGATGCCTGCTAACATCCGTGGGTCTTGGCCTGCATCAAATTTACAAGTCAGGCTGGGAGAGGTCAACACTAAAAAGTTGTTTGTGCTGCTTTTAATAGACTAACAAGGTTTTACAATCATGTAAATGGACTGGGAAATACTCTGTTAGACAAGGATGTGCTGCAAATCCATTTCATGTATTTATCTCTTTAATTTCCTAGCATGAGTTGTGTTTTCTGAGAGTCATTCATGAACACAAGCCTCTTATCCTTCCATCATTGTCTTCTCATCCCCTTTTTTTTGTTGCAGGCTTTGCTGGTCTGAGATTATAATAAACTCCTTGGAGCAGGGATATGTATTTGGGCAACATCCAATGTGGTAGGACCTACTCTGGACTGGAGCATTCTGTCTGTGAAGACAATGCTCAATAGCAATCACATGCAGCATATGGAAAATTATGATAAGAATGCCTTGAAAGCCTTTTAATTAGATATGATTAGGAATATTCTGTTGTCCTGCAGAAAATATTATTGAAGCCCAGGAGAAACTTCATGGCTATTGGACCAGCTTAAAGGAAACTTGCTTATTTCTAATTAGTTCCTATTAACTGGAAGCTTTTAATAAGCTAGTCCTACATTAAAAGAAAGTCTTCATGGTAGCATTCATGGCTCTGTTCTCCTCAGGCATTCTTCTATGGAATAACTGCAGATATAGAGAAATTCACAATTTCCATACTTTGAAGCACTTCATTTACATTTTTTTTTTTTTTACTTAGAATCAAAACAATGATCCTTACAGAAAAGGAAGCAGGGATGAAAAGCTGATTTTGGAAAACACCAGGTTTCAACACCCCACTGTGTCAGCAGAAGGGGTGTTTGAACAGGAGATTATGTCCCTGGCTGGAGCACAATGCTGCTGAGCAGAACCTGGGAATGGCAGGCACTTAACCAAGTGCATCTAGCAGCAGAGTGTCACAGCAGCAAACTACTCCTCTCTTAGTATGCTTTGTCATAGCCTTGGTAGAAGGTCACACAGATGTCAGCACTATTACTGAAAAAAAAAAAGCTTCATTTGTTGGTTTTTGTTCTTCAGATTTCACTGATGTTGGTCAAAGAAGCACTTTGGAGATTAACAGATTGGCTTGGAATATGCAGGAGAAAGCTGAGGGAGAGTCAAGCAGAGTCAAGCAGATCCTCTACTGGTCAATGTCCCAGGAAGACTTTGTCCTGCCTTCTATCCCAATCTGTGTGTTCCCAAATCCAGCTCCAGAATCCAGCTCCTGAATATGCTGCTGAGTCCACTCTAGGACTCCCCTAGTGCCTGTCCCCATCATCAGTGATGCCATTGCCATCAGGTGTTGCCTTACATATTGATTGGTAGGTCTTTGTCACTATTTCATGTAATTGTTCTTTTCTCCATCCCAGCTGGTTGAGTTTCTTTCCCTCTCCACAAGTCTTTCTCCCTTCTTCCTTTTATCTTCCCTTTGGGAAGGAAGAGAGGTCCATAGAGAGCCTCTGGCCCTCAGTTTAGGAGGGACATTGAGATGCTTGAGCGTGTCCAGAGAAGGGCGATGAGGCTGGGGAGAGGCCTTGAGCACAGCCCTACGAGGAGAGGCTGAGGGAGCTGGGATTGGTTAGCCTGGAGAAGAGGAGGCTCAGGGGAGACCTTATTGCTGTCTACAACTACCTGAAGGGAGGTTCTAGCCAGGAGGAGGTTGCTCTCTTCTCTCAGGTGGCCAGCACCAGAACGAGAGGACACAGCCTCAGGCTGTGCCAGGGGAGATTTAGGCTGGAGGTGAGGAGAAAGTTCTTCACTGAGAGAGTCATTGGACACTGGAATGGGCTGCCTGGGGAGGTGGTGGAGTCGCCGTCCCTGGAGCTGTTCAAGGCAGGACTGGATGTGGCACTTGGTGCCATGGTCTAGCCTTGAGCTCTGTGGTAAAGGGTTGGACTTGATGATCTGTGAGGTCTCTTCCAACCTTGGTGATACTGTGTGATACTGTGTGATACTGTGATACTGTGATCTGTTTTAGCCCTAACCCTTGACACTGGCTCAAATTCTCTTGCCTTTGCTTCTCAGCCTGCCATCAGTTCCTCTTTTTAGCAGCAACAGAGGAGACCTTATTATTGTGGTTGAAGATGCCAAGGTTAATTTTCACTTGGTGGCATGGCCATTAGCCCCTTGGTTCACCCCAGGGATACTCTTAGGATGAAGGCTGTGGCTGGGCTTTTTGTGAGTTTATATTTTCTGCTTTGCTCACTGCTTTGGTCAGCTGTGGTGGGGAGTATTGCACAAACAGGAAAAGAAAAGTTAATTTTATTCTGCTTTCTTGCAAATAAAAATTACTTTGCTTGACAAAAACCACAGGCTGAGGAGTATAAAAAGGGCAGACTGAGGAAGCGACTTGAGACTGAAAAAAAACTGTTCAGAAAGTGGAGCTGGAGAGTAAACACTGCTAATAAGTAAAGTCAACAAGTATTTGACTGTATGGGAGTAAATAAGCTTTGCAGGATAATCCAAGACAAGGTTTTAATAGTTTCTGTCTGCCATTTGGTATGCAAGAGGGAAACAGGAGAGAGCTGCCTTATGCTGGATCTAAACACAGCTCTTGATGCGCATCACCATGTCCTTGAGGTTCCCAGGCACCCCCATTTTTGATGAATGCTCTTGCACAGACCATGCTATATCACGTAGACATGTCTTCTTCAACCACTGCTCTTTGGTTCTTGAATATTGGGTTCAGTTTTGGGCCCCTCACTACAAGAAAGAGGTTGAATTGCTGGAGCGTGTCCAGAGAAGGGCAACAAAACTGGTCAAGGGTCTAAAGAACAGGTCTGGTGAAAAATGGCTGAGGGAATTGGTATTGTTTAGTTTGGAGAAGGGGCTGAGAGGGGACCTTACTGCTCTCCACAATTACCTGAAAGGAGGTTGGAGTAAGGTGTGGGTCAGTCTCTTCTCCCTAGTATCAGGGGATAGGATGAAATGGCCTGAAATGGTGCCAGGGGAGGTTTAAGTTGCAGAGGAGGCTCAGGGGTGATCTTATTACTGTCTACAACTACCTGAAGGGGCATTGTAGCCAGGTGGGGGGTGGCCTCTTCTCCCAGGCAACCAGCAATAGAACAAGGGGACACAGTCTCAAGTTGTGCCAGGGTAGGTATAGGCTGGATGTTAGGAAGAAGTTCTTCACAGAAAGAGTGATTTCCCTTTGGAATGGGCTGCCCAGGGAGGTGGTGGAGGCACCATCCCTGGGGGTCTTCAAGAAAAGCCTGGATGAGGCACTTAGTGCCATGGTCTAGTTGATTGGATAGGGCTGGGTGCTAGGTTGGACTGGATGATCTTGGAGGTCTCTTCCAACCTGGTTGATTCTATGATTCTATGATTAGGAAAAATTTCTTTCCGGCAAGAGTGGTCAGGCATTGGAACAGGCTGCCCAGAGAGGTAGTGGACTTACTGTCCTTGTAGGTGTTCAAGAAACATATAGAAATGGCACTTGGGGACATGGTTTAATGGCCATGGTGGTAGTATCATAGTATCATAGTATCATCAGGGTTGGAAGGTTGATGGTTGGACTCAGTAACCTTAAAGGTCATTCCCAGCCAAAACAATTCTGTGATTCTCTGGTCATCATGTGTCCTGGTTGAGATGTCTGCTGTTTTCTCACTCAGATGTTTGATGGGACAAGGAAGAGATGCTCACCTCCCTCTTGCTTTTGCTGCCTGTTATGGGCACACATAACAAATTGATGATGACCTGATGCAAGTTGTCCTGAGCCACTCCTTGGCCATGAACTTCCCTGTTTTGGTGATGTGCTGATAGGGCAGGAGGAGGTTGTGTCTTAGTATGGGTTAAGGTAACAGAGCAGGGCAGAAAATCTGTCCCAGAGCCTTAGAAATGTATATAAACTGCTTACCTGTTGATTCCAGCATCTCTCAGCTCTCACTCTGCATTGCACCATATCCCATGACTCACATCTGAGCCAGGGGGTGACATCCTGTGCTGGCAGCGGTTTGCCCCCCTCTACTCTCTTGCAGAGGTCACTTGAGGAGCAGGATACCAAGGCTTAGGATCACTCTGTCAGCCAAGGAAGCTTCTTCCTTACATTAGTCACCTTACTGTTTCTCTTCTTCCTACCTCCATCAGATCCCAAGTGCCAAAACCATTTTTGAACGATTTCCATGTCTTTAATTAATTAAAACCAACTTCTGCAACACTGGCATGTTCTTGTTTGCTTGTGAGAAAAGCCAGTCCTTATCTCCTGAGCATTAAAATAAAAGTGTAGCTGCTCAAAAGGACTTTTCTACTTGATCCTGCTCTGCCTGAGCCAGGAGAACCCAGGGCAAACACCACTTTGGTGTGCCAATATGTCACAATGTTTGTGGTGGTGTCATTTGGGCATGCTATGGGCACTAGCTGCCTTCTGCTGGGCACTGTGACAGAGCTTCTCCACAGTGGTCCAAGCAGTGGCTGCTTTGGCAGAAGTCCTCCATTCTGTTCTCACATTTTGTTCTCCATTTTGCTCTCACACTAGAATCTTCCATTCAGTGAGACCTGGGCAAGCTGGAGACCTGGGCAGGGAAAAATAAGGGTAAGTGTACGGTCCTGCCCCTGTAGGGAATAACCCCCTGCACCAGTACAGGTGAGAGGCTGACCTGCTGAAAGGCAGCTCTGTGGAGAAGGACCTGGGGCTGTTGGTGGACAGGTTCACCATGAGCCAGCAATGTGCCCTCATAGCCAATAATGTCAATGCTTTCTTTGGGAGAACTGAGATGTGTGTCCAGCAGTTTGAGCCAGGTACTCCTCCCCATCCATTTTGCCTCAATGAGCCACATCTGAAGTACTGGGTCCAGAGTGGCTGGAGAGCAGTCAGGCAGAAAAGGATCTGGGGGTACTGGTAGATAGTAGACTGAACATGAGGCAGCAGTGTGCCCAGGTGGCCAAGAGAGCTGGCCTGTGACAGGAACAGTGTGGCCAGCAGGACAAGGGAGGTTATTCTGCCCCTGTACTCAGCACTGGTCAGGCCACACCTTGAGTGCTGTGTCCAGTTCTGGGCTCCTCAATTCAAGAGAGATGTTGAGGTGCTGGAATGTGTCCAGAGAAGGGTGGTGAAGCTGGTGAGGTGCCTGGGGCATCTCTGTGAGGAGGAAAGGTTGAGAGACATGGGGCTGTTTAGCCTGAAGAAGAGCAGCCTGAGAGGGGATCTTCTCAATGCAGCAAGAGCTAAAGGGTGAGGGGGCAAGAGAATGGGGCCAGACTCTTTCCAGTGGTGCCCAGTCACAGGAAAAGGGACAATGGGTACAAACTGGAACCCAGGAGACTCCCTCAGAACACGAGGAGCAATGTCTTTGCTGTGAGGGTGCTGAAGTGGGCTACTCAGAGAGGCTGTGGAGTCTCCTTCTCTGGAGAGATTCCAAACGCACATGGACACTGTAAACCTGGGTGACTTGCTGCTGCTGACAGTCTCCTGTCACCTCTTTGTGCATCAGCCAGTTCTCTTCCAGTGCTTTTAAAAATGTGCTTATTGAAAATGCAGAGCCATCACAGGACACGTCCAAACTGAGTGCAGCCTCGCAGAGGGTCTTCAGTTAAAAACAAACACGAGGTGTAAGCCCTTGAGCCAAGCGTGAAGCAGTGGAAGCTCCTGCTCTGTACTGAATCATAGCACAAGCCATGGTGCTTCAAGCAGTCATAGGTGGATGTATCATAGAATCAAGCAGGTTGGAAGAGACCTCCAAGATCAGCCAGTCCAACCTAGCACCCAGCCCTAGCCAGTCAACCAGACCATGGCACTAAGTGCCTCAGCCAGGCTTTGCTTGAACACCTTCAGGGATGCTGACTCCACCACCTCCCTGGGCAGCCCATTCCAATGCCAATCACTCTCTCTAGCAACAACTTCCTCCTAACATCCAGCCTAGACTTCCCCCAGCAGAACTTGAGACTGTGTCCCCCTTGTTCTGTTGCTGGTTGCCTGGGAGAAGAGACCAACCCCCACCTGGCTACAACCTCCCTTCAGGTAGTTGTAGACAGCAATGAGGTCCCCCCTGAGCCTTCTCTTCTGCAGGCTGCACACCCCCAGCTCCCTCAGCCTCTCCTCACAGGGCTGTGTTCCAGACCCCTCACCAGCTTCGTTGCCCTTCTCTGGACATGTTCCAATACCTCAACATCTCTCTTGAATTGTTGTTTACAGCCTCCTGCAACCATCTGAGCTGTAGAGAAACACCTGCACTAAATATGAAATGTGGAAACCGAAGGGGTCACAAATGTCACCTTGAATATGGGTGGCTGTAGCCCATGTGCTGAATTGAGACCTATACCACAGGTCATGGTTCACTGCTGCTTAAAGTGCATCCATTTTCTGTGCTTTTCTTTCTGTGACTTCCTTCTCTTTAACATTCACACAGAATGATAAAAACAGTGGATTTAGGATTTTGATTTTCTTTTCTTTTTGCTTACACATAAAATGATTGTAATAGTCCTTAAAAGCTGTTAGTCCCCATGCTGGGAAAACACTCTTTAGCCACCTGCTGTAGAGAGCATGTTTCAAATAGAGCATTTTCTTTGTGAATAGAAGTCCTTGCTGCTTGGTGGGATTTGGCTGTGCAGCTGGATCTCTGGGTTCATGCTCGTGCCAACCCTCCATTGGTAGCTGCCCTTGGAAGCCATCATAGAGTCAACCAGGTTGGAAGAGACCTCCAAGGTCATCCAGTCCAACCTAGCACCTAGCCCTAGCCAGTCAACTAGACCATGGCACTAAGTGCCTCAGCCAGGCTTTGCTTGAACACCTCCAGGGATGGTGACTCCACCACCTCCCTGGGCAGCCCATTCCAATGCCAATCTCTCTCTCTGGTAACAACTTCCTCCTAACATCCAGCCTAGACCTCCCCTGGCACAACTTGAGACTGTGTCCCCTTGTTCTGTTGCTGGTTGCCTGGGAGAAGAGGCCACCCCCACCTGGCTACAGCCTCCCTTCAGGTAGTTGTAGACAGCAATGAGGTCACCTCTGAGCCTCCTCTTCTCCAGGCTAAACACTCCCAGCTCCCTCAGCCTCTCCTCATAGGGTTTGTGTTCCAGACCCTTCGTTGTCCTTCTCTGGACATGTTCCAGCACCTCAACATCTCTCTTGAATTGAGGAGCCCAGAACTGGACACAGCACTCAAGGTGTTGCCTGACCAGTGCTGAGTACAGGGGCAGAATAACCTCCCTTGTCCTACTGGCCACACTGTTCCTGATGCAGGCCAGGATGCCATTGGCTCTCTTGGCCACCTGGGCACACTGCTGCCTCATCTTCAGCTTACTATCTACCAGTACTCCCAGGTCCCCTTCTTCCTGGCTGCTTTCCAGCCACTCTGTCCCCAGCCTGTTCTTTTAGTCCTTCATGAAAACCAGGGAATGCTGAGGACACATGCTGGCACTTTTGCAGTGTGGGAGATTTTGTGCTGAATTTAAAAGAAGAGTTTGTAAAGAAGAGGTTATGTTTGTGTTGTCACATCTTGCCTAGGGTGCCCCTTCCACTGAAGAGTTCTTCTCTATTCTTCACCTCCAGTGCTCATAAAGTGGTAAGTTATTATTATTCAAATCATTGCCATTCAAATCCCTTACTCGACGTTAAGAAACTCACTTTGCTATTCTGTTGAAGTACATTTTAGATGTCTGCATTACCCCAGGCCATCTCCTCCTCTGCTCGGCCCTAGTGAAGCCACATCTGGAGTACTGGGTACAGTTCTGGGCTCCACAATTCAAGAGAGACAGGGAACTACTGGAGATAGTCCAGCAGAGGGTATAAAGATGCTGCTGGCACTGGAGTATCTCTGTGAGGAGAAAAGGCTGAGAGCCCTGGGATTGTTGAGCCTGCACAAGTGCAGTCTGAGAGAGGAGCTTCTCAATGCTCAACAACAGGTACAGGACCTTTGGGGGTCAAGAGGATGGGGCCAGACTCTTGTTCAGTGGTGCCTAGTGACAGGACAAGGGGCAGTGTCCACAAACTGGGACCCAGGAAGCTCCATCTGAACATGAGGAGAAACTTCTTTGCTATGAGAGCGCTGGAGCCCTGGAGCAAGCTGCCCAGGGAGGATGCAAAGTCTCCTCTGGACACCTGGATGTCACAATCCTGGGCAAGCTGCTGAGGGTGACCCTGCTTTAGCAGGGCAGCTGGACTGGATGATCTCCAGAGGTCCCTTCCATCCCCCACCATGCTGGGATTCTGGGATTACCTTTGAGCCCAGCAGCTCCTGTCCCATATCAGAGGAGGAGAGGGGCCAGGGTGGTCTTACCAGGGCATTTATTTTATCAATCACTTTCTGTAACACACTGTGCCCTGTTGCCTTGTGGACATTCTTGGGCACATTACAGTTCTCAGCAGTTACTCATTTTTATAGGAAGGGGAATTTGTGGAGGAAGGTCAAGGAAGATTGATAAGAGACAAAATGTCTAATAACTACATAATATTAGGAGAATGATCACTGCTCATACTGTGCTGTTTGATCTTATTACCCTGCATTAGCAGAATCCATAATTTACAGCTTTAATAAACTCTCAGCCTCTTTGGGCCAAGATGTACATTGCTGTTGGGTTTATTATCTACAGAATAGAAAGATGCTTTATGCAACATAATTACCCTGTATAAGCAAACACCTAATCACTTCTAACAAGTTTTTGGTTTGTTTTATTTTGCTTGGTTGGGTTGTTGTTTTTTTATAAGCAACTAAAAAGGGCCAGAATTAGACAAACCACAACTTTGAGACAATGTGTTTGCACCTTCAGGTTGCCAGTTTTATAGATGTTGCTACCAAATAGAGGTTATTCTGTCTTGGAACCGATGTTGAAGGCTGGAAGTTCAAATATTATGCTCTGCAAGTTATAATAACCACAAATTTGTTTTGAAAGCCCAGAAGAATTTTAGAGAAGAAAGAGATGTGCTGTGGTTCCTAAATAAAACACCAGAATGGGGCTCACAAGGCTGTGTGTAATATTCCCAGCTCTGCACATACATTCAGAGCGTGATTTAAACACTCCCAGGATTGCAAAGAGAACTAAACCTTTACCAAAGGATAACTTAGAAAATCACAGAATAATGGAATGATGGGGGTTGGAAGGCATCTCTGGAGATCATCTAGTCCAGTCCCTGCTAAAGCAGGGTCACCCACCACAGGTTGCACAGGAGAGCAGCCAGACAGAGAGGGATCTGGGGGTGCTGATTGATACCCGCCTGAACATGAGCCAGCAGTGTGCCCAGGTGGCCAAGAGAGCCAGTGGCATCCTGGCCTGCATCAGGAATGGTGTGGCCAGCAGGAGCAGGGAGGTCATTCTGCCCCTGTACTCTGCACTGGTTAGACCACACCTTGAGTACTGTGTTCAGTTCTGGGCCCCCCAGTTTAGGAGGGACATTGAGATGCTTGAGCGTGTCCAGAGAAGGGCAACGAGGCTGGGGAGAGGCCTTGAGCACAGCCCTACGAGGAGAGGCTGAGGGAGCTGGGATTGGTTAGCCCGGAGAAGAGGAGGCTCAGGGGTGACCTTATTGCTGCCTACAACTACCTGAGGGGAGGTTGTGGCCAGGTGGAGGTTGCTCTCTTCTCTCAGGTGGCCAGCACCAGAACAAGAGGACACAGCCTCAAGCTACGCCAGGGGAGATTTAGGCTGGAGGTGAGGAGAAAGTTCTTCACTGAGAGAGTGATTGGACACTGGAATGGGCTGCCCGGGGAGGTGGTGGAGTCGCCGTCCCTGGGGCTGTTCAAGGCAGGATTGGACGTGGCACTTGGTGCCATGGTCTAGCCTTGAGCTCTGTGGTAAAGGGTTGGACTTGATGATCTGTGAGGTCTCTTCCAACCGTGGTGATACTGTGAACAATGTCTGCATGGGTTTGGAATCTCTCCACAGAATGAGATTCCACAGCCTCTCTGGGCAGCCTGCTGCAGGGCTTCAGCAGGCCCAATGAAAGAATTTTCTCTGTAGGTTTAGGTGGAACCTCCTGGGTTCCAGTTTGTGCCCATTGTCCCTTGTCCTGTCAATGCGCACCACTGAGAAGAGTCTGGCCCCATCCTCTTGATTGCTTTAGCCCTTGCTGAGCATTGAAGAGACTCCTCTAGATCAGCTTTTCTCCAAGCTAAACAGCTCCAGGTTTCTCAGCCTCCTCACAGAGATGCTTCAGTGTCCTCATCATCTTTGTAGCCTCCACTAGACTCTCTCCAGTAGTTTCCCATCTGTCTCGAACTCAGGAGCCCAGAATTGTACCAAATAGTCTAGATGTGGCCTCACTAGGGTATAGTAGAGGAGAAGGAAGAACCTCCCTTAACCTGCTGGCCACACTCTTCTTAAGGCACCCAACACAGGTTGTTTATTACCTTACTCAGATTGGTAAGATAGTTACTGGCACCTTAATTACAGCTGTGACCCCTATGAAACTCTACAAACCATTCTCTGCCTCTCTCAGGTGAATGTGTTTAATGTTAGTGCCTCTCTCAGGTAAATGTTTTTAATCAGTCCTTTTTACTTTTTGAAGCAGCAATTTCAACCAGTCTGGGGCTCTCCTTTTCTGTTTTCAGATGAACAAAACTACAATAGAGCAACATAAGCCCCACGTGGACAGGTTTTGTGCTCACGACCCAATTGCCTGAGGAATTGTGTTGAGGTAGGTTTACAACAGTCCTTTGTTTGTACCCCAGTCAGCTGGACTGACACTGAGGGTTTGGCTCATTTTTCAGTTGATTTGATGCACTGTTTTGTGGAGGTAAATTATATCCACAATCAGGGGAAAAAAAAGTAATTTACTGGAAATTCTGCAACTTCATCTTTTTCAGCTTTCCTGGCTATTTGGAATATCTCTTACTGAATGCTTTTTGAGTTCTTCTCTAACATGAACTCTCAGCATTATTGCAAGTAATTAGCAAATAATATCACATTATTTGCTTGAGCAGTGAGCCACTTATGTGCAGTCCTACTGTTTCTCTCCACTCCAACACCTTGGGTCTCTTAATGCAGCTCATCTTAGCACTTCTCTATAGCAAAAGTCAGAGCATTATAGAATGGATTGGGTTGGAAAGGACCTTAAATATAATCTGGTTTTATTCCCCTGCAATGGGCAGGGACATCTTCCACTTGAACCAGGTTGTTCAAGACCCTGCTCAAACAGGCCTTCAGGACCTCCAGGGAGGGGGCATCCACAACCTCCCTGGGCAGCCCATACCAGTGTCTTACCAGCCTTACTGTAAAGAAGGGGCTGGTCTGTGTGCTCCCCTTCAGATCACAGTATCACAGTATCACCAAGGTTGGAAGAGACCTCAGAGATCATCAAGTCCAACCCTTTACCACACAGCTCAAGGCTAGACCATGGCACCAAGTGCCACGTCCAATCCTGCCTTGAACAGCTCCAGGGACAGCGACTCCACCACCTCCCCGGGCAGCCCATTCCAGTGTCCAATGACTCTCTCAGTGAAGAACTTTCTCCTCACCTCGAGCCTAAATTTCCCCTGGCATAGCTTGAGGCTGTGTCCTCTTGTTCTGGTGCTGGCCACCTGAGAGAAGAGAGCAACCTCCCCCTGGCCACAACCACCCTTCAGATCTAACACTGAAGAACATAATGGGATGTTAATGAATGACCAGCAGAATTCTGTATGTTCTCCTTGTCTCTCCCAGTCCAATTTACTCATCATTTCAACCATTTTAACTCCTACTGCCTCTTATATTGTTGGATAACATGTTGTCTCATCTCCCTGAGCTGCTTTTCTCTTCTGTATGTTGTAAACCTGAATGATACATCTTCATCTGAAGGCCTTTCTGCCCTAATCCATCCATCTACCTCCTCTCTTTCACAGCACAGAGCTATAGCACCACCACTCATCCAGTGAATGGTGCTGACTGGGGCTGCTGGTGCTTAATACACTTAGGCAAGCTTTGTTGTCTGCTGCAAAGTCACCTTGGTGTCCTCTGTCTTTCTCCTTGCTATTTTATCTGAAGGGATGCCAATAAATAATACCTATTTTTTCAAGCTAAACAACATAATTTTATTCTTTCCTTGGTTCCTCTCTTTTCTCTTGCATTATTCTCAGGCTGTACATTTTCAGGGAATTTACAGTCAGGTGTGTGTGGACCTTTAATGGTTCCCTTCTGAACCAAGCCATTCTATGATCTATTTCTTAACAACCCTCCTCCTCTCCATCAAGCTATAACTGAAGTGTTGGATGCCCCAAACATCTCCTTATGCCTTGGTGCTGCAGAGCTGGGAGAGTCATGTTATGGGGACAGGGATCCACAGCTATACCGGGTCCTATAATAACAAATTGCTTTGATTTGGGAGATGCATTTAAAGGTCACCTAGTGCAACACCCCTGCAGTCAGCTGCTCAGAGCCCCAAATCTGACCCTAGAGTGTTTCCAGAGATGGGGCACCTGCCACCTCTCTGGGCAACCTGGGCAAGAGTCTCACAACCTTCAGTGTGAAAAAATCTTCTTTCTATCTAGTCTAAATGATGATCTGTGAGGTCTCTTCCAACCCCTGATGATACTGTGATAAATCTCCCTCTTTTAGTTTAAACCATAATCTCTTGTCCTGTCACAACAGACCCTGCTCAGAAACCCTGTTCTTAGCTTTTATTATTGACCCCTTTAAGTACTGGAAGGCAACCAGAAGGTCTCCTTGGATCCTTCTCTTCTCTTGGCTGAACAGCCCAAACTCTCTCACCCTGTCCTCACAGCAGAGGGGATCCAGCCCTTGAATCATTGTTGTGGCCTCCTCTGGACCCGCTCCAACAGGTTCATGGAGACCTTCTGCCTCTGGTACTGAAGGGCATCAACTTTTTCCTTCTTTGCCCTGTCAACTCAGCAAGTTTGGGGCTCTTTTTACCCCAGATACAGCTTCCCTTACAGGTAATGTAGGATAAGGGATTAGGCAGTGACTAGACTCAGGGCTAGGGCAATTATGCTCAGTACCAGTTGTATGTTTGTTTTTGATTTCCTTGGCAGTTTTGGAGCCCAGCAGCAGGGGTACAGGAGGCAAGAAGTTCTGCAGACAGTCACTGGGAATGGCTATGCTGCAGCAAGCCTAGCCTGTGCTGCAGGGCTGGCAGCAGGAGAAAGGCACAGTGGAGGAGCCAAAAACCCAAAGGGCAGGCAGTGAGCAGCAGTGCCAACCCAACTGCGCAGAGAGGCAAAGCTGGAACCATCAGGCGTGGGGCCAAAGCCAGTGGACACCTTCACAGAAGGTCGAGGGAAAGAGAAACAACCTGATTTTATGCTAATTGTACAAAGCCTTGGCAGGAAAAAGTCATTCCCTTGTTAGCAAAGGCTTGGGTTTGCATGAACAGGGGTAACATTTGGCGAGGGCTGCTGAAAGCACTGGCTGGTTTGTGTTGTCTGACAATTAGCTTGGAGTTAGAGAATGGACCTAGGGAATCATAGAATGTTAGGGGTTGGAAGGCACCTGTGAAGATCATCATGTCCAACCCCCTTGCCAAAGCAGAATGACCTAGGGCAGGTCACATAGGACACATTCAGATAGGGCTTGAAAGTCTCTAGAGAAAGAAACTCCACAGCCTCACTGGGCAACCTGCTCCAGGGCTCCAGCACCCTCACAGTAAGGAAGATTTTCCTTATGTTGAGGTGGAACTTCTGTGTCAGATATTTATAAAGATTAATAAGATCCCCTCTCAGTCTTCTCTTTTCCAGGCCAAACAACCCCAGGTCTTTCAGACTTTCCTCCTCAGGTTGATGTTCCTGTCCCCTCAGCATCTCTGTAGCCTCCACTGGACTCTTTCCAGCAGTTCCCTGTCCCTCTTTAACTGATGAGCTCAGAACTGCACCCAGTTCTTTGGATGTGGTCTCACCAGGGCAGAGTAAAGGGGGTGGAGAACCTCCCTTTACCTGCTGGCTGCATTCTTATCTTAACACAGTCCAGGATACCATTTGCCTTCTTGCCCACGAGAATAACTAGAGGTGGGGTCAGCAGAGATTATAAAAGCATCATATTATCCAGTTTATAAAAGAAAAGTGGCAGATGTTGGTCATGTCACTTAATGGTGCTGCCCCAAAATGCCTTTAGTAGCAGCTGAGTAGCTCAGCCTAGGAGAGGTTATGCATAATACGTAGAGTTCAATTTCCATGCTTTGTTTAACTTGCTCAATCTAAATCACTGTTCCACCCACTACTTTATTTAATTTCCATGCATATAATGGCTTGAATACAGCATCATCGTGCCAGAGGCTAGCAGGAAGACCAGGTAGAGGTCAGGTGAATGTCTGGAAAGCACAATAAATTACAGAGCACAGTGACTGCTTGATCACAGGTTTTGCTTTCTCATTTATAGCAGGATTAATGTGGGGCACTAGTGTTGATGATTTGAAATGTTTTCATGTTTTTGGAGTAACAGAGCTGAGATCATAACAGTAGACAATCAGAGCCTCTCTGAATCCTTGGAGAATTTCAATGTTTTATTGGTGACAAGCAGATCAATTGAAATCTGGGAGGAAAGAAATGCAGGTAAATAATTTGCACTGAGTCGGAGCATGCAAATATTTTCCTCTTTGGGGCTTGAGCTGAGCTGAGTTTGGACTCTGCCAGAAATCTGGGTTGTGTGGTTTTGTTAGGGGTGGTGATGGTTTGGCTTTGTGTGTGAAAGCTTAAAGAGAATCCAGGTTGTATTTCTGTGCGGTTGGGTTTTTCTAGGAGTTATTTTTTGTTCTGTAAACTTCACTGAGGAGAAAGTAATTAAGGCAGGTTCATTTTTTCAGATGTAAGGATACTCTTCTTCCAGTTCAAAAGTTAGCTGTCATCCTGAGCTATTCTGACACGTCTAGGAAAGTGCAAGAATGGTGAATATCACCACAGCTCTTCTAATAAAACATGTCAAAGTTTCACATAGGTAATATTCAGTAAAATATTTGACTGATCTTTGGAGTTGTGTGGGTTTGCACTGTCATCTGAGTGCCCAGAATGTCTGAAGTAAGAGTCTGTAAAATCAGTATCTCTTTAATAATAAGATTTTGATTTAAACCCATGTAAGCATCATAGAATACTTTGGGCTGGAAATGGCCTTTAAGATCACCAAGTCCAACTTTCATCCCAGCACTGCCAGGTCACCACTAAACCATGTCCCTCAGCACCACATCTACACAGCTTTTTAAATCCCTCTAGGGATGATGATTCAGTGACTGCCCTAGACAGCCTGTTCCAGGGCTTGACAGCACTTTTGGGGAAGAAATTGTTCCTCACATCCCTTAAGCCTCCCCTGGCATAACTTGAGGCCATTTCCTCTTGTCCTATCACTTGTTAATTTGAAGGTGAGATCAACTCCCACCACCACAACTGCTGAGTTGTAGAAAGCAAAAAGGTCTCCCTTAAGCCTCCTTTTCCCCAGACTAAACAACCACAGGTTCCTCAGCTGCTCCTCATTCTTCAAAGGCTTTACTAGCCTTGTTGCCCTTCTCTGGACCTGCTCCAGAGAGGCCATATTTATCTTATAAGACATGAGAGATTTGGGATTTTTTTAGCTATGACAAATTATTATATGTATTAGCATAGGTTATGTGTGTGTGTGTGTGTAGCAGATTGACTCCAGCTTTCTTGGTGCTTAAGACAGTATGACACTGAAGGTAATCAAAGCAAGAGAGTTTTCTCTCCTCAACTGAGTTTTATGCATGCACCCAGCACCAGCAAGGTCTTTCCTCCCTAGCAGATAAGTAGGCTTTGGGGGATACCAAGGGGAGACCTCTCTACAACTACCTGAAAGGAGGTTGGAGTGAGGTGGGAATCAGTCTCCTCTCTCTATAATCAGGTGATGGAATGAGAGGAAATGCCTGAAATAGTGCCAAGGGAGGTTAGATATTAGGAAAAAAAGTATTTACTGCAAGAATGATCAGGCCACCCAGGGAAGTGGCAGAGTCACTGTCCGTGGAGGTGTCCAAGAAACATGTGAACAAGGCACTTCAGGTCGTGGTTTAATAGCCATGGTGGTGTTGGGTGGATGGTTGGACTTCATGAACTGAAAGTTGTTTTTTTTCCCAGTCAAAACAATTCTGTGATTCTGTGACACCAAGCCAATCAAAGCTCAGAGATGCTGGGGGTTGGCCAAGGACCCTTCATGCCTCCCTTGTCAGGAGTGTAAAGCAGCCCTTAAGCTTTCAAAGCAAGTAAGAATCATGCTGAAGTTGTTCATCGTCTCTGGGGGAATGCATCACCCAAGAGACTCTCCTCTGTGCTGCACCATCCCATACATCAGCATGAGAGCATCGTAGATTACCCGAGTGAGCTGTAGCTCTCCTGCTGCATTACACCAATCCATCACCAAAGCAAGCTGTTTGCTCTAATGATATATTAGTGCAATAATCAGAGCAAGGCAGGCCACTGATGTATTACTCAAGAGATGGCACCATTTATGGCAGCAAGGTTCCAGGAAGATATTCAATGTAATTACAGACTGCTGGCTGACTTCTACTGGCAAGAAAGTCAGCCAATGTACCCAGCATATAACCAGACCTGCTTTCCCAGCTTGGGTTGGAAATGCCAGTATTGAAAAAGGGTTTCTGTTAGTAGAGCAGTAAACCTTCATTTTTCCTTAGCTGCAGTGGCTGGGGTTTAATTGCCCTGGTCACTTGGTGGAAAAATCTAGATATCATTTCTTCTAGGGACTGCCATTGATATCTCAAAGCAGCTTCTTCTTGGGGTCACGTTTCTGCTCTTTTCCACATGTAGTTCCTCAGTTTTCTAGTTCCCATTACAACAGTGACAAATATTACTTGTAACCTACTCCCAGGAACAACCTTTATGTCCTGTATTTTGGTGCAATGTCATTCCAGACAGTAAAGAAGAGCAGGGAAGGGAGGTTGGGTGTTGGCATCTTCTTCCTAATATCAAGTGATAGAATGAGAAGAAATGGCTTCAAATTGTGCCAAGGGAAGTTTAGGTTGGATATTAGCAAAAAATTCTTGACTGAAAGAGTGGTCAGGCATTGGAACAGGCTTCTCAAGGAAGTGGTGGAGTCACAGTCCTTGGAGGTGTTCAAGAAATGTGTAGTCATGGCACTTTGGGGCATGGCTTAATGGTTGGTGGTGGTCTTAGGCTGGCAGTCAGACTTGATAATCTTAGAGGTCTTTTCCAACCTAATCAATTCTGTGATTCAGTGTGATCCTGTGAGTAATTCTGCTCTCCAAAGGTTTCATTGGTTAGAAGTCTCCTCATTATGGGAAGAAAACTACTTCCCCAGTAGTTCATATTTATAATGAGCCCTATACTTTTCCACAGTACAATCCGTCCTGTTAAATCCCAACTTTCTGAATCCCTACTCATCCTGACTTTTCACAGCAGCAAATTAATTGTGTCTCATGAGAACAAAATTAAAGCATTCAAATGAAGAAAAAATGTAGGTTGTAGCAAATTCTGAAATAGAAATTATCAAGTGAACAATACTTCTTTTTACCTCTGATGCCTGTGAGTCAGTGGAGCACATTTCTGACGTGGACATGGGCTTATGGCATTGTCACACCATGGTGTGAGAGAACAAATAGTATTGAGGCATCACCTTTCCACTAAAAGGGCAATAGAATAATCAACCATCTTCAGAGCAGGTTTAGTTCCTTTGATTCTGAAGGTTTTTTCCCTTATAAATGTATGAACTTATGCTTAACATAATAATAAGTACAACAGTAATTAATAGCACTGGTGCTTCTAGCCAAGGTCTCAAAGCGATGTTACAGGCAATTCATCCCAGGAGTTTGTAAGTATTAATGTCATCCTCTACGGAGATATAATCCAAAGGGAAAAAAGACCTAATTGGCTGAACCAAATCCTTTAAAGTAAATGGGATGTGGGATCTGTGACTTTGAATCAGGTTTGTACAAGATCATGGAGCATCATGAAAGTAGTAAAGGGCCTGGAGAACAGGTCTTGTGAGGAGCAGCTGAGAGAACTGAGGTGGTTTAGTCTGGAGAAAAGGAGGCTGAGGGGAGACCTTCTCACTCTCTACAACTCTCTGAAAGGAGGCTGGAGCCAGGTGGATGTTGGTCCCTTCTCCCAAGCGAGAAGATGAGAGGAAACAGCCTCAGGTTTCACCAGGTAATGTTAGTATTGGATATTAGAATAAGCTTCTTTACTGGAAATGTTCTCAAATACTAGAACAGGCTGCTCAGGGAGTTGATTGAAACCCCATCCCTGATCGTGTTTCAGAGAGGCAGTGATGTGGTGCTGACGGACATGGTTTAGCATCAGACTTGGTAGCTAGATAATGGTTGGACTTGATGATCCTAGAGGTCTTTCCCAACTAAAACAATTCCATGCTTTTTTGGTAAAGGGTGGTCAGCAGGACAAGGGTCACCCATCCCACCAGCCTATGATATCCTCCTCTGGTGTGCCCACCCATTCCCCTTAGCACACCTTCCTGCTGTGCTCTGGTGCAGACAACGAATTACTCATAAAAATATGGGTGGGAAGAGCATAGAACTGCCACTGTGGGAGAAGGGAACATGATGCTCTGAAGGATAAAAAATATCATTTGGGGAGCCTGGGAGAGGGAATTCAGGCTTTGTGTAACATCAGGAACAAATTGCACCTGATGCACAAAGATTTTTCTCAGAGGTAACACGTCCTTGACTCCTTTTGTGTGAAAAATGCTTCAGTGAAAAATTCATCTTGTAGTTTCTTACCAGTTACACTGTAGAGAGCCAAACACAATCTGCAATAAATAAATCCACTGTGCCATAAAGCAGAGACACTCTCTTCCTTCACAAAGTGGCATCACAGACTTCTTGATCCGTGAATGCGATTTCGAATTGATTTTGTACCACTGGTTTCTTTGCAGGAATTGTGTATTACAACATGCATCAGATCAACATGCTCAGCCCTGGGGGATTACTTGTTATTTACTTCTGTATTTTTATTTGTGTTTTCACCCTGCAGTGTATAATAAGATGTCAACAACAACAACAACAGTGGCTGGAAAGGGAAAAGTCTGGGTTTAGGGCATTCAGCAAATTCCCATTTAGGATATGCTGTGACAAACAGTTAAAGATTCTCAGTTTAGAATAGAATAGAATCAACCAGGTTGGAAGAGACCTCCAAGATCATCCAGTCTAACCTATCACTCAGCCCTAGCCAGTCAACTAGACCATGGCACTAAATGCCTCATCCAGTCTTTTCTTAAACACCTCCAGGGACAGTGACTCCACCACCTCCCTGGGCAGCCCATTCCAATGCCAATCACTCTCTCTGTGAAGAACTTCCTTCCTCCTAACATGCAGCCTGTACCTCCCCTGCCACAACTTGAGACTGTGTCCCCTTGTTCTATTGCTGGTTGCTTGGCAGATGAGACCAAGCCCCATCTGGCTACAACCTTCCTTCAGGTAGTTGTAGACAGTAATGAGATCACCCCTGAGCCTCCTCTTCTCCAGGCTGCACACCCCCAGCTCCCTCAGCCTCTTCTTACAGCTATGTTCCAGCCCCCTTACCAGCTTCATTGCCCTTCTGTCAACACATTCCGGTATCTCAACATCTCTCTTGAGTTGAGGAGTCTTAAATTGTGCCGGGGGAAGTCTAGGCTGGATGTTAAGAGGAAGTTCTTTCCAGAGAGAGTGATTTCCCATTGGAATGGGCTGCCCAGGGAGGCGGTGGAGTCACCATCCCTGGAGGTGTTCAAGCAAAGCCTGGATAAGGCACTTGGTGCCATGGTCTAGTTGACTGGCTAGGGCTGGGTGCTAGGTTGGACTGGCTGATCTTGGAGGTCTCTTCCAACCTGGCTGATTCTATGGACACAATATTCAAGGTGGCTTGCAGGGCTTCAGGATGAAAATAAACTTTTCCTCCTCTTTTCCTTCATCTGTACATCTGGAGTAGGAGAGCTGAAATGTGGAGAATGCAGTGCTGTAATGATTTTAGCTAAATCCCAAGTCTCTCAGCTTTAAAGCCAACACAAGTCTGCCTTCTGAATAATTCTGTTTTCCCACTAATTCATTGTACCATTTCCTGTCTACTGATCAGCACTGAGATGGTTTCTCTGTGTGAGAAGCATTTGAACAGTACAGGAATATTGGCAGCAAACCTTTTCTTTTCTAGATCACTCTTCTTCAAGTATGGTACAGCTTTGTAGCATGAGTACTTCTAGATCATCAGTCGTGTCAGCTGCTTGTCACAGTTTTTCTACTTTCAGATTCTCACCTTACACGTTGATTAACAGTTACAGATGTTTACAGTATGCAAAACATGGTGTCAAAATTATCCCCTCATTTAGGCTTTGTTCAGGGTCAAATATCTCTGCAGAGTAACACAGCAGGAACACAAACCTCACTTTTCCTGTGTTAAAGAGAAGGCAGCCACTAGTAAAGAGTCATGAACTTACTGATCTTAGCAGTAATTGTCAATGAAATGAGGCTGGATTTTCTTTCAGCTGTTGATTTGGTTTTGTACTACCTGAAAAATTAAGATGTAAAGGTAAGTGTTGAAATTTCAGACACTGTCAAGCAGATTACTGTTAAGGCCTAGGGGGATCAGCAAAATCACAAGGAAATTTGATCCAGTCTGGGGAAAACAGGTCAGCTTGAGGTTCAAACAATTGCCAGAGGTAGAATCTTAGAACCATTTAGGCTAGAGAGGGCTTTAAGATCATCAAGTCCAGCCATTAATCCAGCTCTACGAGGTCACCATTGACCATGTCCCTCAGCATCACATCTATGTGGCTTTGAAACCCCTCCAGGAATGGGGACTGCACCACTGCCCTTTGCAGCCTGTTCCAGGGCTTGACAAGCCTTTTGGGCAAGTTGTTCTTCATGTCTAACCTTAAGTTCCGCCGGCAGAACTTGAGGCTGCTTTGTTGTGTAATATTGCTTGTTACTTGGGAGATCGACCTCCACTTTTGTCCAACTTCCTTTTAGGGAGCTGCAGAGAGTGAAAAGATGTCTCCTCAGCCTCCTTTTCTCCAGACTAAACAACTCCAGCTGCTCCTCACAAGACTTGTGCTCTAGACCCTTCACTAACTTCATTGCCCTTCTCTGGACCTGCTCCAGCAACTCAACATCCTTCAGCTGCTGGAATGAGGTTGGTATTGTATATATAACACCACCAAAAGTATTTCCCCTGGCATTTTGCTGAAAACTGGGTGAAAATCAGAAGGATGGACAAGCTGGCATCCCTGGCTAAGCAGACATTCAGCTCTCCATGCTGCCCAGCTCCTAAGCTCCCTAGGCTGGCAACCTGTCTCCTTCTTCCAGTCTATGATAGATGGGCTTCTAGACGAGGGAAACAAATGGGTTTTGTCCACGGTCCAGCATAGCAAGCCTCAGTCAATCTGAAAATAAATCACAGAGCCTGATGTAAACACTCATAAAGACTTTCAAAATCAAAGTGGGTCCTCGAGGAGACATTCTCTGCAATGTCTTTCCATTAAACACACAGTTTGCAGTAATGAATAGCCTACTTACAATGAATGGAAAAAAATCCCAACCAGATAGCCCTGAACGATCACTAAGTGGTTCTTCTGGGATCTGTTGCAGCAGCACATGATGCTCCTGGAGCACTGCCCCTGCTGTGGGACACCCAGTGTTTGAGATGACTCTGTTTAGTCCAGAGGAGTAGTGGAAGAGGAGATGCTCCACAGGTTGATGTTTGTGGAGTACTTCTTGACAAAAATGTTCATCATAATTTCACTTCATGGTGTTAAAATAAGTTGCTAGCTCAGTGGCTGGACTTCATGCTCTTAAAGGATCCTTCCAACCAAAAAGATCCTGTGGGTCTCCGCAAGCCCATATAGAGACATAGATCATGGAATTACAGAACTGTTCAGACTGCAGAAGACCTTTGAGATCATTAAGTCCAACCACTAACTGAACACTGCCAATTGTCCTGGAGTCTGTATACCCCTAAATTCCTCTCCCTCTGTGGTTTGAATGGGAGAGGAAAAGGCACGAAAAGACCTGTCTCCCCCAACCCCTGCCCTGCAGGCATGAAGCAGGGGAGCAAAGGGCCCTTCCAGCACGAGGGGTGCCCATGCAGTGCCCACGCTGAGATCGGGCTGGGATTGGCTGTGCTCTTTGCGCCCAGGCAGTGCTAACTCTGCTCTTTGTCTAGGGAGGGTATAAATATTGGGGGACTTCCTGCCTTGGGGTTCCTGCCCCCACCTGAACGTTTGTGCCTGCCTGAGCCTTCATGCCTGCCTGAGAGTTCTCCACCCTGCCTGGATAGATTCTGCAGAAGGAGCCCCCAGCGCTCTGCTCCGGAGGAGGGCTTCCACCCTTTAGCACCCATTCAGCAGACTCAACAGGCCCGAGAGGACAAGCAGCTGGACCACCCTTTTCAGCCAGCCTGACTGTGAGTTATTTTGGCTCAGCTTTATTATTAAGTGGAAACGCTATAATTTAAAGCCTTTTCCAACTTCTGACTTCTAAAATAGTCAAATTATCTATGGCATCCTGTAGATTTTCTCAAACGAGCTGCATCTGCTAATTAAAACTAAATTAATCTCTGTATATAGTTTTGGGGGCAGGTTTTGGGGAAAATAAAATAACTCTGTTTTTATATAAATTCCTGACTCAGCCACATTAATTCCCTGCCTCCACAACACCAAGTCTGCTGCTAAACCACATTCCTCAGCACTGCGTTAGTTGCACATTAATTGCAGAGCAGGGATCAGTGCTACGAAGTGACTCAGTTATTAGAAAGTGTTTTGTTGTCTGGTACTGTCATCCTCATGCATCATCTAGCATGGGATGATGCATGCAGTGGGATCATCTAGCTGATTCTTGGCTGACATCTCACAACTTCCCTCCAGCTTTCTGCCAACAAGCTCAGCAGTTTTAGTCCTACATGGATACAGTGTGAATAAATACAGCTATAACTCTACACCTGCACGTTGTTACACCATCATTCAAAGACTTACTGGAGATGCTGAGCCTCCTCTCACAGCAGAGACCTCACTTCACATGCCACAGTGTCTCTTCTCCATCTGAGATAGGTAAGTGCATAAGAATTTCAAATGACTTGTAGAGCTTTCAATAAATGAAAGAGAAAAGCTTCATTTCAATAAAGTATTTTGAAACTGCAGTAGTTTCTAAAAGAACATTCCAGACTTTGATACCTTTTAATTAAATAAGAATTGTTCTTGCAACTTTTGTTGATAAATGGGCAGGAAGAAAATTAACTGATTGAATTGAACATTGAAAAGCAAACTCTGATAAAGGGAGGGGAGAAAATAATATGGATGAAATCCAACCCATAAATTTTCATGAACAATCAGAACTGTGTTTAAATGAAACGTTTTAGCCAGGTAAAGTATAAAAATTCAACTAATCAGGATACAAAACCTAAGGAGCTGCATTTGATGCCAGAAGCCTTGGTGCAGGAAAGTTCTATTCTTTTGAGAAATAGAAGATGGAAAAAATGCATGTGATGCTTCTCTTGTATGAAACCATTCTGATGCTTCTCTTGTATGAAGCCATTCTTAACTACAGTCATGAAAAAGGATTGCATGATCTGCTACAAGTTAGATATTAAAATCAAATAGAGTGTATAGTGTTTGCATCTGGAGTGCTGAGTCCAGGTCTGGGCTCCCTAGGTCAAAAAAGGAGAAGGAATTACTGGAGGGTACCGGGGCAGCTCTGAGAAGTAAAAGCTGAGAGACCTGGGGCTGTTCATCCTGCTGAAGAGCAGTCTAAGAGGGGATCATGTTTGGCAAGAGCTAAAGAGCAGGAATCAAGAGGATTGGGCCACTCTTGTCAGTGATGCCCAGGAACAGGACAAACAGCAACAGGCACATACTGGAACCTAGGAAGTTCCATCTGAACATGAGGATAAACTTGTTTGGTATGAGGATGCTGGAGCAGGCTGCCCAGAGAGGCTGTGACGCCTTCTTCCCTAGGGAGATTCCACAACATTGCAATCCTGGGCAGCCTGCTGTGGGTGACCCTGCTTTTGCAGAGTACTTGGACTGAATGATCTCCAAAGGTCCCTTCCAATCTCTGGGATTCTGTGTAATTTAAATATGTCAAACTTCAGTGGATTTATCTGACTGGCTTCTTTTGAAGAGAGACATTTCAGGATTCAGCCCTAATTGCTGAGATTATTTGAATTCTAATTTTAGACTTCATTTAGTTTATTTGCCACAGGCTAATTGGATGAAGTTTGATTGACCTGAAAAATGTCCATTTGTTAATAACTGTTGAGCAAAATGAGCATAGTTGTGTGGAATTCAAAATGACATCTGGATTGCTATTCAGGATATTTGCTCTGCTTCTTATTGTTTAGCTAAAACTCTGGACCCTTGCTGTAGGACTTTTTGTTTGTTATTTCTCACTCTGTGTTTCTATTTCACTTTTAACCTCTTTGTTTTTAAATGAGGGGAGTTTATTCCAATGCCTGTTGTTTCAGGAGAGATCAGAGGCTGATGGTTTTGGTGCTTCAATCAGCTTTGCCAGAAAAGCCTTTTTTAAGTTGTGAATTATTTTATTGAAGTGTCCCAGTCAGCCTCTGCACACCTTCAGGTTTACTTTAACTGTTTGGAGTAGAGGAATAAATGGAGCAGTTGTGGATGCCTCATCCCTGGAAGTTTTTAAGACCAGACTGGATGAGTCTTTGAGCAGCCTGGTCTAGTGGTGGTATCCTTGACCACAGCAGGGAGCTTTGTGCTGGGGAAAGTATAGGCTGGATATTAGGAGGAAGTTGTTGCCAGAGAGAGTGATTTGCATTGGAATGGGCTGCCCAGGGAGGTGGTGGAGTCACCGTCCCTGGAGGTGTTCAGGAAAAGACTGGATGAGGCACTTAGTGCCATGGTCTAGTTGACTGGCTAAGGCTGGGTGCTAGGTTGGACTGGATGATCTTGGAGGTCTCTTCCAACCTGGTTGATTCTGCGATTCTGTGGAACTGATGATTTTTAAGGTCTCTTCCAACTGAAGCTGTTCTCTAACGATTCTATGATTCCTTCCCATTTGATGCAGAGGAGCTAATCCCATTGCCCTCCCCAAAAGCCGTGAGGTAACAGCAGGTGCTACGAGGAGGAACCGTTTCTCCCCAAATTCCTGACACCTACTTGTCAGCAGCAAGCTCTGCATCTGGCTAGGGTTAGGATTAGGGCTGGGCATGTAGGGACTCTGTGTTGCCTGGCAGTGATAAATAACGCATTTTGGGAATCACCTTCTTTTCTGGAGCTTGATTTTCGAGACACTGATCTTCAGGCGTGTGAAAGAAGCTTTCCCACTTCTAGACTGGACTAGACGACCGTTGTAAGGTCGCATGCTCCACGCTGCCCAGCGCGCAGCTCCATAGAGCAGTGGCCACTAGATGGCAGCGCTGGCCCACAAGTAACCAAACCCGGCGCGTCCGACGGGAGGCGGATGCCGAAGGCAGGTTTGGCATCGCTTCGCTTCGGCTCTGGAGCTTAAACGCCAGGTTTTGCAGAGCAGTCTGCACAATGTAGCAGACGTGCATGTCTGTAGCCGTGGCAGAGTGATGGTAAGAAAAGAAAAGCTGCTAGGAATGGTCCAGCTGAGCCTAACAGAGTTTTAAACGTGCAGGAGCCCTGCCAAAGCTACGACAGAGATTGCTGCCCCTTGGCCAAGCCGCTCTAGACATGTTGCTCACCTTGTGGGTCTCCTCATCTTGTCAATTCAGGCGAAATGCTGGAGAGGGCAAATTAAGTCATAAAGAGCTCAGTACTTCAAAACAAGAAGCGTTTTTCCTGTGGGTCAGAGCATCATAGGCTGTGTTCGGGTGTTTATGAGGGCTCGCTGGGTTTCTGCGCAGCCCAAAGAAGTCAGCATTAACAAACATATTATGCGAAAGAATTTTCATGTCCTCAGGTGTCAGCTCGGCTGAGAAGGGGAGAATTTAATGAGCTCTCTGTAGACTTGTAAATTTGTACATTTAGAAAACATAGGAAATAAATTCTCTTGTTTACATGGTAGATGTCTAAAACGTACACGAAAACTCAGCCAGCCTACAGTGAAGTCTGCCACAAGGCACTAGGCAAACACAAATAAGATCACTCTGCTGGGCTGTTCTACCCTGATGGATAAAAATAAACCCCATTACACCTTTCCCTGTGGTTACAGCTGTAGTTCACACACCGGCAGTGAGGAGACAAGTGATGCCACTGAGAACAAAACAGCCTGTCTGGGGAACAGCAGCATCCATGGGCAGCCACGCTGGTGATCCCCGGAGGTCGAACTGCTGCTGGATGTCTCTGGGCAATCAATTATTGCAAGGTAATTAAATAACTCTCAGTTTAATGTTTGGGGTCGGGTTGTTTCCTGAACTAATTTCAGTGAAATGGAAAGAGTATTTCTCCTCACACTTCTGAGATTTGAAGATGGATCTAAAAACATGCCTACAGTAACTGGCATTCAGATGAGTGCCCTGCCAGTGATGTGACTCAGCTACGTCTGTTTTTGCAGTGTGCATACAGGAACATTCAGGGCAAAATTTATCTTGGTGGGACAATGATTTTCATCACTTTTGTACTTTTCTAAGATGCAACTGCCTGTGGCTTATTTTTCTGAAGCTCAAGCAGGTGTAGCTTGATGCATCCCCAAATCTTTCCTTGCGTGTTATCAAGATATGACAGAGGGCCAAGGCAGGGGCTTCTGGCAAAGCTGTGCTTCCAGCATGCTGTCGTGGTGATAGGTATGGCCCAGGAGGAGGTTCTGGGATGGCTCTGGTGGCATAAGCCTAGATGTTTGTGTATATATAGGTATTAATCTCTATGTGTGCTCTGGGCAGATGATTTTGCTCTCCACAATCACCTGAAAGGAAGTTGTAGCAAGGTGGAGCTTGGTCTCTTCTCCTAAGTAACAAGTGAGAAGAAATAAGGAAATGGTCTCAAATTGCACCAGGGGTGGTTTAGGCTGGATATCAGGAACAATTTTATCACTGGATGGGTTGTCAAGCCCTGGAACAGGCTGCCAAGGAGCTGGTGGAGCCACCATTCCTGGAGAGATTTAAAAGCCGTGTAGATGTGGTGCTTAGGGACATGGTCTAGTGGTGACCTGGCAGCGTTGGGTTAAGGGTTGGACTCGATGATCCTAAAAGGCTCTTCCAGACTAAGTGGTTCTATGATTCTAAAATGGATTATGACTCATGCTCCGGGGCAGAAGCTATCCACTGACTGCCTTCCATTAGGAAGAAATTCGATCTCCAAAGTGTTTCTTGCATCTCTGAAGCATTTGATCTGAGCTACTCCCAGAGCTGCTCTGTACAACTACCTGAAAGGAAGTTGTAGTGAGGTGGGGGTTGGTCTCTTCTCTATCAGGTGGTACAATGAGGGGAAATGGCCTGAAAGCATGCCAGGGAAGGTATAGATGGATATCAGGAAAAGATGTCTTTACTGTAGAAGTGGTCAGGCATTGGAACAGACTGTCCAGGGAGGTGGTGGAGTTACCATCCCGGGAGGTGTTCAACGAATGTGTGGACATGGCACTTAAGGATATGGTTTAATAGCCTAATGGTGGTTAGGCTGATGGTTGGACTTGATGATCTCAGAGGTCTCTTGCAAACAAAACAGTTCTGTGATTCTATGATAGTGTATGGGACTAGACGGCCCTGCCATCAGAATGCCAGTGCCAACACACACACAAGCAACACAGTCTAAAAATCAGTAGTAGTAAATAAACAATAGTGAGCAGTAAATAAATCAATATAAATAAATACAAATAAATAGTAGCAAATAACTAAGAGTATCAGAATGATATTGAAACTGTGAAGATCTAGTGATGCAGATGTACTTTCACACCTAAAGTCACACACCCAAAATACAGATTAAGACTCGGAGATGATTTTATTTGTGTGAAGTGCCACCTGAAGTGTTTTAATTCTTCACTCCAGACTGGTATTCCTTTTACATTTAGGCATACATTGCCACAGCTGCCACTGAAGCTAGGCCTTTTATTTGTTTTTCAGAGGAGTGGTCTGCAATTTCAAAATCACAGCCATAATCCCTAGCAAAACATACAGAAATGCAATTTTAAACCAATTTTCATCAGATCGTGATATGCTTTCTATCAAAGATGAACAATTTTGGGTGATTTTCTTCTATTTTAATGTCAATGAGAGAGAGAGAACATCAGTCAAACCTGGCTTTACAGGAGAGTAATAAATAGAGATTATTTTTTGTAGCATGAGTCAATAAATTCAAATCAAGTTATGCAAAAGGTGGGGTGTTATTTTATGGCTGCAATATTCCCCCAGAGCTGTATAGATGCCATGAACCACAGTATTGAGCGAATTTGACTTTAGAATCAATGCCATCAGCACCAAAAGAAGAAATCCTTCTTCCAGAACCCAGCGAATGAGCACTGGGCACACTTGCTGATTTATTTGGTGTGGAGACCAGCAAGGCTGAGAGCACTGGGGGCTGTGGCTTCCTGTAAGCATGGATAGGAGTTTAGTTTGAGTTAAGGAGTTCAATATTAGGAGTTCCTAAGTGCACACAGGACATGTGCCTCTATAGCATCATATAATTGTTTCAGTTGGTAAAGGCCATGGCCATTAAAGCATGTCCTGATGTAACGCTTCCAGGGATAGTGACTCCACCACTTCCCCCGGGCAGCCTGTTGCAATGCCCTGCCCTATTTTCAGGGAATTTGTTTTTCCTAAAATCCAGTCTAAACCTCCCCTGGTGCAACTTGGAAGCCATTTCCTTTTGTCCTATTGAATGTTTCTTGGGAGAAAAGACCAACCTCCACCTCACTGGAGCTTCCCATTTTGCAAAGGGGAAGTTTTTGTTTCTAAATTGAAGTAACTTTGATTTTGTAGTTAAAGAAGACATGGGTGAGCACATAGATAAATTACTCCACGTGAACTCAAAGCTTGTGGAATGAAGAGACAGCTGGGCCAGTCAAGCCGTTTTACCCAACACTACAGTGTCACAGTATCACAGTATTATTAGGATTGCAAGAGACCTCCCAGATCATCAAGTCCAACCCTTTACCACAGAGCTCAAGGCTAGACCATGGCACCAAGTGCCACGTCCAATCCTGCCTTGAACAGCCCCAGGGACGGCGACTCCACCACCTCCCCGGGCAGCCCATTCCAGTGTCCAATGACTCTCTCAGTGAAGAACTTTCTCCTCACCTCCAGCCTAAATCTCCCCTGGCGCAGCCTGAGGCTGTGTCCTCTCATTCTGGTGCTGGCCACCTGAGAGAAGAGAGCAACCTCCTCCTGGCCACAACCAGGTAGTTGTAGACAGCAATAAGGTCACCCCTGAGCCTCCTCTTCTCCAGGCTAACCAATCCCAGCTCCCTCAGCCTCTCCTCATAGGGCTGTGCTCAAGGCCTCTCCCCAGCCTCGTCGCCCTTCTCTGGACACGCTCAAGCATTTCGATGTCCCTCCCAAACTGGGGGGCCCAGAACTGAACACAGTACTCAAGGTACTACAGATCATAACAGGAGGTGCCAGGCAGAGCAGTGCTCGCTCAAGTCAGGAATTGTTTTATAAGGCACCAAACAGGGATGTTTCAGCTTTATTGCTGAATCTCCTGCATCTCTCACGCAGTAGGAGCAGCCCCTCCTGTAATCAGTGTTTCAGCCCACACGAGCAGATCAAGATCCCAAATTAGAAAGCCACGGACACCCCAGTTTTGTCCTCCAGCCCCTAAGGGATGTTTGCAGAGAGGATTTAGGCACTTTCTTCATGCTTCTCACTTTGCTGTCAGTCTCCTTACTGCGGGGTGAAGGCTCTTGCGGCTGTGCGGATGTTGTGCCCTAGGTTGGGGGAGGAAACGGAAGGTGGTGTCAGCTGGTGGCTCTCACCGCTCGGGTTTTCCCCAATTCTCAGAGTTTGGCCAGGAAACTTTTCCTGGGGGGGGGTTAGTGATGGAACACAGCAGCGGCTTAGAACTCCCCAGTGATTCATGGAGCTGGGATTGTGGCGGTTTAGGGGCAGATGGAGGCAAAGAAGGAAAGCCAGAGGGAGGGAGAGAAGGGGGGGGATGAAGAGCAGGAAGGAGTGAGAGAGTGAGGAATGAAGGAAGGGAAGGAGGGAGGGCGAGGGGAGAGTTTCCCCTCGGGGCTGGCCCGTAGGGTGCCATGTCCACGCGTGGGGCGGAGGGGCCGGCCTGGGGGCTGGAGTGGGGGGATCCCGCCCCGTTCCCCCTGCGCCGGGCTCGGGGGGCCGGCGGTGGCCAGCCGGACTCGGCGGGTGGTACTTAAGCGGGCGGGCGCGGAGCGGCGCGCAGCCGGCCGGGGGCTGTGGCGCGGAGCCGCCGGAGCATGCACGCCTTCGGGCCACCTGCCGAGCCGCCGCCTCACGCCCAGGAGCTGCTGGACGTGGCGGCGTGTCCCGGTATCTACCCACCGGGCAGGTCCTTGCCCCAGCCTCACACCACCGCTAACCCTTACCTGTGGCTCGGCGGCCCCCCCACGGCCTACCTGCCCGCCGGCCCCTTCCTGCCCTCGGGCTGCGCCGGCGCGCAGCGGCCGCTGTCGGTGTCCCCGGGAGCGGAGCGGGGCTGGCCAGAGCTGGCAGCGCAGCAGGAGCTCCTGCGCCCTGCGCGGCCGCCCTACTCCTACTCGGCGCTGATCGCCATGGCCATCCACAGCGCGCCGGGCCGGCGGCGGACCCTCAGCCAGATCTACCAGTACGTGGCCGACAACTTCCCCTTCTACAAGAAAAGCAAAGCGGGCTGGCAGAACTCCATCCGCCACAACCTCTCCCTTAACGACTGCTTCAAGAAGGTCCCGCGGGACGAGGACGACCCGGGTAAGAGGACGGGGACGTGGCGGGGCAGCCCCGCTGCGCTGGGGTGCGGAGGAGGGCTCTCTTGTCACGACTCCCTGGAAAGGTTGGCGTGAGGTGGGGTCAGTCTCTTTTCCCCAGTAACAAGCAATAGGACTGGAAGCAGTGGCCTGAAGTTGCATCAGGAGAGGTTTGGGTTGGACGTTCGGAATAATTTCTTCATGAGAAGGGTTGTCCATCCCTGGAACAGCCTGTCCAGGCTGGGGGAGTCCCCAGACGTGTAGGCAGGGCGCTTTTGGTCGTGGTTTAGTGGCAGTGGTGGTGATGGGTTGGCAGTTGGGCTCAGTGATCTGCAGAGATTTCCCTCACAGTGACTCTGTAGAGCGATTACAGAATATGGTTGCAGAATCCCATCTGTGTGTGACTTTTCCTCTCTCTGCAGGCAAAGGCAACTACTGGACCCTCGACCCCAACTGCGAGAAGATGTTTGATAACGGCAATTTCAGGAGGAGGAGGAAGAGACGGGCTGAGGCCAGCATGCCAGAAGGGGCTGGGGGGCTGCGGGGGTCCCCCAGTGCTGATACCCCCTTCTATGGAGCCCAGATGTGACTGGAGCTCTGCAGACACTCTGCTAACGCGTGAGAGGCATATTTTTGTAACGTGTAAGTGTGCATTTTTCTATGCAACCTGTAAATAACAAGATGTATGAGGAAGGGAGCAGTGGTGAGAGTGTTCTGGGAGCTGAGCTAAGCTGTCACGGCTGCTTATGAGTGCTGCTTTCTCTCTGTTTTCACACTGCCCTTCCCCATCAGAATTTTGGAAAGGCTTTATAACCTCCTGCCATGTAGGTGTCCAGGGTCCTTTCTCACCTGTGCAGGGCCAAGAGCAAAGCAGAGCCACAGGAGCCCAACTTGCAATGGAAGGGTCCATGCTGGATGCCAGGTTCCTAGGTCCCAGTTATGGACCTTCTGGGTAAATTCTGGGAGGCATAAGCCTGGTTTGCTGCCTGGATGTTCCAGAGTTCATAGAATGGTTTGTTTAAAGGTCATCTACTCCAATCCCTCTGTAGTCAGCAGGACATCTTTAACTAGATCAGGTTGCTCAAGAACACCAAACAATCTGACCTGAAATGGTTCTAGGGATGGGGCATCTTCCATCACTGGACAGCCCTAGGTGTAAGAAATGCCTTCTTTCTCTGTAGTCTGGATCTCCCATCTTAGTTTCAGAGCATCACCCCATGTTCTTTCACAATGCATCCTGCTAGAAAGTCTGCTCCCATCTTTCTTACTGTCCCCTTTAAGTTCTGAAAGGCCACAAGGAGGTCTCCCAGGAGCCTTCTCTTCTTGCAGGATCACAGGATATTAGGGGTTGTAAGGGACCCAAGGAGATCATTGAGTCCAACCTCCCTGCCAGAACAGGACCACACAGTCTAGCACAGATCACAGAGAAACGTATCCAGACAGGCCTTGAAAGTCTCCAGAGAAGAGGCTGAACAACCCCAAGTCTCTCAGCCCTTTTTTGTAGGAGTGGTGCCCTAGCCCTCTGATCACTTTTGTGCCAGGAGGGAGCTTAGTGTGCAGGGAGATGCAGAGGGCTGTGCCCTCATCTCATTCCCAGGAGGGCCCAGGCTGGCGTGCGTGGCACCCAGCCGCACCATTCTCTGCAGCCTCTTTGAATCCAACCCCTTTATTTTTTTCCCCAAACACACAAGATCATCTTTGTGTCAGCCTGTGGAGCTGACAATAATTCGTAGGAAGAATTTCAGATTTAATCGAGCGTCCAGAATGAAGCTGGATCCCCGCTGAGGAGCTGTTTAATTGCTGGGTTTCCTGCTAACTGCCTTGTGGGGAGCCGGTGGCCCGTGGCGCAGGTGTCCCAGTGCAGCCTGGATTCTGCCCTGCAGCGCAGCAGCAGACCCTCTAGAGGACCTGCTGCTTGAGGCCACCTCGTTAAAAACGCCTCTTATTTATCCACTAGTATGTGTGGTTTCTGCATTTTTCGTGGTTATTCGCAGCAGTGATTTTTGGGGGCATTTTATTAAATGCTTAAGATTTTGGCCACCTCTGTTTGCATTTTAACACTTACTGCCTGCTCCCTGCTTTTGGTTTCTGGTTGGTTTTCTTGGTTTGAAGTAAAGAACATTGTGAACTTTCTAATCTGTTCCCTTTCCTTTCAGAGTCTCTATCTCCTCCAGGCTGTTCTTCCTTGCTTATGACAAAAATCTGACTTAATATTAACTAAAAAGCTGAAAATACTGTTACTTACAGGAGAGCAACCCAAAACAGAGACCTGTGTAATGCGAATTACTTGTTCATTTGAATGGAACTATAAACCAAGTTTGACAAAAAATAAACCATAGACCAAACTGTCTAGAAACTTAAAACATGTTGGAAATGCAAGTCCCTGAAGGTGGGGAAGAATCAGCTGTGCCAGCAAAGCTTTTTTTAACCCCAAGTGGTAATAAATAGTATGACAAATAACTTTAGTAAACGTGGAGTAAAGGAAAGAGGAAGCTGAACTTGTCAGCCAGTATCCTGTGTAGGTTTATGTAGGGAATTTCTCTTTGTTAATCTCCTATTTGAAAAAAAAAAAAGGCTTCATAATGAAAAAAATCCCTTTGAGTATAAGGAAAAAAAAACCCATTGTGCCAAAAGGGCTTTTAAAATACTGCAGGTGATCTTTTTGTTCATGTTGTTTTCCAGGACTATCACATAAGAAGACATCTCTGAATTAATTATATCACTTCTGTGTCCTTTTTAAAGTGGGCAGAGTCCTACTCAAGCTCTTGTTTCAGCAGGGTAACTGGTAGCTACCATATTAAAGGGTGCAGGGAAAGTAATCTTTGCAATTAGTTGCATCTAAAGCTGCATTTTTTTCCAGGTGGCTGAGGGTTGTGAGCAGGTCATGTAGGAACTGTAAAGGGGAGGTTGGTTAAATTTCTTGATGGAAATACCTGAATGTTTCAGTTGGTATTCCACTTTTAACAAGCTGCCTTAGGACTGTGAAATTATTCACTGAGGAGTGGTTTTAAATAAGAAGGATAGAGAAACTCTTGCCCTGGCAGAGCTGGGAGACCCTTTCTGAGACACAGCAAAGCCTCACAGAGCTGGGAAACAAACGATTTCACTCAACCTTCATTCTCTTCTGCTTCAAGATAAAAAGATCTGGATCCAACCATGTGGCTGAACTCTGTATTTTCACCTTGAGACTCTTTGCCATGGGACAGAAATGCCATTGAAGAACCCAAAACACACAGAGGAGAATCCCAGGTGGCTGCAGGTGCTTCAGGCTTTTCCAGCATGGTCTTTGTGAGCAAATCAGCTGGGTCCTGCATTGGGGAAGTCCATGGATGGTTCTGTGAAAGGATCACCCCTCATCAACAGAACTTTTTCTTCACGCACCACTTAAGATGATTGAGTGTGTACATGGAGGCCATAATTTGTTTCTTTGTGATTCTGTTCTAGTCTAATTCTATTTTTTTCTGTATTGGAAAGTAACAGAGATTTAAAAAAAAATAATCTAGTAGGAACAGAGAAATTGCAATCCCTCTAAACCAAAACACTGCTTGAAGGAAGAACTATCAGGTAATGAGACTCTGAGCTAAGTGGGCAGCTGTAGACTAGTGAAAAAGGGCAATGGGATATTGTGTTGGCATCCTATCTGTGATGGTGTTTCCAGTACCTAAGGGAGGCCTACAGGAAAGCTGGAGAGGACTCAATTTCCAAGGGTGTGTAGTGATAGGACAAAGAGTAATGGCTTGAAGGTAGGTTTAGATGACACGTAAGGAAGTTGTTCCCTGATGATTTAGTGAGGTACTGACCAGGTTGCCCAGAGAAGATGTGGAGGCCCCATCCAAGTATTCAGAGAACAGCTGGATATGGATTTGGGCAGCCTGGTCTGGTAGAAGGTGCCCCTGCTTGTGGCAGGGGAGTAGGAACTAGATCTTTAAAATCCTTTCCAACTCAACCTGTTCTATAATGCTGTGGAAATAAGGAACTAGGCTGTTTCTTTATTCAGATATAGTTCAACATGGTAAAAACACCTTGATTTCTTTACAGCAACATGTTGGCAAGTATAAGAAAGAGACAAGACCATCACATAATCATAAATAATCTTTGGGGGAGCAGGCAGTGATGGACTGCTTGTCATAAGCCATGGCTGGTGGGTTAGCAGCTACTGCACTGAACATTCAGTTCATGGACTCTGGTATGAGCCCAGCTTCAGATCTGAAGCCAAAGTGGGGTTGGAGAGCTTGCTTTTAAGCAGACAACGGTGGTCTTCACAAAGCACACCCCTGCATCACTTGCTTATCATCCCTGGCAGATTTTCCTCAGGGAAAGTGCTGGACAAAGCTTGGTAAGTGCATAATGGCCTCAGGCTTGTGAGGGTGCTGGGGATTTTAGTTGCGTGCAGACAGTGCCTGTGGGGTGTCTGCTGAATTAACTTGGAGGAATGGAAGAGCCTGATGGCGAGTTCCCAAAGACACATGTGGTCTGTCCCTGCCAGGCTTGCTGCCTAAGCAAGGAAGGACAGTAGCTGTAAAAGAGAGACAGTTTTCATTTCTGAAGGATATCCCCAAGTCTTTATGAATGGGTTTGCTGAGCTTAATTCCTTAGATTTTTATAATGGCTGTATTTTAATCTAGGTGCAAAAGCAGTAACTCTTCTGAGTGATTATCATTAGAGGGAGTCTGTAATAAATGCAAACAGGATGTGATAATTTCTGGGGTTTATTCTACTTTCTGGCAGCTCCAAAGCTTCCATGCAGTTCAAGTTTTCTCAGCTCCCTGTTGTCTTATGACATTGCTCCCCTGGATTTTTTTTTATTGGCAAAACACAGTAGGGATTGTCAAACTCTATATAGCTGCAGTCCACGGGTAAAATCAGTTCATAAACCAATTTTCTATCTTCTGGTCACTGCCTTGGAGTCAACAGGACAAGAGCTGAAGGGAAAGCAAGGCTTATTTATTCATTACAGGAAAGTGACATCAAACTCATCCTTTTCAAGGAAGTACAAGCTGGGAGAGGTCGTGTTTCTACTCTTGCTACATCAGAGAAAAAGACGTGGGTGCAGAGATAGTGGAAGCAGGTTAGTTAGATGTGGGTGACTCCTAAGCTGTAGCAGTTCATCTCTATCCACTTTTGCTTCTCTGGGCTTGTGCTGAATACTTGTGAGTCCTGAGAGCACCCAGGGAGCAAACCAGCCCCTAGTCTGACCCTGCAGTCCTTAGTATCAATCCAGGCTGAGGATAAAGGGCTGGAGAGCAGCCCTGCAGAGGAGGGCTTGAGGGTACTGGTGGGTGAACTGCTGGACAAGAGTTGGCAAGACACACTCACAGCCCAGAGACAGCCATGCCCTGGGCTGATCTCCAGCAGTGTGAGCAGCAGGTGAAGGGAGGGAATTTTGTAGCTTTGCTCTGTTCCACTGAGACTTGCCTGCAGTGCTGGGGCCAGCTCTGGAGTCCTCAGCACAGGAGAGATAGGGAACTCTGCCTGGGGCAAAAAGAACTCCAAACACACTGACTTCATAGGACAAAGAAGGAACGAGTTGATGCCCTTCCGTGCCAGAGGCAGAAGACCTCCATGAACCACCCATTGGAGCAGGTCCAGAGGAGGCCGCAACAATGACGCAAGGGCTGGAAGCCCTCTGAGGACTGGCAGAGAGAGTTGGGGTTGTTCAGCCTGGAGAAGAGAAGGGTCAAGGGAGACCTGTTGGCCTTTCATTGCTTAAAGGAACAATCAGAAAGCTGGGGACTCTATAGCAGAGCCTGCTGTGACAGGATGAAGGGTGATGGTTTGACCGAGAAGAGGGAGATTTAGACCGGAGAGAGGGAGGGAATGGTATATGCTGAAGTTGATGAGACACTGGCCCAGGTTTCCCAGAGAGATGGAAAATGCCCCCTTCGTGGAACCATTCCATACCAGGTTGGTTTGGGCTCTGAACAATCTGCTGGAGTGGCAGATGTCCCTGCTGACTGCAGGAGGATTGAACTAGGTGATCATTAATGGTTCCTTCTAAGTTAAACCATTCTGTGATTCAATGATTTTAGTGCTTTTGGGGGAGCAGCACCCTGCAGGGGTGGCAAGAAATAGTGCAAGAGTAAAATTGCCCCATGTGAATCTGGGGTGCTTATTCCTGCTCTGGATTCTCAGGTCAGGTTTGCCAAGGTCAGCTGTCTGTCCCACCATTACGCAGGGGGTGCTGTGGAAATGCTGAGTTGCACTGAAGAATATCCTGAGCTGACTCAAGAGTGAGATGCTAGTTGTGGAGGGGTCCAGTTCCAGTAACTGTTGAATGAAGTACTGCAGAAGTGGAGGTGGTAGAAGGGAAATGGTACAACGAAGTAGTGGAAAAATTGAATTGTAATCAGAATGCTGTCTGGTGTTGGCTTTTGGGCTGAGAGACTTGTGACTCTTTAGGTGGAGAAGAGTAGACCCAGAGGGGGTTTTCCTAATGCTGATCAATATATAGAGTTGAGGTTGAGAGGTTGGGGCCAGGCTCTTTTCAGTGGTGCCCAGTGACAGGATAAGGGGCAGTGACACAAAGTGGAACTTAGAAGGTTCTGCCTGGACATGAGGAGACACTTGTTTGCTGTGAGGATGCTGGAGCCCCGGAACAGTCTATCCAGAGAGATTGTAGAGTCTCTTTCTCTGGAGATACTCCAAACCTACTTGAATCTTGTTATCCCGGGCAAGGACGCAGGTAGTGATAGGACGCAGGTAGTGATAGGACTAGAGGGAATGGAACAAAGTTAGAAATGAGTAGATTTAGACTGGATGTTGGGAAAAAGTTCTTCACCATCAGGGTGGTGAAACCATGGAACGGGCTGCGCAGGGAGGTGATGGAAGCCCCATCCCTGGAGGTGTTTAAGGCCAGGCTGGATGAGAATCTAGACAGCCTGATCTAGTGTGAGATGTCCCTACCCATGGCAGGGGGGTTGGAACTAGATGATCCTAGTGGTCCCTTCCAACACTGACTGATTCTGTGATTCTAAACTGCTGTGGGTGGTGACTCTGCTTTAGCAGCAGAGTAGGACTAAATGATATCCAGACAGTCCCTTGCAACACCTACCAGCCTCATATGGCTGTAATAGGTACTACAAACACTCCAATCCTGCCTGCAGCAGCAGCATTTATCCTATCTACTGAAAAGGATTGATATGTTATTTTTACAAGATCAAACTGCTTTTTTTTCCCTTTCAAAGTGACAAAACATGACTTAGCTGTAATTGTATTTACTTTTAAAGAAAACACTTCTTTCTCACCTGTATAATCAGATGAAGAATGGAGGAGTATTTGATTTTAGGGTGATTACTGCTGTGCTGGCTGAAAGATTCCATACTATTATCTGTGTTAACATCTCAGTTCATTTATGACTGTCAGCTTTTGATAGAACTGATACAGATTATTTTATTTTCACTATGGGCTTAACTTGCAAAGTGTTGCTGCTCATGCTGAGTCCAAAGACACTTGAGACTTGTAAATCTTCCCTCATTTTGCTAAGAGGACCTGATTAATTTTTCTTCAGGCTAAGAAGAGCCAGCACAAACCTCATTTCAGCTGCTGGCTAGTTAGTCATGAGTGTGGCTATCTGATCACTTCACAGCAGATGAGCAGCTTGGAATCTTTGATGTGTTAGCCATCAGGTTTTTAAATAAAACCAGTTCTTTGTAGTTTGTTCCTAGCTGGGGTTTTTTCCTCTTCTTGAAAGTATTTTTGTGAAAGATCAGTAAATTTTATCAGGGATTTTATGAAGTGTCTTATAACTCTACCCTGGAGCTTCTCATTTACATTAAGCCAGTTTTCCTAATATCTCAATATAATTAATGCCCATTTTAAAGTTCTTTACAGTGCCCAAGTGTGTAGGTAGGTATTCTGCAAGAGACTAAAGTAAAATAAGAACAAGAAGAGCTGACAGCTCAGCTTCATTCACTTTGTTCTCTCCATGGTTTTTGAAAGAAAAGCAAAGGCTCCATGGAAGAAGCAAATTTAAACAAAAACACACAAGAAAGTTGTTTGGGGTAAAAATAATCCTCTAAGTATCTCTTCTGGCATTAAATAACTGTGTTTGGACAAAATTATTTGCATCCATGCTAAGATTCTCAGACTTACTGAAGAGAAAGCTCACTTTCAGAGAGACCTCTCAATATATTAATTGATCCTTCAATGCAGCCCTCTTTTTTTTTCCCTAGACCCTCTAAGGTTTTGGCTTGCACTCAGTTTTTGTACAAAGCCATTTATCACGTCGTGTTTGACTTCTGCCTGCTCTCTGCTTGAGTGGCCAGGGCTGCTCAAGGCACCTATTAACTCCACACCTGCCCCAAAGCTGCTGAAGCCCCAGGACTTACCCACCTATGCTACCTGGAAACCCATTTGCTCTCTTAAGCCTTGGGGCTCTTCACTTTGGCTTGCAACGAAGAGAGAAACAGCCTTAAGAAGGAAGAGTTTTAATACTTTAATTAAAGGTTTCGGATTCATATGAGCAGTTTTAAACTACAGACTTTCTTTTTGTTGTTTAAATTACACAGTCTGGCCCTTCAGGTTCTTCTTGTAATCCCACCGAGGCTCACAACCTTCTCTTAACATTTATTTTCCCTGCTTTGGCTTCTATAATGAGATAATTAAGCATCTCATGGTTTGTTAGGATAGAATACATGAAAAAGGGTTTTAAAGCTGTTGATGGAGGATGGAAAGCCAGGTAATCACAGTTTCTTACTACTTGTTATATGCAACCTTACAGGAGAGATTTTGCCCTTTCTAGGAGGAAAAAATAGTTCAGAGAATCACACCTATTAAGAATAGCATGTGCTTAATTTCATTTCCACTGAAGCAGTTAGCTTTTCATATTTAAAGTCAAGGAGTTGGTTTAATTGTTTCCCTGACTGAGTTTATATTGTGAATCAGTGCATGGAATCGTCACAAAAGCTGAAACCTGCAAAAATGCTCACAGAAGAAAGCTTAAAACCCCCTTCACAGTCGGCTGACAAGACCAAGTCCCAGTCACCTCCATTTCTGCTGGCTTGCCAGAATACTCAGCACTTGCACTGCAGTAAATTGTGGTGCCACCGTAAGTATTGTAATGACTTGGGTTGCAACACCTCCCTGTAACATGCCAAGCCTGGGTCAGAGTGGCTGGAAACTGCCTGGTGAAGAAAGACCTGGGGATGTTGGTTGACAGCCAGCTGAAGATGACCTGGTGTGTGCCAAGACATCCTGTCTTGGATCAGCAATAGCGAAGCCAGCAGGACCAGGGATATGGTTGTCCCACTGTACTCAGCACTGGTGAGGCTGCACCTCAAATACTGGGTTCAGTTTGGGGCCCCTCACTGCAAGAAAAACATCAAGATACTGGAGTGTATCCAGAGAAGGGCAGTGAAGGGTCTGGAAAACAGGTCTTGTGAGCAGTGACCAAAGGAATTGGGGTTGTTCAGCCTGGAGAAAAGGAGGCTTGAGGGAGACCTTCTTGTTCTCTACAACTTCCTGAAAGGAGATTTGAGCCAAGAGTGGGTTGGACTCTTCTCCCTAGTAATGAGTGATGGGACAAGAGGAAACAGACTTAAGTTGTGCCAGAGAGATAAAAGCAGTATTAAGGATGCAGAATAACTGGTAGGTTTATCTAGAACTAAGTTGTGACATATTCACATCTCAACTCAAGTTCCTGCCTATACAGTGTGATGCTTTGTTTCATAATGGTACATCAGTGAGAGGCTTTGATACTTTAATGCATTCTTCTTTATTCCACAACAGGTTATTCAACCTGGAGAAGAGAAGGCTCTGAGGAGACCTTATAGTGGCCTTCCAGTACCAGAAGGGGGCCTACAAGAAAGCTGGAAAGGGACATTTTTACAAGAGCTTGTAGTGAGGACAATGGGGAATGGTGAGACACTGGAACAGGTTTCCCAGTGTGGTGGTTTGGGTGTTCCCCCCCTCCCCCCCCCCCACTTTGGAAATCACCCAGACTAGACTCAGCCAGCTCTGGAAATTGAATGAAGCTTATATTTACAGCTTAACTCAATATACAGGCAGATATTTACAGTATATACAGTTATAGACAGAAATAGACAAGGTAAAAGGTAATACAGAAACACAGCAGTCCTCCCAGAAACCTGAGTCCCCAGGAGGGGCTCCCAAACACCCTTCCACCTTCTCCCACTCCCCTGCCTCATCCCAGATGTTGCCTTGTGCCCCAAGGAAGAATGGAGGTTTGGCCAGGGGGATTAGGAAGCAAAGTGGATTAATCAGAGAGATGGAGGGTGAGGTTAGAGAGAAATGCAGCTCAGAGCTCAGGCTGTGCTCAAACTCCCTTATCTATGTTTGGATTCTTGTTCTTATACCTCTCAGCAAGCCTATGAGTGAAGTAGACATCACCATTGTTTCCCTTTCACAGCCTGTGATCTAATCCTTCTCACCAAAACATTCTAGCTAGCTTCAAACTACCACACCCAGGGAGGTTGTGAGTGCTCCCTCCTCGGAAGTCTTCAGGGCCAGGTTGGATGAGGACTTGAGCAACCTGATCTAGTGGAAGGTGTCCTTGCCCATGGCAGGGGGGGTTGGATCTAGATAATCTTTAAGGTCCATTCCAACCCAACCCATTCTATGGATCTGTGACCTAATTACTACAATTAGCTTCCCACGTAGTAACTTCCCATCTCCCAGCTGCTGGCCTGCAACAACAAGCAATGAGTTAAAACTTTTGTCTCTGCCCTTGGGTCCTTGAGAGGGGTCTACAGAGGACAAGCTTTAATTTCTTAATTGGGAGGATTATATAGACATTTGGTACTTAAAAGTTGCCTAGGAGCAAAGCAACTGCAGGGTGGGGCCATGTGGAAGCCCCACGCTGTTTGCACAGGCTCAGGTGCTAAGTGTCAAGGCAAATCCTTGCTGCTGCAGGGAGGAAGAGGGGGTGGCTGTTCCTGTGAAGGAGGATGAAAAGCATCACCTGCTGTCTGAGTCAGATGGGCTCTCCACTACCATAAACAGGCTGAGGGAGCTGGGATTGGTTAGCCTGGAGAAGAGGAGGCTCAGGGGTGACCTTATTGCTGTCTACAACTACCTGAAGGGAGGTTGTGGCCAGGAGGAGGTTGCTCTCTTCTCTCAGGTGGCCAGCACCAGAACAAGAGGACACAGCCTCAGGCTGCGCCAGGGGAGATTTAGGCTGGAGGTGAGGAGAAAGTTCTTCACTGAGAGAGTCATTGGACACTGGAATGGGCTGCCCGGGGAGGTGGTGGAGTCGCCGTCCCTGGGGCTGTTCAAGGCAGGATTGGACGTGGCACTTGGTGCCATGGTCTGGCCTTGAGCTCTGTGGTAGCAGGTCGGACTTGATGATCTGTGAGGTCTCTTCCAACCTTGGTGATACTGTGATACTGTGATAAACAGTACCCCTGATGTCATTTCTCCAGCTGTCCCCGCAGGAGATTGCTGGCTTCATGGAGAATGGTGCAGCAGCAGAGGATCCTGCTGTCAGCCTTGGGGGCCATAGCAGCCATCTTCTGGAGGGGGCTGCAGACCTTAGGCCAGAGAAGACAGGTCACTTGAGATGCATTGGCAGTTGAACTGCTGCCTGTTTGTTTTTCATGGTGTTTGAGTGGTAGTTTGCAGTGTGACTCAGCAGAGTTCTCTGTGCTCTTCCAGCAGGTGGAGGGAGGGAATTGTGCTGCTCTGCTCTGCTCTGGTGGGACCCCACCTGCAGTGCACACTCTTCAGCGCAGGAGAGATGGGGACCTGTTGGAGTGGGTCCAGATTAGGTAATGGTGATCAAGGGAGACCTCTTGTGGGTTTTGTGATGGTTCATTTGAGGAGGGACAGAGTGTCTTGAAACCCTAGACAGCAAACAGTCTGCCTAGAGTGGGAATTTTATTTCCATGCTGGGAATCTTTCAAAGCAGCAAGAGGCTCAGAGGCCTGGTGGGGTGCAGCTCGGGAGGCTGGAGTCTCCTTCACGCAGGGGAAGGAATTTCCATGGCTATGACATTGTCATTCCATGCTGGAGTTGGACATGGATTCCATAATTTGCATAACTTTTCCCAAGCAGTTGAAAAGTAATTTGCTTTTCCAGTGTCTCCAGTACCTGAAGGGGGCACAGAAGAAAGCTGAGGCAGGACTTTTTGTAAGGGCCTGTGATGGTTTGGGTGTTCCCTGCCCCCCCACAATTTAGAACTCACCCAGACTAGTCTCAGTCGGCTCTGGGAATATAAATGAAGCTATTTATTTACAGCTAGCACAATATACAAGCAGATATTTACAGTATATACAGTTATAGACAGAAATAGACAAGGGAAAAGGCAATACAGAAACACAACAGCCCTCCCAGAAACCTGAGTCCCCAGGAGGGGCTCTCAACCACCCCTGCACCTTCCCCCTGCCCCTCTCAACCTTACCCCAGTCCTAAAGAAGAACAGAGGTTCGGCCAAGAGGTTAAGAAGCAAAGTGGGTTAGGCCAAATGGAAGGTGAGGTTAGGGAGTAAATGTTGCTCAGCCAGCAGCTCAAGGCAGAGTGAGTGAAAATGGTGAGAGTGTTATCTAATGTTTTCCTTTCTTCTTCAGCAAGACTCTGAGGGGAGTAGACATCACCACTGCTTCCCTTTCACAGCCTATGATCTAGTTTTTCTCACCAAAATGTTCTATCTTGCTTCATAACTAGCACAGGCCTGTAGCATTAGGACAAGGGGGGGGCTTCAGAAAGGTAGATTTAGACTGCATATTAGGAAGAAATTCTTTACAGTGAGGGTAGTGAGGCACTGGAACAGGCTGCCCAGGGAAGTCATGGTTGCCTCCTCCCTGGAGATGTTCAGGGCCAGGTTAGACGAGGCCTTGAGCAAGCTGATCTAGTGGAAAGTGTTGCTGCCCATGGCAGGAGCGTTGGAACTAAGTGGTCTTTAAGGTCCCTTCCAACTCAAACCATTCTATGAATCTATGATTCTAGTGTTTCCCATCTAATACTTTGTAAAGGTTAAAATGATTTTGTAGTCCCAGTACTCTGAGAGAAGACTTCAGAGCTTTAACCTTCTATCCATCAGTTGGCATCAGGAGCGCCCTGCTGTCCCTCTTTTTGATGCCATGTCTGTCCGGGACACCCCATCAGGTACCTGCACTTCTTGTCACTGGGGTATAATCTTACAGACAGATACTTTTTGAGTCAGAGGTTAGCTAAATGCATCATTCAGCTTTGACACTTCCAAGGCTGTATTCTGGAAGCAGTTAATAGCCAAGAATGCAATGATGACTTTTATAATTCAAAGTGACCCAAATCGTTCTGATATCTTTTACCAGTAGTCATCAATTTTCACAGTAAGTTTCCAACTGTTTTCTCCTGCTGGCTATAAAATAACTGAACAAAAGGGTTTGCTAAGGGGGAGGGGGGAGATATTTTATGCTTCTGAAATTTTCTCACACTCTTGAGCTCCTGAAAAGAATACATGCTCCCAATATTTCTCACTGCAGATGACGGCAGAAACTCATTAATTCACCCCATGAAGAAATACATGAAAAAAACTACATTCACTCCTCCTGCTTTCTGCTCAGCAAGATGATGTGCTGTAGGAGACTGGAATGGCTCTTGAAATGCAAGATACAGTTCTTTGCATTTGTATTTTACTGACACAACTAAAGTCGTTTAAATTAATTTCCCTTGCTGCTATGCCCACAGCAGTGCCAAGCCACTACCATTGAGATTTAGATCTTCTGCATCACATGTCTTGAGGCAAAGCCTGAAGAGGCTTTTGAGAGACCTGAATGATCCTTTTGAGAGGAACTAAAATTCAGGAACTTAGAAACAGACTAGAAGAGTAGGAGTAAAATAGATATTCATTGCTGTCAACTACCTGAAGGGAGATTGTAGCCAGGTAGGGGTTGGTCTCTTCTGCCAGGCAACCAGCAACAGAACAAGGGGACACAGTCTCAAGTTGTGCTGGGGGAAGTCTAGGCTGGATGTTAGGAGGAAGTTCTTCACAGAGAGAGTGATTTGCCATTGGAATGGGCTGCCCAGAGAGGTGGTGGAGTCACCATCCCTGGAGGTGTTCAAGAAAAGCCTGGCTGAGGCACTTGGTGCCATGGTCTAGATGACTGGATAGGGCTGGGTGCTAGATGAGACTGGATGATCTTGGAGGTCTCTTCCAACCTGCTTGATTCTATGAATACTCCCACCAAAGCCAGCCTGAAGTGTCTGCATTTCACATTTCTACAATGCCTTCTGCTTCCAGCTTTAGCACAAGGACTAGTTCTTGCCAAAGAGAGTGATTTGCTATTGGAATGGGCTGCCCAGGGAGGTAGTGGAGTCACTATCCCTGGAGGTGTTGAAGAAAAGACAGGTTGGAGTGGATGATCTCAGAGGTCTCTTCCAACCTGGTTGATTCTATGATTCTATATGATTCTGTTCTGAAACTAAAAACAACAAGCAAACAACAAAAAAAAAAATAGAGCACTGAGGGTAGTGGTGAGGCAATTAAAAAAAAAGAAAAGAAACAAACAAACAAAACCCCCCCAAAGTGTTACCCCTAAAGCATCTGGCCATGAAAAGAAAATCAAGTCAGCCAAAGCTGATTAGTAGCTGTAGAACCAGGGTGATGCCATCAGGGATGTGATGTTGGTTTTGTCTTAATATACTTTTATGGAAGAAAAATTATCCAGCAGCAAGGATGGAATTCTAACTGGATTAAGTATTTCATTAAATCCTCCTAATGAAAGAGAGTGGAAAACAGGAGTGAAAAAAAAAAAGCTCTGAAGGAATACAAATATGTAATGAAGAGCTGACTCCTCTTGCCCTGAAAATGAAGAGAGGTGACAGCAACTGAAAGGACCATCAGTTTAAATGAGGCAGTAATGGCTTCGGTTGACACCTCCAGGCCTTCAGAAAGACACTTTCAAGATAATAGACTGTTAATTAACTTTCCTTTTCCCCAAGAGGGTCTTAGCATCCAGTTTGTTTTCAGCCTACCTAGGAAATTTGGTTTAATTCTCTTTCCTGAGTTAAAATTTCACAAGTGGGAGTGCTGAGGTGAGGAACAGACCCAGCATTTGTATCCAGCAATGTGAGCATGAGTAGGTTATGGGAAGTGTCCCCTGAAGGGAGCATTCTGCTGTTCTGTTTATATGCAGGTATAAGGGTCTAGAACACAAGTCTTGTGAGGAATGGCTGAGGGAACTGGAATTGTTCAGCCTGGAGAAAGGGAGGCTGAAGGGAGATCTTCTGGCTCTCTATGACTTCCTGAAAAGAGGTTGGAGTGAGGTGGGTGTGGGTTTCTTCTCCCAGGTAACAAGACAAGAGGTGGCCACAACAACCCCATGCAGAGATACAGGCTGGGGTCGGAGTGGCTGGAGAGCAGCCAAACAGAAAGGGAACTGGGGGTGCTGATTGATACCCGCCTGGACATGAGCCAGCAGTGTGCCCAGGTGGCCAAGAGAGCCAGTGGCATCCTGGCCTGCATCAGGAATGGTGTGGTCAGCAGGAGCAGGGAGGTCATTCTGCCCCTGCACTGGTTAGACCACACCTTGAGTGCTGTGTTCAGTTCTGGGCCCCCCAGTTTAGGAGGGACATTGAGATGCTTGAGCGTGTCCATAGAAGGGTGACGAGGCTGGGGAGAGGCCTTGAGCACAGCCCTATGAGGAGAGGCTGAGGGAGCTGGGATTGGTTAGCCTGGAGAAGAGGAGGCTCAGGGGAGACCTTATTGCTGTCTACAACTACCTGAGGGGTGGTTGTGGCCAGGAGGAGGTTGCTCTCTTCTCTCAGGTGGCCAGCACCAGAACGAGAGGACACAGCCTCAAGCTATGCCAGGGGAGATTTAGGCTGGAGGTGAGGAGAAAGTTCTTCACTGAGAGAGTCATTGGACACTGGAATGGGCTGCCCGGGGAGGTGGTGGAGTCGCCGTCCCTGGGGCTGTTCAAGGCAGGATTGGACGTGGCACTTGGTGCCATGGTCTAGCCTTGAGCTCTGTGGTAAAGGGTTGGACTTGATGATCTGTGAGGTCTCTTCCAACCTTGGTGATACTGTGATACTGTGAAATGGCCTCAGGTTGTGCCAAGGGAAGTTTAGGTTGGACGTCAGGAAACACTTCTTCCTCCAAAGAGTTGTCAAGGCCTGGAAGAGGCCGTTCAGGCAAGTGGTGGGTCCCCATCTCTGGAGGGATTTCAAAGCTGTGTAGATGTGGTGCTGAGAGACATGATTTAGTGTTGACCTGACAGTGCTGGGTTAACAAGTGGACTTGATGATCTGAAATGTCTCTTACCATCAAAATGATCCTATCATTATGTGATTCTATGAAACAAGAGGCTAGGAACACAAAATACTTATATCCCTCTTAATGATGTCTTTCCCTCTTCCTTATCTGTATTGATTTGGAGAATTTTAAAGGATACTAAAGGCTTGTTTGGGGAAGAAACTTTTGGGGGTACACATTTTTGAGATAGGTGCTTAAGACTGAGCCCTTTTATTAGGGGGATTCACATTTCCTTTTCTGTTAAAGTTTGGTGGGGGTAGAGGGTTGTGTTTCTGTGGGCTTTGTTTGTTTGTTTTCTTTCTGCTTTGGTTTTGTTTCAGTTTGTTGTTGGTGTTTTTTAAACCTGCCACAAAAAAAACCCCAACATCTTTCACATGGCTTCTAGGAAACTTTCCTTACCTGTCTATGTTTTGGATAGGTTTCATCTCTACAGCTGAAGAGTGAGAGAGTCTGAGAGAGTCTGTCCCAGGTTGCCCAGAGAGGTGGGAGCTGCCCCATCCTTGGAACCATTCCAGGTCAGGTTGTTAGTGGCTCTGAGCAACCTGCTGTAGTTGCAAATGTCCCTGCTGACTGCAGTGGGTTGGACTAGATAACCTTTAAAGGTCCCTTCCAACCTAAAGCATTCTGTGCTTCTGTGTGAATTACGCTGACTGTTGAGGCTGGGACAAGATGCTTGGGACTGCCTCTACTAAATGTCTTGTAACTGCAGTTTAATATCTTCATGATGCTGAAATCTCTGACTTGCCTGGTACCTCACTCAGGATAACAGACTGCTAAAAGATAACTTCATGTGGCCTTCCAGAGGACAGCCATGCTTTCATCTTATTTTCAGAGATTGCTTGCTGGCTCTTGCCTTTCAGGATCATTATTTTCCATCAAGGCAGCAGCTCCTCACTTTAAAACAAATATTGTCCTTGAAAGCATCCCATTGCCACTGATAAAACGATGGTTCATTGAGTTATCTCCATCAGCACATCAGCAGTCGCTGTGGATAAATTACATACATCAACAACTTCTAATGACCCTACTTGAGGTAGAATTAGCTCCCTGCCTTTGCATTGTTAATTAAGCTCAATACTACCCTTCCACAGATGCTGCTTTCCTAATAGCCTGTACTGTATGAAATATAAATCACTACATGTCTGCTCAGGTTCAGTTCTGATAAACTGGGTAGAGCAACATGACACAGTTTGCCTTTACTTGTTCTGGGAGAGGTCTTAAGTAACATAGATCTTAAATGAACGCTGAAATATTGGATAAATTGAAGCTCAGTAAAGATGACTGTTGGAAAACAGGCAGTAAATACTCAAGTTCGCTGTTTCTCACAAAATATTACAGACCAGGGTTTATTTGTTTGTCCACTCTCAGCATGCAGAGCTGGTTGCATGACATTGTCCACTCTCCAATGTATCCCATCTGGACAATTTGAGCATTGTTGTCATTGGGACAAATTTGCCTCGTGCAATTGGAATCTCCCCAGGAGGGACTTGCACCTCTTACCCCTCATCTTTTCCGTGAGGCTCCTTGTAGAAAGGAAGCCTCCATCTTATTTGTAGCCACTCTTTAATTACTGGAATAAAGACATAACGATCACAGCGTTAATACCTTCCCCCAGTGTCCTCCTGAGCATAGCCATTTTCTCTTCTCAAGGAAGATGAGTGTATAGGTTACACTTGAAGGCAAAGCAGGTACATGTGGTGCAACCTCTCCATCTTGCATACCTGCTCTTCTCTTGCAAGATGACAATGTGCCTGAAGATGAGTGCAAAGACATCTTATTAAGACTTGAACACATTTTTGGCAAGACACAGTGATAAAAAGTTAAATATTTAATGTCCCTCTGATTCCCTGTGCTTTTTTGTTGCGTGTTTTATGGTTCTAATGTTGCTTATGAAATGCCTGAAATGCTGTGGTAGCTGAGGGCCATAAAAATTTAATTTACTAGGGTTTATTTATTATCCTAAAACCCTTTTCCAGACCTTCTGTAATTGCCTCCTGAAGGAAGTTGAAATATATTCCTAACTCAGGAGCTCACAGCTGGAGAACTGTGACGGGACATTGAAGGCAGCTGCCTGCACATCTCCCAGCAATGCTCCCAGGGTATTGGTGTGTGATTTGATTTCAGGCTTTGAGTTTGCTCCACTCTATGGGGGCAGCTTATTTTTTTCACTGGGCTTTTAATGAATTCTAATAACACTTCAGCTTACCAATGGGTAGTTCTGTTGGGTGTTTTTCCACTGCCCTAGGAATAAATCTGAGCTGGTGTCTTTCACTGAAAAAGTACTTCTGGGAGGAAGGATCTGAGTAGCACGTGTGTGGAATAGTCAAATCATATATAATATAGCACCCACTGGGCTGTTGGAGGTTTGCTGTGGAATGCTGACCTCCTTTAATTTACACTGACTGCAGAGGAAGACAATCTACCATTTGACAGCTTGTGGGGGTGAAGCAATGTGAAAAGATTACTGTTCTGGTTTGGAAGGTGATGTTAAAAGATGGTGTTGCAAGGGAGATACAGAGGAGCAGCAAGGCTGGTGAAGGGTAGGGAGAACCAGTCTTAGGGTATGGAGAACAAGTCTTGTTTAGTCTGGAGGGTGAGGGGATGTGTTCTGGATCTGTACAACTCCCTGCAAGGAGGTTCTAGTGCGGTGGGTGTTGGTCTCTTCTCCCAAGTAGCAAATGACAGGACAAAAGAAAATGCCTTCAAGTTGCACTCAGGGAGGTTCAGGTTGGACATTAGGAACAAAAATCATCATGGAAAGGGTTGACAAGGCCTGGAACAGGCTGCCCAATCAGTGAAAAGTGGAAGAATTGCTCATCCCTGTAAGGATTTCAAAGATGTGCAGATACGGTTTAGCAGCAGACTGGGTTTTTCTGGGTTAATGGTTGGACTTAATGATCTCAACATTCTCACCCAACCTAAATGCTTCTAATTCTATATTTTCATTCAAGGTCAGTGTTCTTCTTTCTGTTGATCAGTTGTTACTGAGCCACGGTGCTTTCTTTTCCCCAAACAAAACCACTGAATGGTGTTTCTGTGCTTTTATTGAGTGAAGAGCCTTTTCAGGAGGGTTGGTGCAGAAGCTGCTGCTCCTTCCTGGCTGCACGGAAAGATGCTGCTTTGATTGTGCTCTGAAAACCTCTAGCTTTAGATTTCTAACTTCAGTCATAGTGGTATTGCTCCAGTTGTGTGAAAGAAGCAGGTTCACTGCAAAAATCCCACTTTACCAGAGGTTCACCTCCTTCTTGGATTGCTCTTTAAACTTGAGCAAGCTTTTGGAAGCTGTTTAGCAAGACAGTTGCTAGCACCTCGTATTTCAGATTTTAAGAGGAGATATTTGTGAGTCATCTGAGACTGCAGCTACACCTCAGCCATTTAAACTCTAAACAGAACAAGAGCCAGCTTAGTGTCACCAAACCCACAATATATCAAGATAGATACTGCCACAACTTTTGCAGAATAAAACAAAGTCTTGTTATGAGACACTGCCACCCATTGCAGAGCCTCTGGAGCTGGAAGATTTCAGGTAAAATCATGACAGCTTGTCTTACTGTGTGGTTCTCTAAGATGGTTTGAAGATGGAAATCTGTCCTGCTTGATGTGTGCCACTTTTTGATTAAAAATGGCTTGCAACTCTATTTTGTTACCGTTATGAAGAGTGCAATGTGAACGGCTCTTCATTTTTCCCTGCTTGTCAAAATTTACTTGTGCCAACATAAAATACTGACACTCCCTTTAGTTTAAAACTAAAAAAGGAAAAGGAAATAGAGACTTCAGTTGGTCCATATCCTTTCTCAAAGGCCCAATTTTAGCATATGAATTATTTTAGCACCATTGGTTTTGTTTCGTGCTGCAAGAACGAATGAATGATAGAATGCACCAGGTTGAATGGGACCCTTGAAGTTCATTTTGTCCAACCCTCCTGCAGTGAATGGACATCACCAATTAAATTAGGCTGTTCAGAGCCCTGTCAAGTTTGATCTTGAAAGTTTGCAGGGATAAGGCCTCATCCACGTCCCTGGCCAACCTGTTCCAGTATGTCACCACTCTCATTGTGAAGAACTTCCTCTTTATGTCCAACCTTAATCTGTATTATTTCTGTATATAACTGTATCTACTGTAACTATCTGCTTGTATATTGAGCTAAGCTGTAAATATCAGCTTCATTCAGATTTCCAGAGCAGCTGAATCTAGTCTGGGTGATTTCCAAAGTGTGGGGGACAGGTAACACCCAAACCACCACAACCCTGCTCTGGTTAAAAATCATTGCCTCTTGTACTATTGCTACAAGCCCTTCAAAACAATCCTTGCCCAGCCTTCTTGTAGGTTCCCTTCAGATATTGAAATGCTTTTTCCTCTCCAGGCTGCATAGCCCAAACTCTCTCAACCTGTCCTCATAGGAGAGGTGTTCCAGCCCTTTGATTTTCAGGTGCTGCATAACCTTTGTGAAAGACCCAAATACAGCATAAAATTTGCTATTTTAGCACTGCTAATAGTCTGTTTCATTCTGCATGAATCCAACCTCAACCTGTCATGTTCCTACTGCATGTCTGCAGGCAAATGGCTTCGTGTACCTCACATCCTCCCTCTTGTGTCAGTACTGCTTGTATTGATTTGCATCTCCTGTTCTTTCAGTTCTGGACTCTCTAAATCAATTCTTAACTTAACAGACTGAAATTAGCTTTGTGGTGACTTTGTGGAGAGATGCTGGAATGTGACTACCAGACACCATCCTGCCTTGAGGAGGACAGCAGAGCAGGCCTAGTCGAGGTCATCTTTCATTTCACAGTGCAGCAGTGAGTGTTAGTTTGCTGAGAGGTGAAGGGGGAATTTGTTCCAGTCTCCTCTTCTTCCAGTGCAGTTCCCAGTACTTCACAGGATTCCTGCATGGTGGTGGTTGAAAGGGACCTCTAAAGATCACCCAGACTCGCCCTCCTGCTAAAGTTGTGCTGGGGGAAGTCTAGGCTGGATGTTAGGAGGAAGTTGTTGGCAGAGAGAGTGATTGGCATTGGAATGGGCTGCCCAGGGAGGTGGTGGAGGCACCACCCCTGGAAGTGTTCAAGAAAAGCCTGACTGAGGCACTCAGTGCCATGGTCTAGTTGGACTGGCTGATCTTGGAGGTCTCTTCCAACCCAGTTGATTCTATGATTCTAAAGCAGGGTCACTGACAACAGGTTGCTAGGTTGGACTGACTGATCTTGGAGGTCTCTTCCAACCCAGTTGATTCTATGATTCTAAAGCAGGGTCACTGACAACAGGTTGCTCAGTGTGGGGACACTCAGGATCACAATGTCCAGGTGGGTCCAGGGAAGGAGACTCCACAACCTGTCTAGGCAGCCTGCTCCTGGGCTCCAAAATCCTCACAGCAACTGAACCAGGAGGTTCAGATGCAACCTCCTTGGTTCCACTTTGTGCTCATCATTTCTTATCCTGTAACTGGGCACCACTGGCCCCATCCCCTTGGATTTAGCTCTTGCTTAGCATTGAGAAGATCCCCTCTCCAGGCTAGAGAGCCCCAGGTCTCTAAACTTTTCCTCTTCACAGAGATGCTGCAGTTCCTTAATCATCTTTGTGGCCTTCATAGTACATACTATTATGTATGTGAATTGATCATCTTCACTGGAACTCAGGCAAAATTTTTCTCTTACTTTTCTCTTGCCTTTTCCAGAGGAGATTTTGTTGCTCTTTTTTCCAACCTCAACCTTCTTCTCTATTTCCAAGAAGCTTGGGACTTTGTCACTTACATAGCTAACGGTTTGTAGACGCTCAACCTTCTCCTGTCGCACTTGGCTTTCTTTTATCTGTATCTTTTAGATGACAGTATGGAGACAATTAAGTTTCTGTCTTGGAAACACACAGCTGCAGCATCTGCAATGTCAGGAGGGACCAAACAGCAAAGCAGACTTGCGTTCCTGCAGAGATGCCACTCTCCATGTTGCCACAAAGATACATCTTTGCATCTGGGAATAACTTCATGCCAGAAGCTGGAGTTATCCCCCAAAGCCACCATTTGTCTGTATTTCCTCTATTTTGTGAACACAGTCATGGCATGCCTGAAACCATCTGTGCTCTATTTCTTGATTGAATCATAGAATCATGTCAGTTAGAAAAGAGTTCCAAGACAGACTCCAACTGTCAACCTAAGACCACCATGGCCATTTAACCATGTCCTAGAGTGCCATGTCCACATGTTTCTTGAACGCTTGCGGTCCACTAGCTCCCTGGGCAGCCTGTTCCAATCTGACCACTCGTTTGAGAAACACTTTTTTCCTAACATCCAGCCTAAACCTCCCCTGGCACAACTTGAGGCCATTTCTTCTTGTTCTACCACCTGATACTGGAGAAAAGAGGCCGACCCCTGCCTCACTGCAACCTCCTTTCAGGGAGTTGTAGAGAGCCAAAAGGTCTCTCCTCAGCCTCCTTTTCTCCAGACTAAACAACCTCAATTCCCTCAGCCGCTCCTCACAGGACCTTCTGGAGAAGGTTTTGTGGACCCTTCACCTGCCTTGTTGGCTTTTTCTGTACACACTTCAGCTCTTAATTATCCAATTATGTTTATGAAATTAATTGTGTTAAGAGAACATTGAGTATTATATCCCTTTGTCAAGCAAGAAGCTCTTGTCTCTGGAGGAACAAGAAACTGTTGTTATCTTTGGAGGGGAGGAAAGGATCTGGTCTGGAGGAAAGCTCTTTGTTCAGCCCTTCACTGCCCACCCATTCAATTACCTGTCATTTAAGGAGAAGGGCAGCCTTTCAGATCTGAAGTCCTGTAATGGTCACAAAAAATCTGTGGGGAGAAACTGAATACCTTGGGAATAGTTGCTGCTGGCCTCCTGTATGGTTTAAAGTGCTGAGAAGTGTCAGAGAGAGGTGTCAGCGCAAAGATTAAGAGGCAATTTCCTCAGGCAAAATAGTTGTGGATCTTAAAATGTTTTCTTTGCTTTCAGAAAGTGCACTTGTCCCGGTGTTTCCCACATGGGCTGAAATGCAGCTTCTCCACAGAGGGTATCATTTTGTATCTGGCACTACAGAATAAAACCCATCTCAAAACTGGGTAGAAGGAGGGGCGCTCACCTTGGAGTCAGGGGCTCAATAAATCCTGATGGTTCAGCTTAGGAAGTCTCCTGACTTTATGCTCCAGTGAGCACCATTTCAAGACCCTTTGCTTGCTTGCTTTCCTCTTGGCTTTGCTGAAGCACCGTTATATCTATTTCAGCTTGCAGAGTTAGCTCTTTGTCATGAAGGTAACATCAAAACCCACCTTGGAGAAATGGAGGAGACTTTATCAGCCAAGCTCCTGCCACAACCAAACTCATTTCATTTTATTTTTGTAACTGGTGCTTGGAGCTCATTCAAGGAGAAGCTCAACCACCATCCACTGGAACTTCTTGACTAAGCAGATTCTATGGACAAATTTTATCTAAGCAAAATGCATGTCTGCTGCTGTCCCCTCCTTCATGCTGGGGACCTGAAATCCTCCCTGTCCTTCCAGTTAGTATCTGGAGGTCACAGTAGTGGAGTAATGCCTGGAAGAATATATTTGCATGATAATGCTGCCAACATGAGCCGTGGCAGCCCTTCACTTGAATATTCTTATTGTGGGCCTGACCTCTCCTGCTTCACAGAAAAAGAACTCCTTTTTCTCACTCAGCTTGAACACTTACACTCAAAACTTCCAAAGATAACTCTCCCCAGATTCTTTAAGTGCCCTACTTTGATGTATTATTTTCTTTCTGTGTGCAAACAGGGCATCAAACCAGCAGTAGGAACTGCTGACTTGGCTAATAGCATGCTTATCTGTGTTGGACGTACTGGAGCCTCACCACCTATTCCCCAGTTCTTCCTTCTCTGTTTGCAGGCTGGGGCAATAGGGGAAAGATCTCAGCTTTTGTTCCCTCTCTCCACCACAGCAATAACTGTGCCTCTCTCTAGGGCCAGTACAAGCAGCTTGGAGTCTCTGTTGGGCTTTTCTTCTGGCCATGACTTGGTTGGCCAACTCTTGACCCCTGTGTGCAAGCTTGGCTTTTTCTTTACAGCTGCCTGAAGAATTGCATTTCTTTCATCCCAGTGTTTGCAGATCTATGACTCTCTTGCAAAACATTTCAGGTAATAACCTACCAGTAGAGTAAATAATGGTGTGGACAGCATGAAGATCTGCTAGGAGGAAGTCCTTCCCAGAGAGAGTGATTGGCATTGGAATGGGCTGCCCAGGGAGGTGGTGGAGTCACCGTCCCTGGAGGTGTTCAGGAAAAGCCTGGATGAGGCACTTAGTGCCATGGTCTAGTTGACTGGCTAGGGCTGGGTGCTAGGTTGGCCTGGATGACCTTGGAGGTCTCTTCCAACCTGGTTGATAAAGAGAACCACCTGCACAGGTGGTAGAATTCCCATCCCTGGAGGTGTTTAAAAGAAGCAGAGATGTTGTGTTGAGGGACATGGTTTAGCACTAGCCTTGGTAGAGTTAGAGAATGGTTGGACTGGATGATCTTGGAGGTCTCTTCCAACCTGGTTGATTCTGTGATTCTATGACTTGATCCTACCAGCACAAGCAGGAGTGAAGCTACCTCCTGTATTGTTACTCTATATAGTCTGTTATGTTCTCTTCAGTTTTGTGGCATTAATGTCTTGACTTCTTCTCTTCTTTCTGACCAAAAAGCAATTTGTTATGGCCTGTGGTTGCTCTCAGAAATCCTTACCTGTGAGGGTTGTGTATCATATGACAGGAAGCTTCATGTTAGAGCTTGGGATTGAATAGATTTTATAGTCTTGTTTGCTTGTAGGCCAGAAACTCAGGGTAGCTTACGATTAGGGTTGCAGTTTCAATTGTGAATTTCACAAAGGGAAATTGTTTTACACCTGGTTTTATAGCTTAACATTTAAAAAGCTGATTTGGAAATCAATTAATATTGTAAAGAAAAAAAAATATTGGCATATTTTCCCATCCCTAGTCTTTTCCTAACTCATCCTTTGCCAGGCTGCATTAACACTTTTTTTTGTTTGTTTGCTTGTTTTGTTTCGTTTTAAGGGTATTAATAGTAGCCCAGTAATTAGTACCTTGCTGGCATCACTAATGGTAAGAGGAACCACCTTATCTGTTCAGAAGAAGCCATCAGCAGACCTGAGGTCTGCAGCCTGGACTTTGAGGTTGTCTTTTTGATATGGTTCTGGTTTAGGACTTGAGGTTGGGTCTGCCTGTTTCTAAATGCTAAATTCAAGAGCCCATGGCAGGACATCATGGGTCTCTTCATCCTAGAGAACAGCAGGCTGGGGGTGGATCTTATGCATGCTTACTAATATCTGTGGGGTGGGTGTCAGGAGGATGGGGCCAGACTCTTCTCAGTGGTCTCCAGTGATGGGACAAGAAGTAATGAGCATAGACTTGAACACAAGAAGTTCCATCTAAACATGAGAAATAACTTCTTTACTCTGAAGCTGGCAGAGCACTGGAATAGGCTGCCAAAAGAGGTGGTGTTGTAGTCTCTGTTTCTAGAGACTTTCAAGATTCACCTGAACATGTCCCTTTGAGTCCTGTTTTGGGTGACTCTGCTCTGGCAGTGGGTTGGACTCCGTGATCTTCAGAGACCCACTGAAACCCCTGCCTTTCTGTCATTCTGTGACCTAGAAACTCTGTGATTCAGTTCACCTAGAGTGGAGAAGTTAAAGGCAACAGGCAGACTCAAAACTGCACAGCCCAGACACTTTTAGAAAGAAGCTGAGTGATGTAGATGGTTGGAAAACTTCTAGCTGAGATAATACCCTGTGAAAGCCAGGAGTTGTCTGAGAGCAATTGGTTATTGAGTCCCTTGAATGAAAAGGTCCTAGAGAGAAACTGAGTCTTCCGTAACATTTGATTTATTTCATACTTTATGTATTTATTTTTTTCTCATTCTGAGGCATGGTGGAGCATGATGAAAAGGGAGGCTGCATCCTGGGGAAGTGGGAAAAAGCAAGTCATTCTTCTGCATGTAAGTGTTGTGTTGTCCTTTGATGGCAAATAGTGACTGCAGATGTCAGGTGTCCTTCCTTATGTGTGAGAGCACCGTCCCTGGGTGGACTGCAGAGGTTTGTGCAGGCTCCTGTTATGTAGGGCTGCAGAAAATACAGCTCTGCCTTACTTGCAGAGGTGATTTGGTCTGCTGTCAGAATGATTTTTTTTGTAGGCTTCTTTGTTTTGAGTGCAGACTGACTGAAAAGTGTTGGGCAGTGCAACAAGAAAAACTTCTATAGGAAGTACAGCCTGTGGGTTAATGAAACCTCAAATCCTTGTGAAAGCCTCTGGCAGTGCATAGTTGAAATACTTAATCCAGTGCTCTGCTGGGCAGTGCTTACTGCAGTGATCCTCAAGTCTTGACCTTCTGGCATTCCTCCATGCTTCTGCTCCCTTTCATCATTTCCTGCGCTCTTTCACCCCTTTCCTGGCCCTCAGTGACCTTTGCTAGTTCTTTGTTTTCTGTTTCACACTATTGTGTTCATCAGAGGTTCCCGTAGGCACTAGAGATGAAGAGAGCTTTAAACCCTCCTCCTTCAGAGCGCTTCAGCATTTACCTGAACCTCATGGCCACTGGTCAATCTTTATTGGGTATTATTTTGAACACAGAGTCTCCAATCTCAAAATCTACTCACAGGCATTCTGAAGTCTTCACTATGAGGGCACTAACCCAGGCCAGCCTACTTCATTTCATTGCCCTAAAAATCTGTTCTCAAGAGCTTCTCCAAAGTAGACACCCCCCCTGCATCTAGGTAGGGGATCAACATGGAAGCCCACTTGCCTGCTTTAAAAGTAAGTTTGTGGTTGGTTTTCATTCAGTTCCTCTGGGGGTTATGGCCAAGGTGCCTTGGATATTTAGTCGAGGTAACTCTAACAGAATCTTCTTGACTGCCTTTAGTATTCTGTTGTCTGATAGGAATCACTTGGGATTTGCTTTGTTGCAGCTGATAAATCCTGCGTGGTTTCGTTTGTAACTTTTATCCATGCATTTAAGAAAAGATATTCTGAGTCAGTTTTATAATAGAAAAAGCAAGTTGTTCTTCTGCATGTAAGTGTTGTGTTGTCCTTTGATGGCAAATAGTGACTGCAGATGTCAGGTGTCCTTCCTTATGTGTGAGAGCACCGTCCCTGGGTGGACTGCAGAGGTTTGGATATCTCTTAACAAGACATCCAGGATGGGGAAACCAGATGGAGTTCTCCTTATTTCTCCATGCTCATACATAGGACCCATAAAAGTGGTATAAAATGAAACAAAGGGCTTGTAAAAGCCAACAGCTCAGTTTCTGTGGTTCACACGAGAAACCTGAGTGCTCCTCAGCTCACTGGGATGTAAAATAAAAGTCAGGGTGTGAGGACTTGGCTTGTGATCTGATCAACCCAGCCTCCAGGCACAAACACCTCCTGTGGAGTATAGAAGCTCTCATTGAGCACCGAACTTCCCCATGAACCCGGGCTTTGAAATAACCCAGCAGCAAAGCCCTGAGGTCAAGGACCAGTTATAGTCCAGAACTATGGGTGGTGCTTGCAAGTATGTTGAGCTCACAGCTGGAGGTGAGACAGAAACCTGGTGATGCTTCCATGCTCTGCTTGAAATGAGGCCAAACCAGCAGGAATTAGCTCATCTTTTCAGGAGTGGCAGACCTGTGCTAGGTGTAATTGTGCCGCTTCTTGCTGAAGGGATTGAAATATCTTCTTGCCTGATGGAAGGCAGCCTGGCAGCCTAGCAGGCCCAGGAGTGACTCACCACATAGGCAGAGCACATGGCTGGTGTATGACAAAGGGGACCTTTAGTATCACCTCCCTTACAGGCTGGGAACACCTCAAAGAAACTTTTATCTGAGTTCCTTACACCTCCCTTGGAGGGAGGCTTAGAGAGAGGAAGGAAACTAAACTGAATTTCCTTCAGATGGAGGACAAGTCTAAATCCCATGAAGTCACAATGACAGGTTTCTGGGAAGCTGCAAAACCAAACATGAAAGAACACCAGCACTCAGGTCCAGGCTGGATGTTAGGAGGAAGTTCTTGCCAGAGAGAGTGATTTGCCAATGGTGGAGTCACCATCCCTGGAGGTGTTCAAGCAAAGCCTGGCTGAGGCACTTAGTGCCATGGTCTATTTGACTGGCTAAGGCTGGGTGCTAGGTTGGACTGGCTGATCTTGGAGGTCTCTTCCAACCTGGTTGATTCTATGATTCAGCACTAACACTTCTGTAGTAGATATCTTAATCCTTTCCTCCCCACTATATATGACTATTCCTTTAGTTTGATATGGTCAACACAATCTTCCATTTAATTTCTTTGTTTAATTTTGTTTTGTTTTGCTTTTAAAGAATAGTGCCAGAATTAAGACTTCCATAATAGGAATCCAGGTGTTTCAGTTTGCTCTGTTCTCCCTAGTAACAAATGACACAGGATGAGAAGAAATTACCTCAGATTGCACCAGAATATTAGAAGAAAATTCTTCCCATATAGGGTGCTCAAACACTGAAAGGCTCAGGGGGGACCTCATTGCTGTCTACAACTACCTGAAGGGAGGTTGTAGACAGGTGGGGCTTGGTTTCTTTTGCCAGGCAACCAGCAATAGAACAAGGGGACACAGTCTCAAGTTGTGCTGGGGGAAGTCTAGGCTGGATGTTAGGAGGAAGTTCTTCAGAGAGAGTGATTGGCATTGGAATGGGCTGCCCAGGGAGGTAGTGGAGTCACCGTCCCTGGAGGTGTTCAAGCAAAGCCTGGATGAGGCACTTAGTGCCATGGTCTGGTTGACTGGGTAGGGCTGGGTGCTAGGTTGGACTGGCTGAGCTTGGAGGTCTCTTCCAACCTGGTTGATAAAGAGAACCACCTGCCCACGTGGTAGAATTCCCATCCCTGGAGGTGTTTAAAAGAAGCAGAGATGTTGTGTTGAGGGACATGGTTTAGCACTAGCCTTGGTAGAGTTAGAGAATGGTTGGACTCAATCTTAAAGGTCTTTTTCAACCAAAATCATTCTGATTCTGTGATTCTATGAAATTGCAGAGGAGCTGGATGTGTGGAAAATTAAATGGAAAATGTGTCACAATAAACAGGTATTAGGCTCACAAGCCATGAAGATGGACTTCTGTGACAACCAGAATGAAAACCAAGTGCTTTTTATTGGAGCTGCACCCTATTTATTGGTTCTTAGGCAGTATCAAATATTCCCAACAGGTTTGTATTATTATTATTATTAAATATGATACATTTGCCACATCTTAGCCTAAACCCACATGTTTTTCAAACTGGATCTTGTTTTAATTGGTTGAGAGACTCTTTCTATCTGATTCCTTCTCAGTATTAGGCATCATTAGGTGCTAGGAGGCTTTTACTGCTTGAAGGGAAAAAAAAAAAGATCACTGCCCTATGCTGACACTGACAAATTGATTCCTTTTATTTGGTAGACTTCCAACATAAGACTTGCCTGCCATTTCTATGAAGGAATGCACCAGCTTCAATATCTTCCTCTAAAAAGGATTTAGAGGAAGCAGCATCCCTGCAGGCAAATTCCCCATCATTGATCAGCAAAGCACCTGCCACTGGGGGAGGAGAAGATGGCCCTGCCACACTGCCCCTGGCTGAAAGCAGCCCCTCACTGCACCATCCCTGTTCAAGTATATCCACATAGAATGTCCCACATTTATTTATGCATATCTTAATTGGGTGTGCTGTGAAAACTAACACATAAATGTTGAAAATGTGGGATTAGAGGGTTTTTTTTTTTTCTCAGCCATAATTAAATCAGTTCCACCTTACTATCAGATCCAGAAGGATCTTTTCCTTCCAACCTGGGGAAATATAACCATCCTTGAGCTTCAAGCTGTTCCACAGATGATAAGGAGAGTGCTCTTAGTCTTAATGAATGCTAACAAGTAGCTACAGCTGCTTGAGATTTATAAGAGAGGAAGCTCTTGCAGACTAAATGCTTCATCAAGATGCTTTATGACTTTCAGCTGAACATATTTAGTCTTGAGATTCATCTTGGACAACATACACAAAGTATGTTTGTTTCTGCACATGATAGCTTTGCTTTTCAGAATTACCAGTCAGTGTCTATATGAAAGAAAGTTTCTGCACCCTTGCATGTGGGTGGTTGGCACTTGACAGCTTCCTAGAGAAGAATTTGCTCATTAAATTGTTTTTGACACGAGTAATAAATCATTATACATGGTGAAATAAAACTCTGGGTTTATTCTTACCAGTCCATGCCAGAGAATGTTTCTTGGAATAAATTATTACATCCTCTTTTCACTAAAGAGGGATGAAAAGTATTACCTACTGAGGAGGTCCATGTCCTTTAAAAAGCATTTTGAGGAAAACCATGAAATAATACTGTGTCCAACTTCTTTTGTATACCTGAGTTTATTTACCTGTTGCACTCTCTGTTGGTTTAGGACTTTGACACTCCCTTGTATCTCACAAAAATGAAACTTCTGAAAGATCTAGAGCAAAGGTACATCAAAGTCTCACGTTGTGTTAGGGGAGATCTAGGCTGGATGTTAGGAGGAAGTTGTTGGCAGAGAGAGTGATTGGCATTGGAATGGGCTGCCCAGGGAGGTGGTGGAGTCACCATCCCTGGAGGTGTTCAAGAAAAGCCTGGATGAGGCACTTAGTGCCATGGTCTAGTTGACTGGCTAGGGCTGGGTGCTAGGTTGGACTGGATGATCTTGGAGGTCTCTTCCAACCTGGTTGATTCTATGATTCTAAGGTCTTGTGAGGAACAGATGTGAGGACTGGGATTGTTTAATCTGGAGAAAAGGAGGCTGAGGGGACACTTCTTTACTCTCTACAACTCATCTGGAAGGAGGTTGGACACAGATAGGGGGCAGTCTCTTCTCCCTGGTAACAAGTGCCAGGACAAGAGGAAATGTCCTCAAGTTGTGTCAGTGGAGGTTTTAAGTTGGAGAAGAGCAATAATTTCTTCCCCCAAAGGGTTGCCAAGCCCTGGCATAGGCTGCCCAAAGCAGTGGTGGAGTCACTGTCTCTGGAGGCATTTCAAAGCCACGTAGATGTGGTGCTGAGGGACATGGTGTAGTGTTTGCTTGGCCATACTGGGTTAATAGTTGGACCTGAATGGTCCTGTGATTCTGTCTCATAGCTTCCTGGCTCACCTGTGTTAGCTGTGCTGGGGTTTCATTAAGAAGAATGTCTGAATAGCCACCCCTGAACTAACCAGATGGGTTTCAGTAACCTTCTTTTTCTTCTATTTCAATAAGAGAAATTATTTCCAGGTTAGAACTAGTCACCCTCTAGCTGCAGCAAAATAATCTGCTAGCAGATACTTTAACATCTGTGGGCATATTTCATTCATTAGCTTATATTAAACCTGGAGATGCCATTAAAATCCAATCTACCCTGCGACAGTGTTGATCTGCAGGGAGCACTGTGGTGTTTGTAACAGAAATATCAATGCAAACAACATTTTCATCTTCATTGATGTGGCTGTTCAAATATTGTTCTGTGTGATATCCCTTTGTGGTTTTCCTTCCCTGTGCAAAATTCCATTTCCAAAAGAAAACAGCCTTGCTTCAAAATCTCAGAGCTGTGGTCACTTGAGCATGTCTCAACTTATGAAGCCAAGTCTGATGGAAGCAGAGTAGAGGGAGAGATGGTGATAAGTGACTGCTGAGATGGTATCAGGCAGCAAAGGCTAGCACTGTGAAATGGAGGCCCTACTTATCGTCTCATATTCATGAAAGACAGATGAAGATGGATGAATATGGATCATTAGTTTTCTTCCCATCTGCCTCTACAGCTATTTGCAGATTACATGCCATACCTAAAAAGCAGCAAGTTATGGGGCTGAGAAAACCTTATAAATTAGAAACTCCTACCTGAGAGGTGTGTTTTACCAAGCTGCTTGAAGTTCACATTATTCTTGTGGATAATCCAGTGTAGTTTGGGGTTTATTTTACCTTGTTGGCTTGGGGTTTGATAGCAACATCAAAGTTAATGTATAACCTATGGTATACATGGCATGGTCCTCTTCACTGAGCCTCTTTTGCTGTTATTTCCTTGCCTCAAATTGATAAATCTGATAATTATGTGTGAGCTTATTCTTAAAAGCTTCTTTCTTAATTCTCAGTTTGCTTAAAATCTCAGTGCAAAAGCTGCAGCCCAGTTGGCCAGGGAAGCACCAAGTCCATTGTGTGCCTCTGGTCATGCCTGTTCAGAGCCATAGTCTCTAAGACTTGGCTGTGGGAGGTTTGCAGCAGGTGGCTGTGATCATCTGTGGTTCTTTCATTTCCCAGACCTTGACTGCAGCCTTGACCACCAGCTTGTTGCCTGTGATTTAGACATGAAAGTAGAGATATCTCCACTATATCCCAAAGGGCAGAGATCACACAGCTGTGAAATGGAAAGGAACCTAAGCCCTTAGCTGAAATTCTCTGATTTAGGGACATTTTTGAGGTTCCAGATTTAGCCTCCTACCAGGAAGTGGAGCTTTGCTTCTTAAAAATGTGACTCATCTCTTCTGTGCTGAGAAAGACTGAAACCTGCCTATCTTCATTCTCAGCACTGAAATGTAGTTTCTCAGCATGTCGTGCTATGGTCTACATGAGTAGGGTCCAAGAGTGGACTTGGATTGCTGTTTTCAGTCTCAACTTCCAACTTCTTCACCTGCCCTGGTACAAACTATGCTGTGTTGGACTAGACATCCAGTCAGGCCATTTGCTAGCCCACTGTCTTAGGTAGTGGTCAAGCAGGAGGTCTTTCCTACTCTGGCTGATCCTTGTTGCCTTTCTCTAAATCATTTCCAGTGCTATGGCTTTTGTTTTATGAGGTGGAGCATATCTATGGTGTATAGGCAAGCCAAGGATGTCTATCTCAGTAGATTGAATTCTGTTACCTGTTTTCCTTCATTCTTTGCCCAGTGTTTGATTAACTTTTCTCATAGCTGTTGAGTGCTGAGCTGAAAATCCTGGTATCTCAACTCTGGGGTTGTTTAGCCTGGAGAAGAAGAGACTGAGGGGAGACCTCCTGGTTCTTTACAACTCCCAGAAAAGAGATTGGAGTGAGGTGGTGTTCAGACTCTTCACCCAAGCATCAAGCATCAGCAAAAGAGGAAATGACCCCCAGGTTGTGTCAGCAGAGTTGGACATCACAAAAAATTCTTCCCCCAAAGGAATGTCAAGCTCTAGAAGAGGCTGCCCAGAAAAAGGGAAGAGTCACCATCCCTAGAGGGATTTAAAAGCTGTGTAGATGTGGTACTGAGAGACATAGTTTAGCAGTGACCTGGCAGTGCTGGGTGAATGGTTGGACTTGATGATCTTAAAGGTCTCTTCCAATCAAAACAGTTCTGTCATTCTGTGAAGGTGATGTCTAGGCTGAACCCCAGAGTCCTTAGGAAATTAAGCTGTAGATTCATTATAATGAGTGATTTTCTTTGAAGTTCCTATAATTAGGCTATCATCCATCTTTCAGTGGCTTTATTAGCACTGACAGCTTCCTTGGGGCTGCAGACAGGCCAAGCACCAGCGCGCTGATGTATTGCCCTAGTCTGCAAAAGTCTGTGAGCATTTCCCATTGCTTCAGTTTCTCTGCACTGAGTGACACTTCTCAAATAGTTTGGCTTGGCAGAAGGGAGCAAGGGGAGATGAATCTCACCCTTCAAATATAAAAGCATACGTGAGAACTGTCTAAATAACCCAGAGATAACTGGGTCATCATTGCAGGAGCTCCAGTGGTGTGAAAGATCCCTCAGGAGAAGCTGTCACAACACAGGGCTCTGCTGCAAGAGCAGTGGTCTGGAGAGATCATTCACATCTTCAGGGAGGACCTGGGAAAACATAGGAAGCTGCTAGAATTATTATTATTAAGTATTTATTGTATTGTAATAGTATTAATAATAATATAGTGTTGATGTTGGTATTTAGAGCTTCACAGGTGGAGCTTATATTGGGAAAGGAGATGGTTGAATCCTCATCCCTGGAGGTGTTGTTTAAAAGATACAGAGATGTGATACCAGGGGACATGGTTTAGCAGCAGCCTTTGTACAGTTAGATAATGGTTGGACTTGATCCTGCAGATCTTTTCCAACTGAAACGATTCTGTGATTTTTATGATTCTAACTTACTGTAGCAGAGGTTAAAGCACCTTCTGCAAATATATCAAAACCAGTGGCAATTTCTTCAGGTAGAAATTATGTTGCAGGGTAAATTATTCCTTTCAATGATACTACATAAGAAATGGTGTATGGCATCAGAAGTATATTCATATACAGCCTGGGTAATCCTCACTAAAATCTAACATGAGCTGGGTGGAAACATTGAGACAAGGAAAACTTTTGATTACCTGGAAAACCAAACCAACGAAGGAGATAAAGATTGGTGGGTGATGTTTCCAACCAAAAAAAGCTCTTGGTTTGGATAGCTTCAGAAAATGTCTGAAAGACTGCACAGTAAGTTTGAAGGGTGTTCTTGTTCCTTTTTGGTTGGTTGTTCCTTTTTGGTTGGTTGTTTCTTTGTTTTTCTAATGTTTTTCTAAGAAATGTAGATATTTCTAATCAGAAAGGATTACTTTGACACTGAAAGATCACAGAATGGTAGTGGTTAGAAAGGACCAGTGGAGATCTTCCAGTCCAGCACTCCACCTATAGCAGGGTCACCCAGAGCAGTTTGCCTGGTATTGTAATGTGGGTTTGGAATCTCTGCAGAGAAGGAAACTCCACAACCTCTCTGGGCTCCAGCACCCTCACAACAAAGAAATTTCTCCTTCAGGTGGAGCCTCCTGAGTTCCACTTTGTGCCTATTGTCCTTTGTCCTATCACTGCATGTCACTGAAGAGCAGCCCCATCCTCTTGCCCCCCACGCTTGCTCTTGCCGAGCATTGAGGAGATCCCCTCTCAGTCTGCTCTTCTCCCAGATAAACAACCTCAGGTCTCTCAGCCTTTCTTCCCCTCTGCATCTTTGTAGTCCTCCTTTTCACCATTGAAAAGAATTTAGCCCTGTCCTCTTAACACCTGCCCTTTAGACATTGAGGAGATCAAGGATGCATTTCAAGGTGCGTAGAAATAGCAGAGTAGTAAGACTCCACCACACATCTGTGTGTTGATGTGTGTTGAATGAAGTTCACTTTAATTATATCCATCTTTCTTCTGCCCTGCTGACCTGTAGAATTGCTTTATTGCCCTAGAAGCTTAAATCTGAACCTGCTAATATTCACTCGTATGTGTCTGGTGATTGTGCAAGATCTTAGTATCTAGAACTAGGCTGAAAATACTTCTTTAAAAGTGCCATTAATCTCCATGATCACCTTGTGTTTTCCTAGAATTTTATCTTAATCTGTTTCTGGAGAAAATAAGGCTCTGGGAAGATCTTACAGTGGCTTTCAGTACCTGAAGTGGGCTACAGGAAAGCTGAGAAGGGACTTTTTATGAAGGCTTGTAGTGATAGGATGAAGGGGAATGGATTTAAGCTAGAAGAGGGGAGATTTAGACTGCATATTAGGAGGAGATTCTTTACAGTGAAGATAGTGAGACAGACTGCTCAGGCAGGCTGTGAATGCCCCCTCCCTGGAATTGTCTGGGGCCAGGCTGAATGAACAACCTGGTCTAGTGGAAGATGTCATTGCCTTTGGCAGGGGACTGGAACTGTGTGATTTTCTTGGCACCTCTTCTAACACTGGGGAACTGGCCATGAAATCTTTTCCAGTGTATGCATAACCAACCCACTGCTCTGTGCTGTATCCCTCTGCTCAATTCCAGGATGTCCACATTAGAGCTCCTGAAATGCTCATGCACTTTGAGTAATGCTTTCCTCTCTTTAGTTGTAGTGTTGCGTGTGTGTTGGTTGGTTTTGTTTGCTGTGCTTGCTTTGTTTGTTTGTGTTTTCTCAGAGAAGAGGATAGCCTATTGGTCTGGCATGGACAGTAAAGATGAGTTTCTCTCTCCCGCTCTCAGGACTAGGGCGAAGAGCAACAAGGGGGAATGCGGCTGGTGCTCCTACGAAGGAGTCTGCTGCCCTCGTGTGGTTCCTGAGGAGAACAGCCAGCGGGACTCGCAGAATCCCAGCATCGTAGCGGTTGGAAGAGACCTCTGGAGATCATTCAGTCCAACCACCCTCCATCTACAGCAGGGTCACCCAGAACAGGTTGCTCAGGATCACAGTGTCCAGGTGGGTTTGGAATGTCTCCAGAGAAAGAAACTCCACAGCCTCTCTGGGCAGCCTGCTCCAGTGCTCCAGCACCCTCACACCAAAGTTTGTCCTCAAGTTCGAGTGAAACCTCTTGGGTTCTAGCTTGTACCCATGGCCCCTTGTCCTATCACCAGTCTCAAGTTGTGCCAGGGTAGGTATAGGCTGGATGTTAGGAAGAAGGTCTTCACAGAGAGAGTGATTGGCATTGGAATGGGCTGCCCAGGGAGGTGGTGGAGGCACTGTCCCTGAGGGGTCTTCAAGAAAAGCCTGGATGAGGCACTTAGTGCCATGGTCTAGTTGATTGGATAGGGCTGGGTGCTAGGTTGGACTGGATGATCTTGGAGGTCTCTTCCAACCTGGCTGATTCTATGATTCTGGCAGGAAAGTGGCTGATGGGCAGCTGAGAGGATCCCCTTTATTCTCCAGCAAAAGTCTCTTGCAAGGCAGATGCTTTCCTAGTTTGTATTCTGCAGCTTTCTTAGTGCACTGTGACAAAACAGGTAACAGCACTTTACGTGACACAGGAGTGTTAGGTGGGCTCATGATGAGAGAAGGTGTTTGAGTAGTGAAAAGTACAACTGATAGTCACTGGCTTCTGAAAGCCTGGTATCACACAGATCTATCTTGCCAGGAGAACAAGCCATTCATGGGTGTGCCAGCCTAAAGCTCTCTTGTGTGTTTTTTATGCCATAATTCCTTGAGCTGCTGGCTCAGAGGGTCCACTTACAGAAGGAACTCAGAGAAAAAGCAATTGTTCATTTCAGACTTTATGGTCACCTTCCAGTACTTAGAGGGGGGCTACACAAAAGATGGGAAGGGAGTCTTTAGCACGTAGTGTAGCAATAGGATGAGGGGTAACAATTCTAAACTGAAAGAGGGGAGATTTTGATGAGGTGTAAGGGGAAAATTCTTCACTGTTAGGAGAATGAGGCACTGGAACATGTTGCCAGAGATACTGTGGATGATCCCTCCATGGAAGTGTTCAAAGTCAGGTTGAATGGGGCTTTAAATGAACTGATCTAGTGGAAGGTGTCCCTGTCCATGGCTGGGTGGTTGGAACTGGATTATATTTAAGGTCCCTTTTGACCTAAACCATTTATGGCTTCAAATTGCACCAAGGGAGGTTTAGATTGGATGTCACAAGAAACTTCTTCACTCAAAGGGTTCTCAAACACTGGAACCCCCAAGTCTAGAGATGTTGAAATAAGGTGGAGATGTGGTGTTGCGGGACATGGTTTAGCACCACCCTTGGTAGAATTAGTGGCTGGACTTGATAATTGCTTTATGCAAGCAGCTGGACTTTACAGTCTTAAAGGTCTCTTCCAACTTCAATAGTTCTGTGATTCTATAATCTTAAAAGTAGTTTTTAACCAGAATGATTCTATGGTTCTGTAACCAGTCAATGTGACAAAAGCTATCTTTAAAAGAGGTTGGAGCAAGGTGTGGGTCAATCTTCTCACGTGCAGCAGGATAAGAGGAAATGGCCTCAGGTTGTGCCAAGGGAGGTTCAGGTTGGATATGAGGAAAAATTTCTCCTCAGTAATGGTTCTTGGTTATTGGAACAAGCTGCCCAGGGAAGTGGTAGAGTCACTGTTCCCAGAGACATTTAAAAGCCATGTGGATCTGGTGCTGAGCAACATGGTTTTGTGGTAGTGGCCTAGCAGTAGTGGTGGGATTGTAAGCTCTAGGTGAGCACTTGGGCTTGCTGATCTCAAAGGTCTCTTCCAACCTCAGCAGTTCTAAGGTCATGAGGTGACACTGTTGTGTTTTCCTGCAGTGCTTCTGGTTTCAGCTCTCCTCCTTTTACCCAGCATCCAAAGCTGTCACAGAGCTGTAAGACTAATATTTATTTTTAAGCCTGATACTTCTGTAATAAAACTCATTAGGGTGTTGGCAATACTGCACTTCAGATTTAGAGCATTGATTGTTAATTCTGGCCCTTCTCCTACCAGCAGAGGTTTTTAAATAGCAGAAGCTGGATGACTCTTTAGCAGAATAGCTCCTGGGAGACAGGGATTGGTTTTATTGACTGAGTCTCTTTGCCTATGGGCTCTTTCTCTCTGTAATTGTGAAGTTAACTAGCTTCTGCCACGCTGTCAAGTAGGTCCGCCTGCATCAAAAATGATTGCACTGGCCTGCTGTGAGGTTTGTAATGTGTCTTATTAAACATTTTCAGCTGCTTATAAACATGAAGGTGACTGATAATTTACCAGGTGTTGTGGTTTTGGGGATAAAAAAAAAGGGCTGCTTTTATTTAGCATGCCCACAGTTGTTGGGTTTGTGTCTTCTATACAGTGTGAAACTTTTGGAATGAACCATAGAGCTTAAGAGAGATCTTGAATAAAGAGGAAGCAGAGTTTCCAAGGTGGGAAGGTTTTATCAGGTAATGCTATAGCTGATTATTTTAAAATCTATTAGTTCAGGCATCCTCACTTTACTAGAAGCATCCAAAACAAGCCATTTATTTAGATGGAGCAACCGTTATGGTCAGCATGGATTAGGAGCAAGAGGCTGGCGTGGCTCATAGAATTGTTTAGGCTGGAAAAGACCTTTAAAACCTTTGAGTCCAAGCATTAACCAAACACTACTGGGTCTGCTGCTAAAATATGTCACATCTACATAGCTTTTAAATACCTCCAAGGATGATGATACTCTCCTTCGGGATAAAAAAAAAGAAGACATATTTGATGTCCATTAGAGTTGGGAGGAGAGAGGAGCTTCTGTGTGCCTTGCTGGATAATCTTCCTCATGTTCCCTTCCAGCTGCCTGACTGCTGGAGGGGCTTTGCAGTAGTTGTAATCAGTGGTGGTTTTCCAAGCATGTTGCAAATTGAGAGCTTGGAGCATGAAGAATTCCTCTTGCTAATTTCTGTGCATACAGAATGCACCATGATGAGTGGTGAGTGCTGCTGTGCAGAGTCACAGCCAAACACCAAGGCCACTCTCTGTCCTGCTTGCTGGCTCACAATGCTGGCTCCATTCATAGAATCACAGAACTGTTGAGGCTGGAAGAAACCTTTGAGATCAAGTCCAAGCACTCTCCTAGAGCTCGCAGTCCCACCATGACTAAACCACATTCCTCAGCACTACATCTTCATGTCTTCTGAATACCTCCAGGGATTGTGACTCCACCATCTCCCTGAGCAGCCTGTTTCAATGCCTGATAACCCTTTCTGTGAAGACCTCTTTCCTAATACCCAACCTGAATCTCCCCTGGCACAACTTGGGTCTGTGTCTTCTTGTCCTGTCACTTGTTGCATGTGGGAAGAGACTAACCCCCACTCTGCCCCAACCTCCTTCAACATAGTTGTAGAGGGCAGTGACGTTTCCCATCAGCTTCCTCCTCTGAAGAGTATAAACAACTCTGATTTCCTCAGCTGTTCCTCAGAGGACTGGTGTTCAAGGCCCTTCACCAGTTTAGTTACTCTTTGGACGTGCTCCAACGCCTCAATGTCCTTCTTGCAGTGAGGGGCCCAAAACGGAACAAAAAAAAATGCTCCTGGCCCTGTCCACACCAGATCTCATATTTCCTCACCAAAAACCCTTGCAAGGTCACCATGATGAGCCAGGCAGGCAGGCAGCAGAAGCCCTGCATGAATTCCAGCTCAGTTTTGGTGTTTCTTAGCCACCTTCAAAGTAGATGTGCCTGGGAGCTTAGCATGTCACACACATCCTGCCCCAGCAAGATTGGAACTGAGGCTCTGGATGCTGGAGAGAAGATTCGTTTTTCAGCTGTTTTCAGCCTGAATCCTTCCTTTGACCTAATCAGACACAGCTCCTGGTGGAAGCAACATGCTTCAACTACTGGCAAGTGATGAATGTGTAAAACTACCCCAGGTTTAGATAAGATGGGAGCTTGATTTTTCTTTCAAGAGTGCATCAAGCTGACAGTGCAGTCTTTTTTCCTTTTTACCTAAGGGTGAACTGCCAGAGTTTGTCCTCATTAAGAGGATAAGTGCACTGAACTCCATTTCAGAGGCTACCTGGTTGGCAAGAGCCCGACCAATCCCTTTTTTTTGATACTTTAAAGCCGAAGTGCAAAGTTGGATTAACTTGCATCTTTTATTCCTGTGCTCTCAGCTCAGAACCAACCATGTCCTGGTTGGTAGGCAATGAGGAGAGCAGGTGGAGGAAGGGAATTCTGCCTCTCTGCTCTGCTCTACTGAGACCTCACCTGCAGTTCAGGGTCCACCTCTGGGTTCCTCAGCACAGCGGAGACGAACCTGTTGGAGTGGGGCCAGAGGTGGGCACAACTACGAGGGGAGGGCTGGAAACCCTATGCTGTGAAACCAGGCTCAAAGAATAGGGTTTGCTCATACTGGAGAAGGCTTTCAAGAGACCTTGTGGCTTTTCACCGCTTAAAGGGGCCAATGAAAAAGCTGGGGATAGAGTTTTTAGCAGGGCTTGTTGTGGTAGGACAGGGGGTGGTGATTTTAAATTAAAAGAGGGAGATTTACACTCAAGAGAAGGAAGAAGTTCTTTAGAGTGAGGGTGATGAGACCGTAGCCCACATTGCCCAGAGAGGTGGTAGAAGCCCCATGCCTGAAATCATTTGAGGTCAAGTTCTTTGGAGTTCTGAGCAGTCCACTCTAGTTGAAGATGTCCCTGCTGAATGCAGGGGCATTGGACTAGCTGGACATTTAATGCTGCCTCCCAGCCCAAACCAGTCAGTGATTTCAAGTTGATTTTTTTTCCAGTGCTGTAATGACTTTTGATCTGTAGTTCATATCAGAGCAGTTAGTCCCTCACCACTGAGTGACTTTCCAGCAACATGTGTCTCCTCTGCTTTGCAGCCATATGTGTCAGCAGGGAAGAAGGTTTGTTTAGACTTCCAGCCTGATTTTTTAGCAGTCACGAGTTCAAACAGGCACAGGGAAGCGGGGAAAGGTTTTTTTTTCCCCCAACAATTTTATGGCAATTAGTAGTTCAACACAACAGCAATGCCCAAGCAGGGGTAAGCCACTGCTTATCAAAGCAGGAGCCCTTGCTCCTCTGGTATCATTCCATTACAATGACTTCATTTTTCTGTGAGCAAGAGCCTGATACCGGTGTAATTGCATTGTGTGATGGATGCTGGCTGAGCCCAACAGTGACAGATGCATGCTGAAACTGTGTGAAATTTTTTGCAGCCAAAGCAAAACTGGCAAATGTTTGGCTTTCTGCCAGCTTTGCTCACAGGCTCTGACAGTCTGACTGCTATGTTTACAGCACTGAGAAGCAGTTCTAGGCATGGTTCTTGTCAGCAGTGGAGAACAGACAACATCTCTTATTTTGTTGACCTGTGTTGCCCCTAGCCTTAAAAAAAAATCCCTCTTTTATTACTTTCACTTTATCCTCGTCATTCTCTTAGTCAAATGCTTAGGCAGGATGGATAAGTCCTCTGCTCTGATGCCTGTGAAGGAGCACAGATGCATACTGTGCACTTTAAGCCTGAAACTTTATTTTTTGAGATAAATAATAGGTCCCTTTTTGTACCACCTGCTGGAGGGTGACGGAAGACCGAAACATGCTGTCTGGAGAGGTTATTGAGTCATCTTCTCTGGAGGCTTTCAAAACCTTCCTAGACATGATCCTGTGCAAGCTGCTGTGAGTGACCTTAGTTTAGCAGAGGGATTGGACTAGGTGATCTTCAGAGGTCCCTTCCAACCCCTGTCATTCTGTGACTCTGCATCTTCTCATGTCCTCTTCAGATGGTTTATTTTTTTGTCCAAGAGCAGCTCTCGCACTATAGCTCAGCCACTGAGCATGACTGAAAATCACATTCTTAAGGAAAACCACATAAGAAATTGTTCTGCTGGCTGAAGTGATGTGGAGTGAAGGAGCAGAAGGTGCTGACTGCTGGTTTGGATGGCACTCTTCTCCTTGGGCACGTGCACTAAGCATGATTCCACATAGTGGCATTTGTCCTAAGGTCTTGTTTGTCTTCTTACCTTCCCTCGGCAGGGATGGAGCTCACCACTTCTGTGCACTTCTACACTTATGTGTATTTGTGTACATAATAAATACTAATTAAACCAGTCATGGGGATGGCACTGGCCATAAATCATCACTAATGAAGCCTACTGTTTGTTTCAGGGCAAAATGACAGTTGTGTAGCTGGTGGGAAAGCAGATTACCACACCTGGTCAAGGTACAGCTTTGCTCTTTGCTGTCAACAGCAATCAAGAGTCTATAAATAGACTAAAAAAGGATTTTGATAATATTTCTACAAAGGAATAATTTACAGATACTTGGGCTCCTATGCTGCCTTGTGCAGGCCATACTCTTGTCTTCTCTGGGCCAAGGCCCATTCTCATGCTGCCTTGTTTGCCACCCAACCATGAAGGAAAGCACCAAGGAAAGGAAGTGTGGAAAAAGCCTCAGTGCTGTTGCTTTTAGGAGGTTTCATGTGAGGGTGACCAACCATAGGGGAGTTTGGCTAAGTGCTCACATTCCTGTCTGTGCTCACTGCGGGTAGTACAATAGGGCCTTGCAGGAGAAGATCCCTAAGTAAGGAAAGGGCAGCAATAAGGATTGCAGGACAAAGTGAAGCACTGATACCTTAGTGACCATTTCTCATCATTCCCAGCATTCTTGATGTTTGCACTGTTTTTGCTCCTGGAGATCCAGCATTACATACACAAAAACAATATCTCTGATTCTTCCATTTGTACCAAAAGGGCGAAGCAGAATTGCATCCATAGGTGCTGATGTTGGTGCATCCCTGTGGAAAGCTGGGGAAAATCCAGAAAGCAGAGGTGACAATAAGCCCCTCTGCACTTTATGAGTATAAGGCTCTGGCTGTCCTCTTGGAAAGGTGACTGTGGTGGTATAGAGAGGAGGAACCCTTCTAGGAGTGTGTTTCCAGGGAAGAGCACAGCCATGAGGTGCATGGTGTCCAACAGGTCAGTGCTGGCATCATGCACTTTGGGCTGTGTCTACTAAAAAGTGTGTAGGCAGCACATTTACCAATGGAAATTGATAAATATTACACTAATACCTAAGATAAAGATAAACCCAAGTAGCTTTGAAGACACAGTGGGCTCTTTGGTTAACTGTTCACATATCTTCAATTTCAGTGGAAGAGGTCAGTCATGACTGTCCATATTCAAGTCAATTTACACCCTCTTTTCAGGGCTATCCTTAAAACAGAATGACATCTTTTGGTGCATTTTCAATAGGTCTTTCCTGTTCTTTCTTCTTAGAATATCTTGCATGGTTGTAGAAATAGATGATGATGATAGAACCAATGTTCAGAAAGATAATGAGCAGCATGATCCAATATGAGTATCCATAAGTGTGTGCAGAACTGGTGGATGTCTGCAGTAAGGGAGAACATACACGGGCCAGCTCTACAGAGAGGCTGTGTACTTCTATGTTCACAGGAAAAAGTATCATGGCTATCAGTATGAGGATTCCTAGAAGATATAAATGCAGATGTTAGAGGTGGAACTGTAGTGTTACTTGTGTAGCTACTTCTAAATAGGCTACTTAGAATCATCGAGTTCTTGAGGTTTGAAAAGACTTCTAAGATTAGCAAGTCGAAGATCATCAAGTCCAACCATCAACCCAACAGACCTATGCCCACTAAACCATGTCCCAAATCATCTACATGTGTTGTGAACACCTACAGGGATGGTAACTCCCTGAGCAACTCGTTCCAACACCTGACCACTCCTCCAGTAAAGACATTTTCCCTGATGTCCAATATAAATCTCATAATGCTTTATTTAAAGGTTCTTTTTGATATTGGTCTGACTTTTTGTACTTCATTGACTATATGTGTATTGATGGGTTGTATCTGTGGAACATAAATGCCCAGGGAGGTGATGGAGGCACCGTCCCTGGGGGTCTTCAAGAAAAGCCTGGATGAGGCACTTAGTGCCATGGTCTAGTTGATTGGTTAGGGCTGGGTGCTAGGTTGGACTGGATGATCTTGGAGGTCTCTTCCAACCTGGTTGATTCTATGAACACCTCCAGGGATGGTGACTCTGTGGGCAACATGTTCCAATGCCCAACCACTCTAAACCTTGAGCCCATTTAAATTGCTTAGAATGCCTGGAGTAGGAGAAAGACTCTATTGGGAAAACATGAAGGTGTTTAAAGGACTCTTGCACCACCTAATATTATCTGCCAGGTGTTTTGACACTGGCAATTCTATTCTGCTGAAATAATGGATTTGCACTGATTGTTCTTAGATAAGGCCACTGAATGTATCTTTCCCTCCCACCTCCACTGGATTTAGTGCCAATGAGTAGAATTGGGTGATTTGCTTAATATGAGCCTAAATTTATGGTGTGTGCAGCATCACAACTGAATGAACTCCTGAGCAACTTGGTCTGCATCCAGGATTGGCCCAGCTTTGCTCAGGAGGTTAGACTTTGAGACCTTATGTTCCTTCCAACACAAATTATTCAACAATTCTGTGGTGAGCCAAAATGAGATGTCTTATTAGATTTATACCTAGTTCCTAGAGCCTTCTGAATCTGGCATCATTTAGCTAAATAATGCTTCTACATCTCTATTTTCATAGTGCTGATGGAAATAAAATCTCTGACAAAATGACAGAATGGTAAGAGTTGAAAGGGACCTCTGGAAATCAGCTAGTCCCACTCCCCTGCCACAGCAAGTTCACCTAGAGAAGGTTGCACAGGATGGCATCCAGGTGGGTTTTGAATGATTCCTGAGGATGAGACTCCACATCTGTGGGAAGCCTGTTTCAGTGTTCTGCTCCTCTCAAAGCAAAGAAATTCCTCCTTGTATTTAGATGGAACTTCTTAAGTTGGTGCCTGTTGCCTCTTGTCCTGTTGCTAGGCACCAATAAAAAACACCTGGCCCCATAATCCTGACACTCACCCTTTAAGTATTTATAAGGATTTATGAGATCCCCTTTCATCCTTCTCTAGGCTAACTAGCCCCAAATCCCTCAGTCTTTCTTCTTGGAAGAGGTGTTACAGTCCTCTGATCATCTTGTAGCCCTTTGCTGTATCCTCTCAAGCAGTTCCTTCTCTGTCTTGAACTGGGAAGCCCAGAACTTGACCCAGTGAGATGTGGTCTCACCAGGGAATATTAGAGGGGGAGGGGAACCTCCCCTGAACTGCTGATCATGCTCTTCTTGATGCACCCCAGGATGCCATTGTCCTTCTTGGCCACAACTGCACTTTGCTGACTCACAATCATCTTCTTGTCCACCAGCACTCCCCAGTCTTTTTCCACAGGGCTGCTTCTCAGCAAGTCAGCCCCTCACCTGTACTGGTGCAGGGGGTTATTCCTCCCTAGATGAGTACTCTGCACTTGCCCTTGTTGAATTTCAAAACGTTGCTGTCTGCCCAGCAGAGAGCAGGACCAGACCTAGTGCTGACCACTGAGCAGCACCACTTATTACAGACCTCACTGAAAATACTTCCATACTTCACCTTTAGGTGCACCATCCTATAGAGATGTTCCCACTAGACTTTCAGGCCATCTGATAGGACAATTACAATGCTTCAAGATGCAGTCCCAGAGAAAATCATGTATGATTTTTCATACAAATTATACAATCATAGAATGACCTGAGAGTTGGAAGAGACCTTGAAGATCATCCAGTTGCAATCTCCCTTCATGGGCAGGGACATCTCCCACTAGACCAGATTGCTCAAAGCCTCATCTTAAACACTTCCAGGGATGAGGCATCCAGAGCTTCTCTGGGCAACCCATCCCAGTGTCTCACCACCCTCATAGTAAACAATTTCTTCCTAATGCCCTATGTAATCTACCCTGCTCTGGTTTAAAATCATCGACCCTTGTTCCAGCACCACAGGCCCTTATAAATATTGCAGCAACATAGACTTCTAGGTCATAGCACTTATGGGGCTGTAAAATTAAGCAGAACCCTCAGACAAGATGAGGGTTTACTTTCTCACCAATATTTACCTTGGCAAGCCCACAGTCCTTTCATTTCAGGTCAAGGATTGCAGACCCATGCTACGTAATGTGTTCTGGACTTGGGAAATGAACAACTTTCTCAGGTGATGAGGCTGATCTTCTTGTCTCAAAAACTGAATGATTGCATAACCTAGACTTTTTATCATCCTCCTTATAGTTACAAGGCATCTACAGCTGTTTAAACACCTATCTTTTTATAGACATAAACGCCTATCTTTTTATAGACATCTGCATACAAGAAAGGTATTGGGTTGCTGTAGGTTCTTCAGAGAGGGGCAACAAAGCTGGTGAAGGCTTTAGAGAGCAAGTTTTATGAGGAGCAGCTGAGGGAACTGGGATTCTTTAGTCTGGAGAAGACTGAGGGGAGATCTTTCTGTCATTCTCTGGAAGGAGGTCACAGTGGTGGGTGTTGGTCTCTTCTCCCTGCTATCTGATGACAGAATGAGAGGAGTTGCCCTGAAATTGTGTGAGGAGAGGTTTAGGGTCAATACTGGGAAAATGTTCTTTGTTGCAAGAGTGATCAGGCATTGGAACAGGCTGCCCAGGGAGGTGATGGAGTCACTGTCCCTGCAGGTGTTCAAGTAATGTGTGGACGTGGCACCTGGGGACATGGTTTAATGGCCATGGTGGTCTTAGGTTGATGGTTGGACTCGATGATCATAGTGGCCTTTTCCAACCAAAACAATTCTATGATTCTATGCTATATGCTCTCTGTGTGTTTATCTGTCTGTCTGTCTATCTATCTATCTATCTATCTATCTATCTATTTATGTGCTGGCCTAGCCATGGCTGGAGTAAAAGGGGTGGGTTTCCCCACTGCATTTATCTGTGTGATTGCCATTTCATCAAGATCTGATTTTGTCAAAGGCAGCTCACAGAGTGTGGCTCCAGACAGGACAATACTCTAGGGATATGGCTTAAGGAAGAGCAAGCTCCTCTTCTGCCAGCTGAGTATCTTTGGATCTGTCACCTCTGTCCTCAGAAAGATAATGAAGTGGCTTATCCTCAGCACTGTGCTTAGCCCTATCAAGGACAAGAAGGTCATTGGGAGCAGTCAGCATGGTTTTACCAAGGGGAAGTCATGTTTGACCAACCTGGTAACCTTCTATGAGGACACAGCCAGGTGAATAGATGATGGAAGAGCAGTGGATGTGCTTTACCTTGATTTCAGTAAAGCATTTGACACCGTCTGCCACAGCATCCTCATAGCTAAACTGAGGAGGTGTGGTCTGGGTGGAGTAGTGAGGTAGATTGGGAACTGGTTAAAAGAAAGCAGTCAGAGAGTTGTGGGACAGAGTCTAAGCTTGAGGCCTGTAACTAGTGGAGTTCTCAGGGGTTGGTACTAGGACCATTATTATTCAGTGTATTCATTAATGACTTGGATGAGGGCATGGAGTGCACTGTCAGCAAGTTTGCTGATGACACCAGTCTGGGTGGAGTGGCTGCCACACCAGAGAGTTGTGCTGCCATTCAGAGACACTTAGGCTGGAGAGTTGAGCAAGGAGAAATTTAATGAAGTTCAAACAGGGGCAAGTGCAGAGTTGTGCACCTGGGAAAGAACAATCCCATGGATCAGTATAGGTTGGGGACTGACCTGCTGGAGAGCAATGAAGGGAAGAAGGACTTGGGATGGCCACGAGCCAGCAGTGTGCTCTTGTGGCCAAGAAGGCCAATGCCATTCCGGGGTGTATTAGAAAGGCTGTGGTTAGTAGGTTGAGGAAGGTTCTCTTTCCCCTCTACTCTGCCCTGGTGAGGCCTCATCTAGAGTACTGTGTCCAGTTCTGGGGCCCCCAGCTCAAAAGGGACAGGGAGCTGCTTGAAAGAGCCACAATAATGATTCAGGAAGTTGAACATCTTCCTTATGAGGAGAGACTGAAGGAGCTGGAGCTCTTTAGTGTGGAGAGGAGGAGACTAAGGGGTGACCTCATTCATGTTTATAAATATGTAAGGGGTAAGTGCCAGAAAAATGGAGCCAGGCACTTCTCAGTGATGCCCAGCGACAGGACAAAGGGCAATGGGTGGAAGTTGAGGCATAGGAGGCTCCATGAGGAAGAATTTTTTCACTGTGAGTGGGACAGAACACTGGAACAGGCTGCCCAGGGAGGTTGTGGAGTCTTCTTCTCTGGAGATATTCAAGAACCATCTGGATGTGTTCTGGTGTGATCTGGTATAGGTGATCCTGCTCTGGCAGGGGAGGTGGACTGGATGATCTTTCACAGTATCACAGTATCATCAGGGCTGGAAGAGACCTCACAGATCTTTCAAGGTCACTTCCAGCCCCTGACATTCTGTGATTCTCTGATCTGAAGAGCTTCTGAAGGACAAAATGCCCATCCTGAAGTACCCTGTAATCGGATGTCTTTAAAGACAATTTCCTGAGAGCAAACCTATTATTAGAGGAACACATAATCCTCTTGAGACAAACGGAGTGTGAGAGCTGAAGTCATTACTGTAGCAAGATGAAGAGGGTAAGAAAGCATGCTAGGAGCAGCCAGGGTCCAGTGTACTGGGTGAACAAGGGGTCATGCCTCCAGAGAGCTTTCCACATACCTCAATGTCTCTACCTTTTTACCTTTTTTGGTTTTTTTTCTTTTTTTTTCTCTTTTTTTAAAATTCTTTCCTGTTCAGGGCGTGGTAAAACTATTTGTGGTCTATGACTGTTTAAATTTTGCTGTGTCTCTATCCTTCTAACTGCCTCACTGCCGTGTTAATGCTGTTGTGGGAGTATTTCATTCAGTACATTGATTGGAAATGAAGCTAGAGGCCATGCCATGGGTTGGAATCAGAGAATCATGCAATTGTTTTGTTGGAAAAGGCCTCTGATATCGAGTCCAACCATCAAACTAAGGCCACCATGGCCTTTAAACCATGTCCCAAAGAGTCAAAACAGATTAGACCCCAGAGGGTTATCACAGAATTATAGAATGGGTTGGGTTGGAAGGGAACTTGAGGATCATCCAATTCCAACCCCTTGCCACAGGCAGGGACATTTTCCACTAGACCAGGTTGCTCAAGGCCTCATCCAGCCTGGCCTTGAAAACCTCCAGGGAGGAAGCATCCACAACTTCTCCAGGCAACCTTTTCCAGTGTCTCACTACCCTCACTGTAAGGAATTTCTTTCTAGTATCCAGTCTAAATCTCCCTTCTTCCACCTTAAATCCACCCCACCTCATCCTACAACTACAAGCCCTTGTAAAAAGTCCCTCCCCAGCTTTCTGTAGGCCCCCTCTGGGTACTGGGTTGAAAAATACCTCTAAGATCCAGTCCAACTGCTTGTGTGTAGCCCAGCAAGAAATATGCTACAGATACCGTAAAATAATTACTTAAGTGGTGCTGCAGTCATGTCCAGTCCATATTTTAATGGTTTCATTCTGCATTTGCCATCTTATTCTGTACTTCTCAAGGTAGATCAGGCATGAAATGATGCTACATAGTCTGGGGCTCTCTCATTTCCATTTGCAGTGTCAGCCAATCCAAATTCCAGCTGATCAATGGTGCCGTTTCAAGTAAGCAATACTATTGTTGCTGATACTTAAAAGATAGTTTTCAGGTATCTCAGCAGAGATGGTTAAAAAGTCCCAACAATTGAATATTTTTCCAAGTGGATTATTTTCCTAGTATTTCATTGGAATCAGTGAGTGCAGTATTGATCCATGTGGTGGGCAGAAAGTGGTCAGCATGGGATGAGGTACTCACCGCACAAGGCATTCCAGGTGTAGACTCCAATGGGTCCCAGAAACGTCTGGTAGGGATTACTGACAGCATTGGTGCAGGTAAATCCAGAACTCAGAAGAGAGCTCAGTAAACTGAGAACCAGGATGACAACAATGGCAACGTTTGTGCTTCTTGCAGTGGTGCTTGACAGGTGCTCTGCAACTGGAACACAAAAACTCATCGTTGATAATCAACCTTCCCAGCACAGTCTGGTAGGCTTGGACAAGCTTATGACACAGTGAAACGGCTACAATTAAAAGCTAATAACCAGAGATTTGACTGATCTGTAGAGATCAGGATATAGAATGAACACTAAGTTTGGACACAGCACATGGATCCAAATCCAGAGTGGGGTGGAGGTAGCTTAGTCTGAATTAAGTGTATGTCTGCTAATCCTACAGGCACATGAAATTTCTAGGCATCATCTGGGATAGTAAACTTCTCTTCCTTAGTACTGCCTAGCAACGTCAAGAGGAAATGTTTGCAGAAGCAGTCTTTTCCTCTGGTGACTTTCAGAACCCACCTGAACACAGTCCTGGATCACAGAATAATAAATTTGTTTCAGTTGGAACAGACCTCTAAGATCATTGAGTCCAACCATCAACTTAAGATCACCACCACTACTAGACCATGTCCTGAAGTCCCACGTCCACACGTTTCTTGAGCACCTCCAGGGACAGTGACTGTATCACCAGCCTGGGCAGCCTGTTCCAATGCCTGACCACTTGTTCAGGTAAGAAACTTTTCCTAGTATTCAACCTGAAGTTCCCCTGGCACAATTTCAGGCCATTGCATCTCATTCTACCACCTGAAACTGGAGAGAAGAGACCAGCTTCCACCTCACTCCAACCTCCTTTCTGTGAGTTGCAGAGAGCAATGAGGTCTCCCCTCAGCCTTCTCTTCTCTAGACTAAACAGTTCCAGCTCCAGCCTTCATAAGACTTGTTCTGTTCTCTAGACCTTTTACCAGCTTTGTTGCCCTTCTCTGAACATGCTCTAGCCCCTCACTGTCCCTGACTGTCCATGACTACAGCCCAATTTGGAACCTCTTTAAGATTTAAAGTCATTACTTTATGCTATTTCATGGGTCATCTGCTCTCTGTGACCTTGCTTTAGCAGGGGTGTTGGCCTAGATGTTCCCAAAGGTCTCTCCCACCCCCTATAATTCTCTGAAGGCACCCAGAAGCCACATGCCAAGGCATAATGCATCTTAACTTCAAATGTTCTGTCATCTCTGATTTTTAGTCCACCTTGCTACAGCTGATACATGTAGCTTGCTGCCTGGTGTACTTTCTGTAGCTGTACAGGTGGCTGTCCATCTGTATGTGCCACATAGTCAACTTCTCCAAGGCTGAAATTAATTTTACAGGGGGTTTTGCCTAAATTCTTCTCATTATTCAATGTTTTGCAGATAATATGAGACACAAACATGAATGTTCTCTGAGTGTCATTGCAGTATAGCTGTGTTGAAAGACGTCATTTTTCCCTGTTCAGTGTAAAGATTGGTCGTTTGGATGTGGTGCTTAGGGATATGGTTTAAGGTGAGTCTTGCAGAGTAAGGTTATAGGTTGGATTTGGTGACTCAGGTTATAGGTTGGATTTGGATTCAGGTTTTTTCCAACCTGAATGTTTCTGTGATTGAAAAGGCAGCTAGAGCGTGCCTGTGGCTGCCTTGCCCTGTAGCACACACCACAGCGATGTTCTCAGGCTCTGCTGGAATGGCTGTTGTGCTTGACAGCCATCTGTAAGGAAACATCCTCTCTATCCTCCCTTTTCATACAAAGCCATTACAAAAGGTATTCAGTTAGTGCATGAAGAGCAGAAAAAATACTGATAAAGCCATTAAAAAACAGAAAAGGGAGAAAATAAACACTTGTAATGAAAAGAAGAGCGATTGGAAATAAATTGAAAGGATAATTTCTCTCTCCTTTTATGTAATATTCCTGGTAGATTTTAAGTTCAGCATGAGAAAGCGGCAGGTAAGGATGTGTTATGGAAATGAGATGCAAATTTAAGCAATTCTCCTAGAAGAATAGCAAAGACAGGCAGGAGACATCGCTCAATTTAATGGAAGTGAGCATGCTGCTGGTGGTGCTTGTGCTGGAGCAATCTTACTGCTTGGGCATTGCCTAGTTCAGGAAATAAGTCTGGAGCTGAATCAGACAGGTTTGTGTAATTTCCCTCTGGCACCTTCACTTAATTTTATCCCTCAGAACATCTCCAAAATCGACTGGCTGCACCTACTACACCCTCTAATTGATCTTGTCTCTCGCTGGCAGTGATCTGCAGTTTGGGGGATGTGATTTTGCCAGGCTCTGACTGTTGTGCTTCTAGCAGAAGGAGACTAAAGGTTTTAAGTAAAATACTGGGTTTGTGGTGGTGAATTTTTTAATCTATATAGAGCAGTCTGTGCAAAGTGAAGGAATCTACAGAGGTTGATCTATTTGCATGGGATCAGTAACAACCCACAGCTGGAAAACCTCTGTATCACCTTGAAATAACCTAATGCCAGAATGATAACAGAGGGGTTTGCCTTTGTCACATCTCTCCTTAATGTCACACAAATACAGAGTGGTGGGAGGACCTCTGGAGATCATCCAGTCCAACCCCCTACTAAAGCAGGAGCACCCACAGCAGGTTGTCCAGGATCACAATGTCCAGGTAGGTTTGGAATCTCTCCAGAGAAGGGAGAGATTGTGCAACCTCTCCAGAATATCTCTGGACAGCCTGCTCCAGCATCCTCACAGAGACAAGTGTTTCCTCATATTCAGATGAACCCTCCTGGGTTCCAGTTTCTTTCCACTGCCCCTTATCTTGTTGCTTGGCACCACTGAAAAGAGTCTGGCGCCATCCTCTTGGCCCCTGCCCTTTCACTCTTTTTGAGCATTGAGAAGATCCCCTCTCAGTCTGCTTAACAGCCCCAGGTCTCTCATCCTTTCCTCCTCGTGGAGATGCTCCAGTTGCATCAGCATCTTTGCAGCCTCTGCTGGACTCTGTCCTGTAGTTCCCTGTCTCTCTTAAACTAGGGAGCCCAGAACTGGACGCTAGGCTCTAGATATGGCCTCAGTCGAGCAGAGTAGAAGGGAAGGATAATCTCTCTTCACCTGCTGGCCACACACAAGTTCTTAATACACCCCAGGAGTCCATTTGCCTTCTTGGTTACAAGGCATATTGCTGGATCATGGTGAGCTTGTCCATTAGGACACCCAGGTCTTTCTGTGTGTAGCTACTTTCCAGCTGGTCAATCCCTCACCTATATTGGTGCAGGGAGTTATTTGCTTCTAAGTCTTCTGTATCTTGTTTTCTTTTTCACCTTTAGCTCTTGCACGAATAAAATTTCCCAACGTTTTAGTGACCTGAGTCTGAGTGACTTCCACTTGCCAGCCTGTAGGTGGTTTCTAAGCAGTGATGATCTGGCAGCTTGTATGAGGTCTGTGATCATTTACAACATGTAATGACTAAAAAAAGCACAAACAAACAGAAAACCCAAAGCCTGGCCTTCTGCTTTTCACCTGGTGATGACATTAATGAAGTTGCAGCAGTTTGCAAGCATTTGTCATGTCTTTTATAGTTAGTCGATCGATTCCTCTCTGCTGTAGCAAATCTCAAAGACATCCTTGTGTGTTATTGGCCCTGATGGTGCCACAATTCAGCTAGATCCTGCTTTGCAGGACTCTCTGGGTGTACCTCTTCCTGTACCTTGCTGACAGTTTTTGCACTTGACTTGGAAACAAGCAAAGCTGTAAGTGAGCTCTTTTACAGACTCTTATATTCATAGCTGGTTTCTTCATTAAAGCAGCTAATGAAAACACCAAGGACTGAAGTTATTATAACTTCTACATTCTGCCACATCATTCAGCTCATTCCCAGAGCCTTCAAAGTAGCTGTAGTGAGTTATAGCTCTATAAACATCATTCATGGCAGTCTGTTAAAGAGGCTACCCTGACCAGGCAGATCACAGAATGATAGGGCTTAGAAAGGACCTCTGGAAACTGGCTAGTCCAGTGCCCCCCACTCTCCCAACCAGAGCAGGTTGACCTAGAGCAGGCTGCCCAGGATGGCATCCAGGTGGGTTCTGAATGACTCCAGAGAGGGAGACTCCACCACCTTTCTAGGCATCCTGTTCCAGTACTCCACCAACCTCAAGGCCAATTACCTCTTGTCCTGTCACTGAGCACCACAAAAAAACAAAAAACCTGCCTCCCTTGTCCTGACACCCACCCTTTAAGTATATGTAAGCACTTATGAGAGCCCACTTCACTGTCCCCTAGACTAAAAAGTTCAAAGTCCCTCAGCCTTTCCTCATAAGAGAGACACTGTCACTTGATCATGCACTGCAGGCTTGCAGAAACCATATTCCTTCATTTGGCTTTCATCTTTAGGCTCAGAAATTTCTTTTAATGTGGTTTCATTTGAGAAACATGCTCGGGGTGCACAGTGGAGACCCCCAGCCAGGCAACACTTCCCCAGTGATAGATCATGCTCTGATTTAAAAGCATGTTCATAGGTTTTCTCAGTGGTCCTGGAGGGGGTCCAGAGAAGGGCACTGCTCAAGAGTCTGGAGAATAGGCCTTGTGAGGAGCAGCAGAGGGAACTGTGGCTGTTTTACTTAGAGAAAAAGAGTCTCAGGAGAGACCTTCTCACTCTATACAACTACAGTAAAGGAGGCTGGAGAGAGGTGGGTGTCAGTCTGTTCTCCCAAGGAACAAGTAATAGGACAAGAGGACATGGCTTCAGGTTGCAGCCAGGGAGGTTTAAGCTGGACATTAGAAGAAAGTTCTTCACTGAAAGAGTTGTTGAGCTCTGGAACTGGCTCTCCAGTGAGGTGGTTGAATCCCCATCCCTGAAGGTATTTAGAAGCCACAGAGATGTGGTGTTGATGGACATGGTTTCACACCAGGGTTGGTAGAGTTAGATAATTGGTAGAGTTGGATAATAATTGATGATTTTAAAGGTTTTTTTTCCAACTGAAACAATTCTATGGTTCTGATGATGTCTGAAACGTTAAGGAAAGCACAGCACTTCATATCTCTGTAGCACAGGCAATCCACTTAGGATATTATCAAAAGGAAGACATCTACTGTCTTAAGAGGACCTTAATATTTGAATTTAAAAATAGTATGTATGCAATTCTTTGAAGTATTTTTCCTATTTCAAGACTGTGCAGAGTCACACTTAACATAAAGTGTGACAATCATGCCTCATATAGAGCCTAGGAATTAATTCAAAATCAGTTCATTTCATCTTGGATATAATCCCAGCTGAACTAATGAGGGATGTGGGCAAATCCATATTTAGACTATTCATAAAGCACAACCCTCTTTCAGCAGCTGTTGAAAGCATCTCCTGGAGCTCACTCATTTTGTTCATTTTTAAGTGGCTGATATGTGAGAGTTAAGATGACATTTTGTGTGTGATAAACACAAACCTCTAACTGTGGTAGTGGGAAAACCACCACCAAAATGTATGTAGACCATGGGAAAAAAAAAAAACCATGATATTCTTTGACTGATGGAAGTGCTCCCTGAATGCTTGTCATTAATTGTAATTAGAATATATCTGATGGTAGAACCCAGGCCCTGAGATGGGGTTGTGTTATCTGCTGTGCAAAAGGCAAGACACATCTCTGTATTCCTGCCAGGCTACATCCTCATCCTGTGATCAGCTCTCTGCACGTGGACTCTTGGTTTCACATGGAGCCCTCTTAAAACCAGCAAGCCTGCTCATGTGGCACAAGGTTTTGGGCTTGAAAAAAATGATATGGGGAGATAGAATAGAATCACTGATTCATTTTGGCTGCAAAAGATCTCTAAAATGATCAAGTCCAACCATTACACACTACGCTTGATCTTAGACAAAAGGCTGAGAAGCAGGGTACTGGTAGATAGAAGCTGAAGATGATCCAGCAGTGTGCCCAGGTGGCCAAGAGAGCCAATGGCATCCTGGCCTGCATCAGAAACAGTGTGGCCAGTAGCACAAAGGAGGTTATTCTTCCCCTGTACTCAGCACTGCTCAGGCCACACCTTGAGTACTGTGTCCAGTTCTGGGCTCCTCAATTCAAGAGAGATGTTGAGGTGCTGGAACATGTCCAGAGAAGGGCGACAAAGCTGGTGAAAGGCCTGGAGCATCTCTGTGAGGAAGAAAGGTTGAGAGACCTGGGGTTGTTTAGCCTGGAGAAGAGCAGCCTGAGAGAGGATCTTCTCAGTGCTCAGCAAGAGCTAAAGCGTTTGGGTGTTTAATTCAAATCTCCTGGATGCTTGCTGAAATGTTATTCTAATAATGTTCCCAAACCACAGCTCAGTGCTTTTATGCCAAGTCATCATGCTGAGGAATCACCTGAAAAACCTCACACTGGGTGGAGGAAGAAGGGCCTTATAAAAGATGACAAACTATCTTGTCATCCATAATCATCATATCCATACAAATTATTAGTTTGGGGGAGGGGTTAATTCTTTTTTTTTCCCCCTCAGCAGCTTGGTAAGCTTCTCCTTCTATAAAAATGATACTAATTTGATAATTGTTGGCAAAATGTTTTCCTTCAAACAATTAATTTAACAAGTCTGAAAGAAAATTGAAAAGTAATCCTGGAAGGTGAATTAAGTATGTCATCCTTTAACACAATGCTAAGTCAACACTGCTTCCCTGGTCCTCACTGAAAGCTTCTGAAAATTCCAATCACTTTTGCACAAAGTTCCTGTTCTGTGTTTCCCCCTTGTTCCACGGCATAGACTCAGATCCCAGGTAGAAGTTGCTATGGGCAAGAAGGCTGCAGCATTTTTGTGGCTTGGTTTGAGTTTTTTTTTAGGTCTTTATATCACTTAAATCCCCAGATTGGTTTAACAGAATCCTAGAATGGTTGGAAGGAACCTTAAAGATCAGCTAGTGATAGGATGAGAGGAAATGACCACGAGTTGCACTAGAGTTGCATATTAGAAGAAACTTCTTCACTCAAAGTGTTATCAAACAGTGGAACAAGCTGCCCAGGGAGGTGGTTGCATCTCCATTCCTGCAGTTGCTTAAAAGCAGATATGTGGTGCTAAGGGACATGGTTTAGTGCCAGCTTTGGTAGAGTTAGATAATGGTTGGAATTGATGATCTTAAGGCTCTTTTCCAACCAAAATGATTCTGCGACTCTACGATTCTGTTCTAGTTTCCACCCCCCCTTGCCATGGACAGGGGCACCCCACTAGACCATGTTGCTCAAAGCCCCATCCTACCTGTCCTTAAACAGCTCCAGGGAGGGGGTATCCACAGCTTCTATGGGAAGCCTGTGCCCTTAGGGTGAAGAGCTTCTTCCTTACATCTAATCAAAAATCTCACTTTCCAGCTTCTTCCTTGCATCTAATCAAAATCTCACTTTCCAGCTATTCTTGTTCTCAGTTAAAGTATTACAGTCACAATGAACACAAGAACGAGCCATGGCTCCTACATCTGTTGCCTGTATAAGCAAGAAGACACAAGATCCATTTCCAGGCATAGCACCACTCACCTTGGAAATTTTCTTCTGTAACCTGAAGTCCTGCTTCAAATGACTGTTGACAGGTACCACTAAAAAGTCCGTAGGTGAGGCTGACAGTGACATTGGATTCTGTGCTAGAAAAACGAATCCTGCTACTCATCCAGTGCTGGGTCGCCAGCACCACACAAATCATCACAAAAGAGCAAGCACAGGTAAGGAAAGCAGATGTGAACATGCCTGTTTTCTGTTTGGATGGCATTTTGTCACACAGAGCTTTCCCACCACTTCAGAATGGTTTTTTGTCCTCTTTAGCATCAGGTTGTTTCCTCCTCCTTGATCTCTGGGATCTGCTCTCTGTGCTAGCAGAAAGTTGTCCTTGGTAAACTTTAAACCAGCAGTGGTGGCAATAAAAATGTAAAATAATTGAACTTTGGTCGCTGTCACTATGGTTACAACAAAAAACAGCCTGGCAGAGGCCACGCGGGATCATCGGCAGGTGATTTATGATTGTCTTGCCAAACGGTAGCTTTTCAGATCCAGAGCCTGACACTCACTGGGTCCCAGCTCACCTTGTCACTTCTGGGGAGCGTTTTTGACTACCTGACACAATTTTCTGGCCTGTTCCTGCTTTTTTCCCTTGCAAGGCTGATAACCAGGCTAGAAAGAGCTTTTGCTTAATCTGTATCTAATGCGTTACGGTGAAAGGTAATCAACTGTTCCTGCTCTGTTCGGATTCTCAGCTTGCTTAACAGCTCCCCAGCTGCTTCTTTTGAGACTTCGTTTAAATCCTTAATGACCTTTGTGAAAACACTAGGGTGGTCTTGGGTTGGCTTTTTTTGTAAACCTCCTTGGGTAAGGAGGCACTGGAACAGTGTGGCCAGCAGGACAAGGGAGGTTATTCTGCCCCTGTTAGGCCACACCTTGAGTGCTGTGTCCAGTTCTGGGCCCCTCAATTCAAGAGAGATGTTGAGGTGCTGGAACGTGTCCAGAGAAGGGTGATGAAGCTGGTGAGTGGCCTGGAACACAAACCCTATGAGGAGAGGCTGAGGGAGCTGGGGTTGTTTAGCCTGGAGAAGAGGAGGCTCAGGGCTGACCTCATTGCTGTCTACAACTACCTGAAGGGAGGCTGTCGCCAGGTGGGGGTTGGTCTCTTCTGCCAGGCAAGCGGCAATAGAACAAGGGGACACAGTCTCAAGTTGTGACAGGGGAAGTCTAGGCTGGATGTTAGGAGGAAGTTGTTGGCAGAGAGAGTGATTGGCATTGGAATGGGCTGCCCAGGGAGGTGGTGGAGTCACCGTCCCTGGAGGTGTTCAAGAAAAGCCTGGCTGAGGCACTTAGTGCCATGGTCTGGTTGACTGGCTAGGGCTGGGTGCTAGGTTGGCCTGGCTGATCTTGGAGGTCTCTTCCAACCTGGTTGATTCTATGGTGAGACACTGGAGCAGGTTGCCCAGGGTGGTTGTGGATGGTTCTTCCCTGGAAGTGTTCAAGGCCAGGTTGGACAAGGCCTTGAGCCACCTGTTCTAGTGGGAGGTGTCCCTGCCTATGGCAGGTGGTTGAAACTGGATGAGCTTTGAGATCCCTTCCAACCTGAACCATTCTATGATTCATTCTATTATCAAGAAGTTGCTTTTTAAGGAAGAGCTATTAATTCTACACATTTTAATGCAATCACTTTTTAAACCTTTTTTAACACCTTTTTTTTTTTTGACAGAAGGAAACAGATACCTTGAATTAGCAACCAGTTGCAGTCAACTAGTTGATACATTGAGCAACACTAAACCAACTCTGTTCTAGGACGATAAAACAAAACAATGTAGTATTCTCTTCTGCTTAAATTTACCTATAAAAGACAAAAGGCAGCAACAGCATAGTAGCAAACATTGCTTAATAAGAAGAATGAATCCAAATTTCTGGAATTTGAGGCAAAGTAGGCATCAGGGCCCTTGTTTTGTTTGTGTGAAATGTGAAACATAAATTATTAATCTATCGTAAGGACAAAGTATCAGAGGTTCCATTAGCTTTTGTTGCTGTGAATTACGATGCCACTATTTGATGTTGTACAGAAGCCATGCTTCTGGCTCATCCAGACTTACTTTAATTAACCTTTAGGAAGCAGGTTGATTTAACAGTGCTGTTAAATAAACCTTTTGAGGTGTCTTCTCAAAGCTTAGCTGGTTTTGTACTGTAAAGACATTGAGAGATTAAGGTAATGAAGTTGAAGTGACAAGGTTGTAGAGAGGAGAAAATACTTGTTCCTTTATGCAGTGTCTTATGAGGAGTGGCTGAGAGAACTGGGGTTATTCAGCTTGGAGAAAAGAAAGCTGAGGGGAGACCTCACTCTCTACAGCTCCCTGAAAAGAGATTGGAACCAGGTGAGAATTGGTTTCTTCTCTCAAGTAACAAGTGGTGGGACAAGAGTAAATGGCCTTAAGTTGTACCAGGGGAGGTTTAGGTTGGATATGAGAAGCCCTTGAACAGACTGCACAGTAATGGAGTGACTACCCCTGGAGAGATTTAGAAGGTGTCTAGGTATGGTACTGAGGGGTATGGTTTACTGGTGGCCTGGTAGTGCTGGGTTAATGGTTGGACTTGATGATCTTAAAGGTCTTTTCCAATCAGCATGGATCTATGATACTGCAGTTCTCCTACTGTTTTGATTTCTTGTTTCCAAATACTAAAGCTATAATCACATTAAAAATCCAAGTATTTTATTTCTGGTCTTCTCTTTTGATTTTGGGTTTTTTTTTAGATTATATGGGGGTTTGATGATGGTTTTGATGTCACTGCTTTTAAGATTGTCTATGATTTATTAATAAGTAACTTCTATGTTTCGTGCAATTACTTTATATATTTGACAAAGTGGAAATCAGCCAGCATATGATTTAAACACCAAAGAGGAAAGTGAAGCTTTCCAGCCCTCTGAAGAAACCTGAAAACAAGAGTCCTGTCTCTCATTTTCTGCCCAGTGCAGTTAAATTTTAACCACAGCTCTATGGGTAAGCTTTATCAGCTGGATCCACCTCTTACTGGTTTATTATTCCAGCAGTTCCGTCCACCATTCAATTACACACAAAGAGCATAGTCCAAGTATTTATAGTCCAAGGATATATTTTTCATAAACTGAGGTAATAATCAGCCCTGTCAGCTGTCAGCTCTGCCACCATCCCCTAAGAAATACCTTTTGAAAACTATATATATTTAAGGATTAATATTTGTCTTGATACTGATTGTGAGGGAATAAATCTCCAGCTGCTGCTGAGTGGTTCTCCCATGGCAGACTTGAGCGAACCAAATTTAAATGAATTGAGACCCCACACCTTTAAAAATGCTCAATAAGAGGGAGTGAGAGCTGTGCTCAATAGCCTGTAGTTCCTTTTTAAACAATCTTACTCAATTGTATTTAGTTTATGGTGACTCAGCTCAAATTTTTATGGCTCAGAGCATTGAAACTCTTGCAGTCTGAGGAATTGTTCTGTAAATGAGATCATAATTTGCCTCTTTCTTCCCTGCTGCTTTTGAGTCACCTATTTTCTGCTGATGATATGATTCCCTGTGTCTCTTTTTCTCTACCTAAAAAATCCCATCATATAACATGTAATGAAAATTGTGGTTTGACACGGCACACCTTATCACTTGAGAGAAAAGAGATTGGTTTTCTCTGACTCAGAGAGAATGTTTCCTGATCAGCTCCTTGACAACTCTACCCCTGGTAATATAGACACAGCCCTCCACAGCAGTCCAATAGGAAAAAATAGAGTAGTTCATTATGAATCACAGAATCATAGAATAATTAAGGTTGGAAAAGACCTCCAAAATCATCAAGTCAAATCATTAATCCAGCGCTGCCAGGCCACCACTAAACCACATCCTTCAGCACCACATCTACACGGCTTTTAAATCCCTTCAGGGATGGAGACTCCACCACCACCCCGGGACATCTGTTTCAGGGCTCAACCACTTTTTCAGTGAAGAATATTTTCTTCTAGTATTCATCCTAAATGTCCCCTCGTGCAACTTCAGCCCATTGTTTCTGATCCTGTGACTTGTTACTTTGGATAGGAGACTGACCCCCACCTGGCTCCAACCTCATTGCAAGGAGTTGTAGAGAGGCAGAAGGTCTCCCCTGAGCCTCCTTTTCTCTAGGCTAAACAACCCCAGTTCCCTCAGCCCATCCTCAGAAGACTTGTTCTCCAGACCCCATTCACCAGCTTTGTTGCCCTTCATTGGTCCTGTTCTAGCACCTTAATGTCCTTCTTGGAGTGAGGTGCCCAGAACTGAATGTAGTATTCAATGTGTGGCCTCACCAGTGCTGAGTACAGGGGGACAGCCATTTCCTTAGTCTTGCTGGTCAGGATAGAAAGCAGAAAACATTGGAATGCTTTGGTATATAAAATTGCTTCTAGTCCTATATATGTAAAAGTAGACTGTGTAAGTTTTCTTTTCTGTTTATGTGTGACTTAGTTTGCTTTAGGGAACCATGTCTGCTGGAAAAATACAACACATACAAGCTTTTATTTCCAAGTATATATTTGCTTTTATTTGCAATATATATTCATTTGTTATGAACACATTCTTACATGTGAAAAAAAAACCCCAAACAAATCATGTGGTGGTTTGTTACTTTGCCTAGAGAGATGTCACCTCCTGAGGGATGCTGTGTCCCAAGGGATGCCATCATTGCACAGCTGAGGCAGGCAGGGTCCAAGGGCTTGCTCCTGGCTGGCTCCCAGGTACCTGCACTCAGCAGCAGATGGAGAAATTCAAGGTGAAGCCACTGCAAATAATTTTCTGTTCTGCTGCAACTGCAGTGTTTAGTGGTGGTTGCTGGTGGTTTAAATCTTTCATTTTGAAAAGCAGTTGACAGGCAGCAAGATGATTCAGCAGGGTTGTTAGCTGGCAGCCGAGCCGATACTTGTGATTTTCCTTGGGCACCACCTTTGTGGGAGACCCTTGTATATCATACAAAGCCTTCTCAGCCTTTTTGTTTTCTTTTTTTCCCATGCCTTATTGCAGGGAGCTCAGCATCTGAGATGACAAGATCTTTGAGCTGCTCTTGGCCCCCAAAGAGGTCAAGAAAGCCTCATGTTAGACAAATGTATGCACAGCACTGCAGGACCAGGCTGTGCACTCCACCTCTTCTAAAGTGAGTAAATTCTAATTGAAACTTATTATTATAAATTACCTGTAGAATGAGATTTTCTTTTTGGTCTGGTTGCTTTTCAGCCTGCATTGTGAGAGGTGACAGAAATAGGGATTTGTGGATGCCTTTTGGACTGAGAGAGGGAAGTCAGATAAAGCATCATGAATTTTATTGCAGATGGAGATGAAAAATTTGAAGCTCAAGTGAACTGCAAAATTATTGCAACAAGTGCTTGGGACAGTGAGAGGGATGCCATCACAAGAATCTTTCTATCCCCATATCTTGTGCAGTGGACTTGTATTATTTCATCTTCTGATTTCATTCTTCTCTTGCTCTCACCTTTTTTACAGCCCTGTTGAAAAAAAACACGTTTTAAAGGTTGTTTGGATTTCTTCCCAGAGAGTAACTAAATCTTCTCAGTTGAGAACTCCATCAATAGAGAGTTATTGATTTCTGACCTCTGGACATTGGTACTGGAGTGACAGAATATTATGCTGCCACCAGCCCCACCAGAGCAGCATCCATTTCATGAGCAGTCAGTGACTGCTGGTTTCCATCCTGGAACATGGAAAATCCCAAAGCCCCCTCACTGGGATCAGTGAAAATGCAATAAGCAAAATCCTGGATTAAAATGATTGCCTGCTGCAGTAGTTTAACTGTGAAGCCTGCTCTTTTTTTTTTTTCCCCAGCAAGGACAGGCAGAGAGAGTTGGGGGTTGTTCAGCCTGGAGAAGAGGAGGCTCCCACGGAGACAGTCTTATGACCTTTCACTACTTAAAGGAGATAATGAGAAAAGTAGAGACAGGCTATTTAGCAGGGCCTGTTGTGACAGGACAAGGGGTGACAATTCAAACTAAAAGAGGGAGATTCAGACTGGGTAGATGGAAGAAATGTTTTACAGTGAGGGTAGTGAGACACTGGCCCGGGTTGCCCAAAGACATAGATGCCCCATCCCTGGAACCATCTCAGGTCAAGTTGTCTGGGGCTCTGAGCAGCCTGCTCTAGTTGCAGATGTCCCTGCTGAGTGCAGGGGCTTGGACTGGATGACCTTTAGCTGTGATTCCATAAGTCTATCATTTAAGCTAGCTGGTGACTCTTCTGGTTTCTTGAGATACAACCTGTACTACACTAGAACATAGCTACAATACAACTGTGTTTTACACTCAGACATCTGAAGAGATGATGGTCAAATATGACTGGCCTTGGTAGAAGGGGAAAAGCTACATTCAGTATCAGCTCTGCTTGCTATAAGTGCTCCTTCTCAAACAGGTATGCCACTTGCCTTGCATGATGGCTGTAGGGGCAGCACTTGAAATTGCCTATTCTCAATGATTTTGAGATTGAGAAGTTAGCCAGCATTAAATGCTGTTAGGAAATTAATTCTTCCACTGGGAAATTTATCTTCTAACACTTCTCACACAACACATGCCTAGACAGGTGAATGAGAGCTGTTCTTCAGGAGCAGCTCACTGACCATCTGGCTTCTTTCCATTTCCAAGATGGAAATTGTTGGGGGGGATTGAGCAGAACAGCATGAGCAATTCTGGTAAAATAAGGAATTTTAAAGTACAATTTTGAAAGTATATAAATGTTTTCCATTTTTCTTTAGCCTTGAAAGTCAGAAGTTGCAGTTACTAAACCTGCTGAGCTCCAGACCTCTCAGATATCTTGCAACAAGCTGTTGAGGCTTAAAAACAAAAAATAATCTGTGCCATTGAGCTTATTTTATATGAATTTTTAATACTTCTGTTACAAATCGTAGACCCAAGAATCATAGAAGAGTTTAGGTTGTCAGGAACCTCCAAAGGTCATCTAGTCCAACCTCCTTGCAGTAAGCAGGAACATCCTCCACTAGATCAGGTTGCTCAGAGCCCTTTTGAGCCTTGCCTTGAATGTGTCCAGCGATTGGGCCTCAACTACCTCCCTGGGAACCTGTTCCAGTGTTTCATTACCCTCATGGTGAAGAACTACCTCCTAACATCCAACCTAAAACTACTCTTCTCTAATTTAAAACCATTGCCCTTTGTCCTATCACTACAGGCTTAGATTAACAAATAATTTGACTTTGATGTTTGTTTTTAAACCTGAGGGAATCTTTCTTCTATACCTTAAAAGATGACTTGCAAGACTTAAAATAATGTGTTTAGGCATTAAAAAGCTGCTGCCATTCATCATGGAATAGTGCAAGGTGGTCAAATAGAGGGTTTTTTGGTTTTGTTTTTTTTTAATGGGGGGAAAAAATCTTCCTGACCTTGTAAGAAGCAGAAAATGCAGCAATGATATCAGTTGAAGAGAATGTGGCTTTGAAGCTGTGTCAAGGTTTGTAATGTTTAGAATAAACCCTGGAGGTGGAGATGGGGGAGAAGAGCTGGCAAGACAGGCTTTAATTTGTTGCAATATCTGTAACAATTACAAAAATCTGTAGTCTTGAATAATGAAATACATATTCCTAGGTACTCTTAAGATTGGGTTCCAAATGTGAAACTCTTTGACAAATACTTCTTTGAAGTCATTAAATTAGCTACCACTGGGATATTGCATGTTCAAAGAATCACAGAATTGTTGTAGTTAGAAGACACATTTAAATTATTGAGCTCAGCCATTAACCCAGCACTTCCAGGTCACCACTAAACCATGTCCCTCAGCATTACATCTATACAGCTTTTAAACCCCTCCAGGGATGGAAGACTGTATGATGGAGACTATACCACTTCCCTGGGCAGCCTGGTCCAGGCCATGACAGTTTCTTTAGGGAAGATTTTTTTCCTAGTGTCCAACCTAAACCTCCCTTGCTGCAATTTCCTCTTGTCCTATCACTTGTTCCTTGGGAGAATAGGCTGACACCCACTTGGCTCCAGCCTCTTTTTGTGAGTTGTGGCGAGATAGAAGATCTCCCCTCAGCCTCCTTTTTTTTTCAGACTAAACAACCCCGCACCCCTCAGCTGCTCCTCACAAGGATTTCACTCTGCACCCTTTGCCAGCTTCATTGCTCTTCTCTGGACCCACTATAACACCTTAATGTCCAGCTTGTAGTGAGTGAGTTTACAGTTGATGTTCCAGGATATCAGTAGAGAGACAGATCTGCCATGCTGATACTAAGAGTGTGGTGGCCATTGCTGAGCAAACATGGAAGACAGGTACATATTTGGAGAGCTTTTACCTAAGTGAAGGAAAGGAGTAAGATTATATTTGGTATCCTATGCTTTAATAAGACTCAGGATGCTTTACTTTGAAATCCTTTTTCTCCAGGCTGTGACCACACATTGTATTTGGGGTCTAGAGAAAGGAGGAGACATAATTTTAGGTTACTTGGTGCTATCAGGTTCACTATTGTGGTGAAACACCTGCAAGAAATTTTTGGTGTTCAAATGTTGCCTAATTCCTATAATTTATTTTTTGACCTTGAAGCAAAGAAGAGACTTTTTGGTAACAGCAAAGTTACCTAATTGCTTATAGGAAAGTTTCCACCTCTTCTCCTGGAATACTGTTAACTTCCACAGTGCAAAAAAAAAAAAGGATGCAGGTGCTGGGCCCTGCCAGAAGCTGTCAGAGGTCCTGCAGCTCCTCCAGCAAATTGGAAGCGAAGGTGAAATGGTTGCCAAAGAGCTGACATTTCTGAGAATGTATTTGATTTGTGATGCAGAGCAAGGAAGAGACAGGTGACCAGTGGACTGTGAGACAGACAAAGAAAAATCACTGTTGGAGCTCTATTGAGATAAACACAGGGACATCTACCCATTATTATCTTATTTTTATTGCAGCAATTCAGTCTTCCAATTTCTTCATTTTTATTTTCTGATGGAGCAAGTGACCTCTGTCAGCGTAGCTAATGTGCTTCAAATCCCACAGCAGCTTCATTTTCCATCCTCTCCCCTTTCATACCAGCATAAATTCTCTTCAGACCTTGCTTGGAGAGCCTTTGAAACAGGTTTATGGGTGCTTCTTTCTTCACATCCCCATCTCCTGGACTTGGAGGAGTACAGAAGGCTGGAACTCCTCTGCTCTGAGGACAGGTGGAGAGAATTGGGATTGTTCAGTCTGGAGGAGAGAAGGCTCCACAAAGACCTTATTGTGGCCTTTCAGTACTTACAGGGTTCTTTAAGAAAGATAGGGACAGACTTTTTAGTAGGGCCTGTTGTGACAGGACAAGGGGTGATGAATTGAAACTAAACCAGAGAGATTTAGACTGGAGAGAGGGAAGAATTTTTTCCTACTGAGGGTGGGCCAGGTTGCCCAGAGAGATAGTAAATGCCCCATCCCTGGAACCATTCCAGGTCAGGTTGGATGGGCCTTTGAGCAGCCTGGTCTAGTTGAAGATGTTCTTGCTGATAGCAGTTTGGAGTTGGACTAGATAACCTTTAAAGGCTCCTTTTCAACTCAAACCATTCTGTGATTCTATAATCAGGATAAAGCACTATATCAGAGAACAGCATCATACGCTGTTGTTTTTCTCTAGCTAACACCTGAAGATAAAGCCATCCTCAAGCTTACTTGCTCCCACTTGCTCCAGCTGATGAGTGTCTCCTAAAATACATAAGCAGCATAAAGCTGGGCTTAGAATTATCTTGGACATGACTCCAAGAAAGAGGAGCTAGGAACTCTGATGTGGATCAGCACGGCTAGATTACTATTGTGTTACATAAATAGTTACTATTAGGACTTGAGTGTAAGATACTGGAGCAAGAGAGATTGGACAAAGTTTCTTCTACCACTTTCTTTCATAGCTGTACAATTATGTAGATCTTTCTCTCACCTAAAGAAAGTCTGTTTGCCCCAGAGAATCCATTAATGACTAGAAACAGAATAAAACTCTGGGCTCTATATTCTACAACTTGGCTTCACATTTCTTTGTCACGACTAATTAATTTTGGAACCATGGCATAATATAATAGTACTTTTAATTTCAGCACTAATAGAAGATGTGGTAATTTTATCCCTCATCTGTAGTAATTCTCTCTATTTTATTGCTTGTGTATAAGCAGTCATTTAAATTAATATACTGTTCCTTGCAAGCGAGGAAATTGCTGACTTGCAGTCATTAAACCTACAACCGCGTTCATTAGAACCGAACGCCTTCCTGGTGCCATGCCCATTTGCACTGTGCCATTGCTGCTGAAAAATCCCAGCCTTCCCTAAATTGCTGTTTCCAAGTCAACATGATGCCAAGGGGGACATAATTAGGCTCTGATTAAGCCTTCCGCAGAAGACGCAAACATTCACAGATGTTCTAATGTTTTGTTGTGATGGCCTTTTCGTACAGCCCCTGAATTGTCTGACATTCTCTGCTACGCTTAAAATAAATACAGTGGGCATCGATGTTGGCCTCTGGAAGTACCACAGCGTGGTAGAAGTACCATAAATAAACTGAAAGTACCATAAATCCATCCTGGAGGAGATTTCTTCCACAGGGAGACTTCCTTTCTTCTGCAAGAGGTGGTATGCTAGGGACTGGAGACAAAAGAAAGTGAGAGGTGCCTTCAGACTCCTGATTCTTGCCTTTCCTTCAGTAATCTCCTCCTCCCTGCCCTACTTTTCAGCCTGACGTTTCTATTCTGGGTTTCATCGTCCTGATTTATCAGCCCTGTGCAGCCCAAGCTGCTGCAGCGGGTTATCAGAGGGGGAGGTGGGTGCAAAAGGCCTCAGAACTGTCTCTCCCACTCCAGCTCCACCAGCCTGTTAGTGGTTGGCTGAACAGAAAAGGGAGGGATCCCGGGATGCTGTCAGAAGGATCTCGGGAGGCTGTCTGAATTCTGATAGCAGACTCCCAGACACCTCCAAACTTCGTCACGGTGGTGATCTTGAGGGGACAAGGATGCCCAGCCTCATGCTTGCTGCGCAAGGGCTCAGCACCATCAGACACCCAGCCCTCATGCTCTAGTGTCTCCTCAGCCCTGAGCCACCTCCAGCATCTCTGTGAACCGCAGGAAGAAACAAGGCACTTTGAGCATGCAGAGAGTAGGTTTTGACTGGTGTGGTAGCTAAGATGGGGCCAGCTGAAGTCCTGTTTGCAATGTTAGGGGAAACTTCTTTTGCAATGAGGAGAAACTTCTTTACGTTGAGGGTGGTAGAGCACTGGAACAGGCTGCCCAGAGAGGTTGTGGTCTCCTTCTCTGGGGTCATTCAAAGCCCATCTGGACGCTGTCCTGTGAAACCTGCTCTAGGTGACCCTGCTGTGGCATCGGGTTTGGATTGGCTGCTCTTGAGAGGTCACTTCCAACCCCTATCACCCTGTGATTCTGTGATACTGAGTTCACTTCTACAGCACAAGTCTTGTGAGAAGCAGCTGAAGGAACAGAGAGTTCGGCCTGGAGAAAAGGAGGCTCTGGAGAGACCTTCTCATGCTCTACAACTCCCTGAAAGGATGTTGGAGTGAGGAAGGGGTCATTATCTTCTCCCAGCAGCAAGTGATAGAACAAGAGAAAATGGCTTTAAGTTGCAGCAGGGAAGGTTCACCCTGGACATGAGAAAATTCTTCCCCAGAAGGGTTGTCAAACCCTGGACCAGGCTGCCTAGGGCAGTAGTGGAGTCCCCATCCTTGGAGGTATTTAAAAGCCACGTAGCCATGTAGGTATGGTGCTGAGGGACAGTTTAGTGGTGACCTGGCAGTGACCTGGTTAACTGTAGGACTCAATATCTGAAAGGTTTTTTTGAACCAAAACTAAATTCTAACTGGGTGAGAAGACTCCTAAGAAATGCGTTGATGTGCGGTTATAATGGTTGGACTCGACGTTCTTGAGCGTCTCTCCACCAGCCCGATTCAGTGACCCTGTGACATGTAGTCAATTTCAGCTGGAAGCAGACGCCGCTGCGGGCTTAAGTTCTCTTGAGTTGAGCGTTCAGCGACCCTGCCTCGGCGGGGCCTGGGCCCGGGCCCTGCCGCTGCGGGCACTGTCCACCAGGCGGCTCCATGCCCGCCGCCGCGACGCCGAGGGGAGGAGGCGGCGGCGGCGGCGGCGAAGGGAAATTTCCTGCCTGGCTGCCGCCGCCTCTCCCCGCCGCCTCGGGCCGGAGACCGCCAGGGCGTCCCGCCCGGCCGCGCCCGCCGCTGCTGAGCGGGGGGCGCCAAGGGGGCCCGCGGAGTCGCCGCTGACGGAGCCGGTGAGGTGAGCGGAGCCGGGTGCCCGGCGCGGCGGAGGGACGGAGGGAGGGAAGAAGGGGAGACCCGCCCGGACGCGGGGCAGTGAGAGGAGGACGCGGGGATGCTGCAGCTCCGGAGCCGCCGCTGCCGTCTGCAGGTGCTGCTGGTGACGGTTGGAGTGGACGACAGGTGCGGAGCAGCTCCGTCCCGTTCCGCGCCAGGTGTGGAGGGCTGGCCGGGCAACGCTTCTAGTACCCCGCTGGAGGAAGCCGGGGTTGCCCCTCAGAGTGCGGCGGGAAGCGACCGAGATCTGCGCGCTTCTTCCCGTAAGGCTCTGAAACCGGCCCGGGCTGCCCGGGGCCGCGTTCGTCCTGCAAAGGTGTGCCCCGAGGCAGGGGACACACACGGTCCCTTTCTCCACGGGATGCACATCCTCAGAAGCTCCCACTTGGTGGCTCTCCCGCTGGAGGCCCCTGGGAGCAGAGAGAACAGCGAGCACGCTTGTGTCGAGGTGAAGTGTCCCCTCGGTGAGGGGCTGCCACACGGCGCTGGGCTTTGGGGCGATGAGGGATGCGCATGCGAGAGCGCTAAGGCCAAGGGAGCGGCCAAGCGAGCGGCCAAGCGTGCCTCTCTGCCACCCACCTGGGACGCACGAGTGTCTGGGCTGTCAGGTGCTTCCCCAGTCCCCAGGATGGGGCTTGCCTGGGAGCTGTAGCTTTAAGAAGCCGTTTGTCTTCTGTCAGCGCTTCCATGCTGCTTTCATCCAGCTTTTTCCGAGGTGAGCAGGGATGTGGGCCACGTACAAACTCCTGTAGTCTCCCTTGGGCAAGATTAGGTTGGGTTAAAATCTGTATGTTTCCTTCTGTGCTCTTTTTTGGGGTGTTTTTGGTTTGATTTTATGTTGCCTGGCTGGTTTACGCAGCTGGCAGTGCAGTGCCCTGCCAAGCGCTGCGATTTGGCACCAAATGAGGGACCCTGGAGAAAGGAAGGGGGTCACTGAAGAAACGAACCGGTGTGTTACTGTCCGTGTTGTCTCTCTGCTCTCTGCTCTCTGGTGGACCCTTCCCTATGGCAGAGTCAGTGGGCACAGCAAGGCTTTGGGATGTCCAGAGGAGCTAACAAGGAAAGCCCCTGGTTATGTGGAAATAGGTGTATAAATCCTGCAGCTGGTGAAGAGCTTGGTGTTTTCCTTATGCAGGCTGTGATGGGGACTAACAAGGCAAGGAAAAAAAAAATCAGATTTATCACTTCTAAACACATATTTATTTTTCCACCCTGCTTATGCTTTTGTTAAAAATGCTAGGAAAAATATTGACAAACCTCACTAAGGTAATGCAAAGGCAACTTTTAACTGTCTCCCATCGCTGGATTTGGTTTTGGTGTTCTGATTCTAGGTTATAGAGGGGGTTAATGGATACCTGCTGTGAGATGGAGCAGTGTTTCTTAATAGAGAAAGGTTGCCTTTTAATTGTTTTAATTTTTTCTGTGAGGTTCCTGTCCTTGGGGCTTATTTCCATGCAGTGAGGTGATTTGCTGTGATCTCAGCTGTGTGGCTGCTAAGCTGCTGCCTGTGTCTGATTTGTGTGGGGTCGAGACTGCTGAGTGTAAAGAAATTACATGGTTTATTGCACCTGTTTTTTTCTGTTGGTTTTTGTTTTCTGAGGTGCTATGAGCTCAGTGAGAAAACTTGGAAAGTAGAAAGATAGAGGTGGAGAACTGAAAAGTATTTATTATGTGTGTGGTGATCTTAGCTTCTGTGCATGTTGTGCTTTGAGGCTTGTAAACAAACAACCCCAACCAGCCAAAACTCCCCCAAAAGTAGCTTTTGATGAAAATTAATGACATTCATCTGAAAACTCGATGTCATTTAAGAGGTATTTATGTAGCTGTAATGTGTTCTCATCCAGTAGGCACATGAAGATCCCAGTTAGCTTTGTTGGGTAACAGGTGAAACCATTTAAGTCTTAATGTGGAGAGATACACGTGGTCTGGTGGCATGATCTTGTCTTGCTGGAGGGGGTGTTGGGGCCTTGAGGAATCTCTAATGAGTTAATAATGCATAATTAGTGCTGATGGGGTATGTGTGTGTGTCTTGTGGGGCAGCTTTCCTGTGCTTTGTGCTGGGGTGGTGATGCTGATGCCCGTGAGGGAAAGGAGGTAAGGGTGGAGGTGGGACAAGCAAAGAACATCTGGCTGAGGTCTTTGAGACAAGCAGGGCCACTCTGGTGTAGGTGTAAACATCACATTAGAGGAGTGAAGGGAATTAAGCTAGATTTGTTTTCTCAAGTGACAAGAATTAGTTGGTGTAGAAACGTTGGAGATGAAGGGTAGGGAAATAATACGAGGAACAAAATGGTGCGTGGGTGGAGTGTTCAATTCCTTTAATTTGCTCTGTCTTTGCTCACAAATAAAAGAATGACATAGGAGCTGTGTTACACCAGCCATCCTTCCTTGTTGTGCATCAACTAACATATTCTGTTCCTTAAATGCTGTTAAGATATTCTGCCAAGTAAAAGAAAACAACTGAATTCCAAGTTTAAAAGCTTCCCAGGCCCTCGATGCCTTTAATAAGACCAGAGATCTTTATGTACCTCAAGTCAGTGTGGTGATGCTTTTGAACCAAAGTAATTTATCTTCAGTCTGTGAAGTGCAGGTGCAAAGCTGTTAATTTTAGAACATTTGGGTCCTGGTTTGGTTTTGTGTCTTGTTTTCTGCCCTTTTATTTCTCACTTTATATGTGTGTGTTCTCTGCTACCTAGTTTGGTTGAGGTTTTTCTCCTGTAGGAGTTTAGGGGGTCTTCTCAGTGCTCATCAATATATAAAGAGTGGAGTCTGGAGGATGGGGTCAGACTCTTGTCAGTGGTACCCAGCAGCAGGGCAAGGGGCAATGGACAAAAGGGACCACAGGAGGTTCTATGTGAAGATGCATAAAAACCTTATTATGAGGGTGTCAGAGCCTGGGAGCAGGCTGCCCGGAGAAGTTGTGAAGTCTCCTCTGGAGAGATGCCAAACCCACCTGGACACTGTAATCATGGGCAACATGCTGTGAGTGACCCTGCTTTAACATGGGAGTTGGAGTGGATGATGTCTTTAGGTCCTTTCCAACTTCCACCATTCTCTGAAGGGCTGACCTCTGCTAGAACAGATGTTTTTTAATCCCTATATCTCATGATCTTGTTTTTCTTCCCCCATCCTCTGTTGCATTCCCAGCTCCTGGATTATAAGGCCTGGGGTGATGTCAGAAATGCACCCTGTGGTCTGAAATTATGGGAAGCTGGAAGATAATGATTTGGGGGTCTCTGCAGTTTTAAAGTCCGTGTAAGACCTTCCACGCAGGTTCTCATTGTCATTGCGTAGCACAGGTTGAGTGGTCTTCTGCATGTCCCCGACTGGAAGGTGACAGTGGTGGCTTGTGGGGGGTTTGATGTTTGTTTTTCCTCGGTGCCTACCTCCTGGGAAGCTGTGTACTTCCTTACAGCAAGAATTGTGCTCGTTAATAAAGTTTGATGGTTGCAAGGCACCTGCTTGGTGCTGTACTCATAGCGTGCTTTTTGAGTCTTCCAGTTGTGCTCTAAGTTGATTTTTCTGAGTCATTGCTTTCTGGATCAAAGCTACAGAGCTGTGTTATTGACTGAACTAGTTTTAGAGCATGTTGTAGGAGTGCCTCAACTCGTGTACCTGCTGACCTTTTTTCCTCTTTCATTTAAGAAGTTCTGTGAATAAAAGTAGGTGGACATGGGTTGGCACACTGCGAAGTGAAAAAGAGCTGTGGGATGTCTGTGGTGCAGTGCTGCCTTGTCACATGTTCTTGGTGTTTTGTGAGCTACCCACATTATCGGTGAAGTGCTTATATATTTCTTCACGTTTGATGATGTCATACAAATTTGTTTATCAAGATTTGGAAGCAGTTCAGTTGTACTGTAGTAAGGAACAAAACAAGAGCTGAGGCAAGTGCTGAAAGCTGAGTAGGATGAAAACCAGAAAGATAAAAAGGAACATGAAGTGTTTGCCTTGCTGATCCGAGTGCAGTCTACACTGCTTGCTGAAGGGCTGGGAGGTTCTAAAGGAGAAATTGTTCAGTTGTATGGTCTAGTTGATTGGATAAGGCTGAGGCATAGGTTGGACTGGATGATCTTGGAGGTGTCTTCCAACCTGGTTGATTCTATGATTGTATAGAGAACCTGAGGATTAGGTTCCCTAATCTTATCTCCCCTCTCTGTTGGAGGGGCGATGCCGGTGTTTTAATCCTGATGAAAAGTGCAGCAATAGGGGCCAGGGGAAGGAATTGCTGAGTATGGAGTTGTGTGTATGAGATTGCTGAAAAGAGTAAAGGGGTCTTCGGAGTTCTGTCAAGATTAACATGAGTGGTGCATTCAGAACAGATGGAGACAGACATAAGAACTTGCTCCTTCTTTAAAGGATGGCACAAGCTTGAACGTAGAAAGTTCCAGCTAAACACGAGAAGGAGCTTGTGTACTTTGAGGGCGGCAGAGCACTAGAACAGGCTGCCCAGAGAAGTGGTGGATATTCCTGTGAGATCTGCTTTAGGTGCTCTGGCAGAGGAGCTGGGGTTGATGAACTGCAGAAGTCCCTTCCAGTGCCCACCATTCTGTGAATTTATATGTGAGCTGAGTTTAGAGATAACCATGTGGCTCAGCCCTACACTGCCTTTCAAGGCAGTACTTAAGCTTTGAAATCCATATATAAAGAGGGTAGTTAAACCAGCACAATGCCGGGAATAATGCCTGTGAACTCCAGCTTGGTCGCCTGCTCCTCGACCAGGGGATGCAGTGACATTCCATCTCCTGTCTTTGCTGGGTTGGGAAGTGGCAGCAGAGGATCCAAACCTGGGGGACACCTATGTGATGCCTACTGTGAGCAGGGCTTTGTTCTGTGATAGGGATTTCATTATTGATTTCTTGATACAATATTAATGAAAGCAGAATCCCTCTGTAACCTAAAATACCGTTTGGTGCCCTGTAATCAAAAGTGTTGTAAATTGAATTGATACATTATTGAAGAGTTCTGAATTGCCTCCTCTTTGCAGAGCATCGTTGCTGGGTATCACACACGTGAGGCTTGGTTTATGGGTTGGGAGCTGTCTTAGGGAATGATTCAGATGTTGCTTTAACTAGTTTGCAATATGATGCAGCAGAATTCCTGCTGAATGAGAAGTGGCTGAAGCCTCCAGACTGCTCTGCACAGGCTTTCTTTTAATTGAGATATGTGTGGGTTTTTTTCCCTTCAGTGCCTGTGCAGAAGCACAAGGTTTTATTCAGGTGTAGTCTTTCTACTGCCTGATAACAATTTGTGTTGTAACCCCAGTGTTAGAGGGGTTAATACTTAAATCAAATGCCTGTATTTATTCCACACCTGCAGCTGCAATGTAGCTATCTTTTAAATGTATGTAAAAAACAATAGAAAAGTTGTGGAAGCAAAGCTGAAATGAGATACTGATAAGATAGAGGAGCTGTGCAGCAGCAAATTAGTGGAGTATTTGCACAGGGTTTCTTTTTGAGTTTTCACAACATGCAACATTTTTTTAAGGCATGTGTACAGGGCTGTGCTTTTTAATTCCTTCAACTTACTCCAGATAATTCCATCAGTGATATCCTTATGCTTGCCAAAATCCTCTCTGTTGACTGCAGTGGGTGCCTCTGAGAAATGGAAGAATAGCCAGGAGATTTCCTGGCTGGTGGGAGAGGGTGATGCTGTTGGATTGTGTTTTGATTGCAATGGGCTCAGATTTTTCTTCCCAGGGAAGTCAGCCAACTGATTATCTCCAGTGAAACAGCTCCCTGAACAATTGTAGCATTAAAGGTTGCTTTATTCTGGTCCTGGCAGTGAGTGAGGGGATGTGGCCTAGGTTACAGTCTGTTGTGGCACCTGTGGCACATGGACAGGAGCCCTTGCCCTGCCCAGTGATGTGCCTGTCAGGCAGGGGGGAGGGGAAGCTGCCTCTACTCATCCCCATCTGCATCTCCTTTTGAACAGCGATGCCCGAACAATGCCCTTTTTCCTTTGACTTCTGGCTGGTGACTCACTGTTGAAGTGACAAAGTAAAAAGCTGGTCACAGATGTAGTGCTTGCTCATGCAGAAGTGATTTATCTGTCTTCAAAGGTGTTTCCTGGCTGAAGGAAGAGATAAAAACAAAGAGAAATGTGTTGGGGTAGCTCATTGCTTTCAGTGACAGCTCATTCATGGGCTCGTGGAATGGTTTGGGCTGGAAGGGGACCTTTTTAAGTTCTCTAGTCCAACCCCCCCTGCTCTAAGCAGGGACATCTGCAACTGTATTCCTGGTTCTGCTTGAACTGGAGCCCTGTCTAAACTGACCTGGCATGTTTCCAGGAATGGGGCATCTCCCACCTGTCAGTGCAACCTGGCCCAGTGTTTCACCACCCCCACTGTAAAACACCACCTTCTGTCTGTCCAGTCAATCTCCCTCTTTTAGTTTTCACCCATCGCCCCTCGTGCTGTTGCAGCAGGCCCTGCTTAAAGAGTCTGACCCCAGCTTTCTTGGAAACTCATTTTAAGTACTAAAAAGCCTCAGTAAGGTCTCTTTGGAGCCTTCTCTTCTCCAGGCTGAACAACTCTAACTCTCTCAGCCTGGCCTCACAGCAGAAGTGCTCCATTGTCAGTGTAAAATATGGCATAACTCAGTGGTGGGTTTTTCTGTGCCTAGTAACCCTCCTGAAAAAAGGAAAAGGATCCCAGTTTTGAAAACTTAGGTTATCAGATATTTTATCTTTTTTTAAAGTTAGAGCAATAATTTTTTTGGTAAGAATGAGAGATTTGAGCAGGTGAAAAACAAAGCTTGAAGTCAGATTGAGGTAAGATGAGGTACAAATGCACAAAAGAAAATGACTGATGGAAGTGAGTGGTTTTGGATTACTGCTGTTGAGAAGAAGCTGCTAATCTGCAGGACAGCCAGGATGTCTCAGCAGCTGGATGAAGCTGTAGCAACACTCTCCAGATAATATACACAAATGAGGATGCAGCAATGTCAAAAGTCACCAGTTGGATAGAGTCTTTGGGTCAATAATAGTATGATTTTTAAATACAAAGCGAATAGCAGAAGATTTACAAGGGGAAGCAACACACTTTTCACTTACAAAAGATAAGGACAAAATAATGAAATTAAACAGCAGGATAAACTTTCCTGCCATGGCAAGGGGTTTGGATGAACTACTAGGTCTCCTGCTTATAGACTTTGTTATTTTGGAGGCACTAGAGGATAATTCAGAATGAAATATGCAACTCCACATTCATCTTACTCTTCTGAGACTAATCAGTTTCAGGGTTCCCTATAGTTGGGTGTGTGGTGGTTTGGGTGTTCCCTGCCCCCCCCCAACTTCGAAAATCACCTAGACTAGACTCACTCGGCTCTGGAAATTGAATGAAGCTTGTATTTACACCTTAGCTCAATATACAGGCAGATATTTACAGTATATACAGTTATAGACAGAAATATACAAGACAAAAGGTAATACAGAAACGCAACAGCCCTCCCAGAAACCTGAGTCCCCAGGAGGGGCTCCCATCTGCCCTTCCACCTTCCCCCCACCCCTCTCAACCTTACCCCAGACCCAAGGAAAAATGGAGGTTTGGCCAAGGGGGTAGGAAGCAAAGTGGATTTGTCAGAAAAACGGCAGAGAAATGGGAGGGTGAGGTTAGAGAGAGAGATGCAGCTTGGAGCTCCCCAGCAGGAGAAGTGCCTTATTTATGTTTCAATTCTTCTTCTTGTCTTGTACCTCTCAGTAAGCCTATGAGTGAAGTAGACATCAGCCTTGTTTTTCTTTCACAGCCTGTAATCTAGTTCTTCTCACCAAAACATTCTAGCTTGCTTCAAACTAGCACAGGTTGTTTCTTTATTTGTTGTGCTTTCTGATATTTTTTTTCTCTGCAGTAAATTCAATGCGACTTTCATCTGATATGATGCTGAAGAACGCTTAGCTGCAGTGGAGTGCTGCTGCAGTTCATGGTGCCCCTTACAAAGGACTGTTTGAGTCATTTTGATTAACAATTTTGAGTTCCCCATCCCTGGAGATGTTTAAAAAATGTGCAGATGTGGTGCTGAGTGACATGGTTTAGTGGTGGTCTGGCAGTGCTGGGTTAATGGATGGACATGATGATCTCTTTAAGATCTTTTTCCAACCTAAGAGATTCTCTGCTTTTGTGACTGTTGGTCAGCATCACCAGACTGAGGGGAATTGTGAGAGCACAGGACTCCTAAAAGCCATCTAGTCATAGAATTGCTTTAGTTGGAAGAGACCTTTAAGATCTTTGAGTTCAGCCTAACACCACCACAGCCATTAAACCATATCCCATAGTACCATGTCCACATTTTTCTTGAACACTTCCAAGGATGGTGACTCTGCCACCTCCCTGAGCAGCCTATTCTGAGGCCTGACCAGTAGTCTTTTGCTCCTGCAGCGAGCAAGAATACCTTCCACTACCCCAGGTTGCTCAAACTTCTGGCCAATCTGGCCCTCAAGGAATGGGGCATCAGCAACCTGTCTGGGCAACCTGTTCCAGTGCCTGACCACCTTTACACTAAAGAATGCATCATGCTCATGATGCTTTTCTGTCACATCCACAGGAAAGTGCTGTATAGTGTGGATTGTTACAAGGATAGAATAGTTTGGTTAATTGTATGGGGGCAGAATTTCTGTGGCCTGTGGTGTTGCAGCCTAAAGATTTTGGTGCCTCATGGTCTACTGATGTCTTGTTGATGTTTTCCCAGGGGTGGGACCACACTCCATCTGGTTCATGCTGTGTCTTCCTTTATCCTGATGTTTGCTCCTGTAATTTTTTACTTCCCTGGGTTCTTTTAATTAACATTTTTAGCAGAAATGAAAGACAACACTTTGGTGAATGAGAGAGGGGACATGTAGCCACAACTTGAAGCCCATGTTGAGGACTTGTGGTTAAGACCCTCTGGTTTTCAGTGCATTTCACAAAGGATCTTCAAATATTTCCTTGCCAGGAGTTGTTGTAATTTAACCTCAGAGCAATTTTCGCTGCTATGTGGGATGCTTTCAATTTGCGTCTTAGAAGGGCAATTCCTTTTTCAACCAACATTTCTGTCTTTATGTTTGATACAATGTGGTGATTTGGAAGTGTGTCTGCATGTAAAATCTGCAGAGAATTTACTATCATTTATTTGAATACTTTCTTCCCTCACTTGCCGAGCAGTGCTGGGTCTGCTCTTGCTCCTAGCATGCTTCAGTTGCTATTTGTAGACTTCCAGTGCTGTAAGAATAGTTAAGAGTATAAACCTTTCAAATTGTATTTGTTTATTTTCCCTTAACATTTATTACTGAAGGTGCTGATTTCTTTGCTTTGGAATTGTTTCTCCATTGAAGTCCAAACTAACAGTGTAAATGAAGAAATAATTCAGGGCCAGTGATGCTTAATATCTTTGTCAATGGCACAGTAGAATTGAGCCCACCCGCAGCAAGTTTGTAGATGATGCCAAGCTGAGTGGTGCAGATGACGTATCAGAGGGATGGGATGCTATCCAGAGAGACCTGGACGAGCTCAAGAACCTCAGGGAGGTTCAGCAGGGCCAAGTGTGTAGTTCTGCATCTGGATCAAAGCAGTCCTCAGTATCTATCCAGGCTGGAGGATGCAAGGCTGGTGAGCAGCCCTGTGGAGAAGAATTTGGGGACTCTGGTGTGTGAAAAGTTGGACATGAGCCAACAGTGTGTGCTCACAGCTCAGAAGCCAACCATGTCCTGGGTCCCAGCAGCATGGACAGCAGGTCAAGGAGAGAATTCTGCTGCTCTGCTCTGCTGAGACCCCACCTGCAGTGCTGGGTCAAGCTCTGGAGTCCTCAGGACAGGAGAGATGTTGACCTGTGGGAGCAGGGCCAGAGGAGGCCACATCAATGATGGGAGGACTGGGACACCTCTACTAGGAGGCCAGACTGAGAGAGTTGGGATTGCTCAACCTGGAGAAGGGAATGCTCTTGGGACACCTTCTTGTGATCTTTCAGTGCTTGAAGGGACTGTCTGGGGACAGATATTTTAGCAGGGTCTGTTGTGGCAGGACAAAGGGTGATGGTTTAAACTAAAAGAGGGCGATTTAGACTAGAGAGAAGGAAGAAATATTTGACCCTGAGAGTGGTGAGACACTGGCCCAGGTTATCCACAGAGGTGGGCGATGCGTGATCTCTGTAAGTATGCCAGATCAGGTTGTTTGGGATTCTGAGCAACCTGCTGTGGTTGAAGATGTCCCTGCTCACTGTAGGGTGATTAGACTAGATGACCTTTAAAGGTCTCTTCCAACCTAAAGCATTTTGAGAGTCTATGATTCTATAAACCAGAGCCAATCTTAGCCATCACAAATATATCTAGTAACCCTTCCTTCACTTTACTTATTTCTTTCAGTAAATTCCATTTCTGTTTCCTTTTGCCCTTTAATCTTGTCATCTTTGCTGCTCTTCCTTTGATTATTTTTCTCTGTGTTTCTAGCCTAGTTTCTGCTGTGATATGCTGTGTATTGCTGGAGCTGCAGAGCTGTGTGGCTCCTGAGTAGCAGGGTATTGATTTAAACAAGCAATGAGTAATGTTTGTTGTATCTCATGTTTTACGGGCTTAGCTGTCGCGGGTACTTTCTGAGTCCTTCTAATTTAGATTTGAGGCTCATGAATATATTCAATCATACTGAGTAATGTCACTGAAAACATTTAGTTACTCAACAATATTAATTTATCTGCTGCCTGTCTTCCTGCTAATTTGCTACGATTGGGCAAAGTTTGCAAATTGCTACTGTGAGCAGATTGTGGTAAAAGAGCTTTCAGATTGCAGAAGGAAAAGCCTTTGTGTAACCAAGTTAAACTGATGTATGCTTTTCCTGTTAGATATAGGGATGAGCCTAAATGGGTTCACATTATCATTTTGTTTGCAGTTGTCAAAAGCTCATTAATTTCAAGTCAAACTACCTAGCTGGCTGCGTTGAATTGGTTTTAAATTATACATGTGCTGATCAATCTCAAAAAGGCAAATTAAAAACTGGGCTGAGGGCACATTTCAAGGCCACAGATACAGCACTTAATTTGTTTTTCACAGCCTAACCTCCTCCTACCCCTAGGACCTCTCCAGTTGCTAGCAGACGTGGGGCGTGGCAGGGGTGGGAAGAGGAAATTTTAGTGACTTAATTATTTCTGGGAAGGCTGGGAGGAGAGGAAAAGGTGGAACAGGGAACTATATTTAAATAATGATCCATTTGCATTACTTAGTGTAAACTAGTAGGCACAAATGTAGAAGAATGTGTTGTTGAGGCAATTGGTACTATCACAAGGTGTGATTCTTAGGGAAACTTGCTCCGTTTCCACTCTAAATCTACCTCTGTTTCATCTGAGCACAACATGGCTTGACCTGGATCCAGGATACAAATACGGAGAGCTCTGGGCAGTGAGGATCATAAAATGTTAGGGGTGAAAAGAGATCTCAAAAGATTGAATCCAGCTCAAAGCAGATCCTGCCAAAGCAGAATCACCTAGGGCAGGTTGCACAGGAATGTATCTAGGCGGGTTTTGAATGTCTCCAGAGAAGGAAACTCCACAACATCTCCAGGCAGCCTGTTCTAGTGCTGTCACTTTCCCTGCAAAGATCTTTCTCCTCATGTTGTGGTAGAACTTCCTGTGTTCCAGCTTATAGCCCTTGCTCCTTGTCCTGTTACTGGGCAGCGCCGAAAAGAGATCGGCATCATCATCTTGGCACCCACCCCTTAGGTATTTACGGACATTAGTAAGATCCCCTCTCAGCCTTCTCTTCTCAAGAATGAACAGCCCCAGGTCTCTCAGTCTGTCTTCATAGCATAAATGTTTGAGTCCTTTAGTCACCCTTATAGCCTCTGCTGGTCTCTCTCCAGTAGATCCCTGTCCCTCTTGAACTGGGGAGCCAGTATTCCAGGTGTGTTCTCATCAGGGCAGAATAGAAGGAGAAGAGAACCCTTTGGACCTCCTGGACACATTTTTGTTCATGCACCCCAGGTTGCCTTTGGCCTTCTTGGCCACAAGTGCACACTGCTGTTCAATGGATGTCCACTAAGACTCCAAGAGCTTTCTCTTTGGAGCTGCTTTCCAGCGGGATAGCCTCTAGTCGGTACCAGTGCCTGGTGTTATTCTTCCCCAGATGCAGGTTTCTTTTTCCTAACCTCTTTGACTAGCAAACTGCAGATGTTATTTAGAGGTTCTGCATGCACATAACTTGATTGAGTTGCAGTTTGTGCTGAAAAAGCTTGAGAATTGCTGTGCTCTGTCAAACTCCTGAAATACTTAGCTCATTTAGCAGGATCGTCAGAGGAAGAAGCTTGAATAATTCCCTTGAAAAATCACTGAGCCCTCAAAACTTTCTCTGTAAACAGTGTTTTACATGTCTGAAAGCCCTTGGTTAGCAGTGTATTCTTTGCAACGAGTGCCTGATGCCTTCCTAAAGAGATTACAAGTTTTGTCTAGTGCAGCTCTGTGTGCAGTTAACATCTTTGGGCTCACTTGTGCCAGACTGCTGCAGCCCTGCCGGCAGGTCTGCAGGATGATTTTTTTTTTCCCCCTCCAGTATTGTATTTAAATAATTGTAGCACAGAACCCTAGCCAATGTGGTGCAGGTTGGAAGGGACCTCTGGAGATCATTCAGTCCAATCCCCATGCTAAAGCAGGGTCATACACAGCAGGCTGCCCAGGATCATAACTTCCAGGTGGGTTTGGAATATCTCCAAAGGGTGAGACCCCACAACCTCTCTGGACAGCCTGCTCCAAGGCTCCAGCACCCTCACAGCAAACTAGTTCTTCCGTGTATTTAGATGGAACCTGCTGGGTTCCAGTTTGTGCCCATTGCCCTTTGTTTTGTCGCTGAAAAGAGGTTCTGTCCCCTTGTCCCTCACCCTTGAGCTCTGATGAGCCACTGAGAATATCCCCATTCGTGTGCTCTTCTCCAGGCTCAACATCCCGAGATCTCTCAGCCTTTCTTCCTCACAGAGATGCAAATTAGAGAGAGAGGAGAACCTCTATTGATCTTCTGGCCACATTGTACCTAATGCACTGCTGGAGACCCTTAGCCACAAGAGCACATTGCTAATTCAAATAAAAAGGAATCTGTAGTTCCTATCCAACCTAGCTCTGGTCTGCTGAAATCTGTCCTCTCTGAGGAGAAACTGCTCAGCCTCTTACAATCAAGTGTAAGCCTTTCTTCCTCACAGAGATGCAAAGTAGAGAGGGAGGAGAACCTCCATTGATCCTCTGGCCACATTGTACCTAATGCACTGCTGGAGACCCTTAGCCACAAGAGCACATTGCTAATTCAAATAAAAAGGAATCTGTAGTTCCTATCCAACCTAGCTCTGGTCTGCTAAAATCTGTCCTCTCTGAGGAGAAACTGCTCAGCCTCTTACAATCAAGTGTGACTTGGGGACAGGTCATCCCTAGCTTTTGTCCCTGGGGCACCTTGTTTTGCAGGCTAGGCCCTGGCTGCCTCCCCGTGGGACACTGCCATGACTGGGAGCTGTAATCAGAACCAGTTCTGAAGCGTGGGAAAGGAAGGAACTATCCTCCTGGAAAGCCTTCTGCTGAAACATGCCCAGCTGTCAAGGGGACCAGGAGGGGGGGAAGCAATGGCTTGTCAATTTCTCAGCTAGAAAAACGTTCACAGCTGTCTACCAGTTTTCAGAGATGTGTTGTATGAGGTTTGTTGGGAGTTTTGCCTTCATACCTGAATTGATGTATTTCAAACTCTTAAGTTGAATTACTTCTACTTGCTTCAAAACCTGCAGGCTCTCATCTTCTGTTGCAGCTGAGTGTGAGCCGTGCTGTGATTCTGTGCTCCTTCCCAGCCTCTCATCTATCCAGTGGTGCTTTGGGCTGCTTTTAACACCTCAAATGATAAAATCATAGAATGCTTTGGGTTGGAAGAGACCTTTAAAGGTCATCTGGTCCAACCCCTCTGCAGGGACATCTTCAACCAGGTTAGGCTTCTACCACTTCTCTGGGGCAGTGGGTCACCACCCTCAGGGCTGAACTTTTCTTCCTTCTCTTTACTCTGAATCTCCCTCTTCTAGCTTAAAACCATCACCCCTTGTCCTGTCACAGCACGTCCTGCTCAAAAGTCTATCCCAGCTTTCTTATTGTCCCTTTAAGTACCAAAAGGCCACCTGAATGTCTCCTTGGACTCTTCTGCTCTCCAAGCTGAACAACCCCAACTCTCTCAGCCTGGCCTCATATCAGAGATGTCCCAGCCCTCTGATCATGTTTGTGGTCTCCTCTGGCCCAGCTCCGGCAGATCCATGTCTTTCCTGTGATGAGGGCTCCAGAGCCTGGCCCAGTACTACAGGTGGGGTCTCAGCAGAGTGGGGCAGAAGGTCAGAGTCCCCTTCCTCCACCTGCTGCCCACACCGCTGGGAATCAGCCCAGGGCATGTCTGGATCTCGGTTGTGAGAGCACATTGCTGGCTCACATCCAGCTTTTCACTCACCAGTACCCCTGACTCCTTCTCTGCAGGGCTACCCTCCAGCCATTGATTCCCCAGCCTGTATTGACACTGAGAATTGCCATGACCCACTGAACCTCAGGGGTTCACACAGGCCCACTTCTTGAGCTTGTCCAAGTCTCTGAATAGCATCCCGTCTCTCTGGTGTGTCAACTGCACCACCCAGCTTGGCATCATCTGTAAACCTGCTGAAGGTGCATTCCATCTCTCCTATGACACTATGTAAAGACACATTTTAAAGTTTGGTGGGTTTTGGCTTGTTCATTTAACATATTGCTTAATGTGCAGTCATGCTTTTCACGCTGCTGCTGGGTTGTTCTTCTCAAGGAGCTCTGCCAGTGCTCCATCTCACTGCTCCCAGTTCCTATTACATCCAAGTAGTTAATATTCTCACTGCTGACAGGATCCTTCAAGTCCAGTATTTATTAATCTGCATGCAAAATGTGTTTCTGAAGCTGTCAGTGACTCATGGTGTGACAGCTACTTCCCCAAAATAACGTTCACACTGCCCGGAAGTAGAGAGTTGTGCTCTTGTCCTCCTCCCTGAGCTTTCACCCGTTGTGCTAAACCCTGTAATAAAAGTTGTGTGACTGGTAAAGCAAACATCATCTTTATAGCAAGTGCAAAGCAAGGATCTTCATTCAAGAGAGATGTTGAGGTGCTGGAACGTGTCCAGAGAAGGGCAACAAAGCTGGTGAGGGGCCTGGAACACAAACCCTCTAAGGAGAGGCTGAGGGAGCTGGGGTTGTTTAGCCTGGAGAAGAGGAGGCTCAGGGGAGACCTCATTGCTGTCTGCAACTACTTGAAGGGAGGTTGTAGCCAGGTGGGTGTTGGTCTCTTCTCTCAGGCAAGCAGCAATAGAACAAGGGGACACAGTCTCAAGTTGTGCCAGGGGAAGTTAAGGCTGAATGTTAGGAGGAAGTTGTTGGCAGAGAGAGTGATTTGCATTGGAATGGGCTGCCCAGGGAGGAGGTGGAGTTGCCGTCCTTGGAGGTGTTCAAGCAAAGAATGGATGAGGCACTTAGTGCCATGGTCTAGTTGGCTGGACAGGGCTGGGTGCTAGATGAGACTGTATGATCTTGGAGGTCTCTTCCAACCTGGTTGATTCTATGATCTGAGAAGGTCATCACCACTTCAGTATAACCAAGTGTAAGGCAGAAATTGCAGCTGATGAGGGTAGTGAGCTTTGAATGAAAAGAGCTTAAATCCAAGGAATGCCTTGCAGATATCACCTCATGTGCATTAAAGGCTGTCATATGTTTTTTAGATCTATAGCAAGATCTGCCCTTATTTTTTTAATGACTTGAATCTGTCTGTGCTGTAGGTGAGCACCTGTGCTGATGGCCTTTCCCTTTGAGGCCTCTCCTGGTGTTGATGGTAGTTACTTGAAAGTTGCTTCAAAGTGCAAAACCAAAATGAAAAAGCTGACATTTTAAAGAAAATGTTGTATTTCTGTGGAGTGTTTTTCACTGGAGGTGATAGAAGCACAGCTGTTGCTGTTTAGTGGGCTGCTGCTCAGCCCTGCCTTGAGGAACCACAAATAGCCATTGTGTGGGGCAGCATGACTTAGCTCTGAGCTTGCCTGTCATACAGCGCTGAACACTGCAGCTATTCATGGGGTCGGGTTCAAGGGGCTGACAGCAATCTTTAGCTCAGCATAGAAATGAGAATTTTCCTCAGGGACAGAGGCCACAAAGCTCGAGGGGAAAAATGACCTTGTTCAGTGCCCATTTCTTTCATCTTATCAAGTGTCCTCTTCCCTGAGCTAAAGGCAGGTGGTGCCAGCTCCTTAGTATCTGGGACTTTTGTGTTATATGTCATAGAACCATGGAATTGTTTGGGTTGGAAAAGACTTCTGGGATCACCAGTTCCAACTGTCAGCCTAAGAGAGATGTTGAGGTGCTGGAATGTGTCCAGAGAAGGGCAATGAAGCTGGTGAAAGGCCTGGAACACAAACCCTGTGAGGAGAGGCTGAGGGAGATGGGGGTGTTTAGCCTGGAGAAGAGCAGGCTCAGGGGTGACCTCGTTGCTGTATACAACTACCTGAAGGGAGGTTGTAGCCAGGTGGGGATTGGCCTTTTCTCCCAGGCAAGCAGCAATAGAACAAGGGGACACAGTCTCAAGTTGTGCTGGGGGAAATACAGGCTGGATGTTAGGAGGAAGTTGTTGGCAGAGAGAGTGATTTCCCATTGGAATGGGCTGCCCAGGTGGAGTTGCCGTCCCTGGAGGTGTTCAGGCAAAGCCTGTATGAGGCACTTAGTGCCATGTTCTAGTTGACTGGCTAGGGCTGGGTGCTAGGTTGGACTGGATGATCTTGGGGTTCTCATACAACCTGGCTGATTCTATGATTCTGTGTCCTGGAGTGGCATCTTTCTTAACACCTCCAAGGACAGTGTTTTCCCCACCTGCCTGGGCAGCCAGTTCCATTGCCTGACCACTCTTTCAGTTATATATTTGTTTTCTAATACCCGACCTACATCTCATAATGCTTTGTTTGAAGATTCCTTGTGGTGTTGATTTGTCTTTTAATGCTGCATTGATTGTATGTGTATTGATCGATTGTATATAACGAATATAAAGGCAGCTTCAGCATGACAAGGTATAAGGAAAGAGGAACTTCTTTGTCTAGTTATAACATCTTCAGCCTGGAAAAGAGAAGGCTCCAGGGAGACCTTCTGATGGCCCTCTGTAGCTAAAGGGACCTCTGAGAAAGCTGAGGTCAGACGTTTTAAGCAGGGCCTGTTGTGACAGAATAAGGGGTGGTGATTTCAGACTAAAATAGTGAAAATTTAGACTGGATAGAAGGAAGAAGGTGTTTTACAGTGAGGGTGGTGAAACACTGGGCCAGGTTGCACTGAGAGGTGGGAAGTGTCTCATCCCTGGAAACATGCCAGGTCAGCTTAGACAGGGCTCCAGTTCAAGCAGAACCAGGAATCCAGTTGTAGATGTCCCTGCTTAGAGCACGGGGATTGGACTAGAGAACCTATAAAGGTCCCCTTCCAGCCCAAACCATTCCATGAGCCCATGAATGAGCTGTCACTGCAAGCAATGAGCTACCCCAACACATTTCTCTTTGTTTTTATCTCTTCCCTCAGCCAGGGAATTCACTTCTGCATGAGCAAGCACTACATCTGTGACCAGCTTTTTACTTTGTCACCTCAATAGTGAGTCTCCAGGCAGCAGTCAAAGGAAAAAGGGCATTGTTCGGGCATCGCTGTTCAAAAGGAGATGCAGATGGGGACGAGCAGAGGCAGCTCCCCCTCCTTGCTGCCTGACAGGCGCATCGCTGGGCAGGGCAAGGGCTCCTGTCCACGTGCCACGGGTGCCACGACAGACTGCCACTGAGGCCACTCATCCCCTCACTGCTAGGAGTCAGCTTTAAACTAAAAGAGGAAGATTTAGATGAGATAGAGGGAAGAGATTATCTGCAGTTAACGGTGGTGAGACACTTTCACAGTTTGCCCAGAAAGGTTATAGATGCCATATTCCTGGAACCATTGCAGGTCAGCTTGTTTGGGAGTCCAAGCAACCTGCTGTAGTTGTAGATGGCCCTGCTGACTGCAGGGGATTTGGACTGGATGAGCTCTATAGATGCCTTCAGAAGTGTTCTATGGTTCTATGACTCTATGATCTTAAATCAATCATCGGAGCGATACAGCATGTAAACATTGGGAGTACTACTGCATTTACTGGGAATTGGTGGCACGTCAGAACTTGCTGCTTAGGGATCTGCAGCAGTTGAGCAGCAGCTAATAAATCTTTTAAACTATTAACCAGGTTCTGTTAATTTTCAGAGCCAACAGGAAACAAAGCTCAGAAACCGCAGAGGTATTTGTGCAATTTCCTACTCTGTGTTGAAGATCTCCCGAGGGAAACTCTTAAAACCCACAGGTGTTTTCTAGCTTTTTAGGTCTTTATTGTTTTCTAGCATTTTAGGTCTCCTTGGGAACGTGCAAACAATTGCATCACATGCCTGCTCCTTCATCAATGTCTTTAAGTACCAAAACTCTTGTTTAATTGCGACACACACTGTTTGGTAAGATGGATTTGGGGAAGAGTATGTCCTTAAAATGGCTTCATTCCTAAGTCAGGGTTAATAACATGATTAAATTCAAACTGGATCAGGATGGTAAGTGGTGGCTTTGGGTAAATATTGTAGTCAAATGAAGTCTGGAATTGTTGGAGCAGCAAAATTGTTGTGGGTTTTTGGTTTGGGTTTTTTTTGAGGGCCTTTTTTTAATTATGACCGTATTTAAATAATTAACCAAGGATGATATTTATGGCAGGTATTCCTTATCATAGAATCAACCAGGTTGGAAGAGACCTCCAAGATCATCCAGTCCAACCTATCCCCCAGCCCTAGCCAGTCAACTAGCCCATGGCACTAAGTGCCTTATCCCAAAATGAGATATTTCTCCATAGCAAACCCCCACAGCCTGTGTTACAAAATCTGTGGATGGTGGGGCTTCAAAGACATCCCTGATGATCTAGTCCAAGCCCCATGCTCAAGCAGGGTCACCTATAGCAGGCTCCCCATCACTGTGTCCAGGCAGATTTGGACTGTCTCCAGCAAAGGAGTCTCCACAATCTCTCTGAGCAGCCTGCTCCAGGGCTCCGACACCCTCACAGGAAAGAAGTTTTTCCCTATGTTTAGGTGGAACTTCCTAGTGTTACTTCTTGGATTGTTTGGCAGCTGTTGATTTTTATTGCTACTTTTCCCTAGGGCATGCAGGCAGGTATTTAATGAGTGTGTGCTCTCCTCTCGCTCTGTAGATGGGCAGAGAGGCTTTGACTGTTCATAAGCTTTCTGGAATGCTAGAATAGATTGTGTGCTTTGTTTCCAAGCAAACAACTTCAGGACAATGGGCAGTGGATATAATTATGGGGCCTCTGGAACTGTACTACTGCATTTTAATTTGAAATGCTCTTTAATGCTTCTGACCTGATATCCTGAGCAAAGTAAGAAAAGACCAAGTGGGCAGCCAGGTTTTGTAATTCTTGAAATATTTCTGCTTCCTCCCATTGTTTTTTAACCTGGGATGCAGGTTGTTCTCTTAATGCCAAGGCAGCTCACTTGCAGGTGGCACACAGCTGTATCTGAAAGGTTTAGCAAAAAATGTTACTCAACACAAATGAAGCCAACTAATGCAGTGTCAATGTCCTGCTGGAAGATAAATTATGGAAGTAAACAGCATCACAAGAGGGAGCATTGTGTGTAGGGTTAGGTGATGGATGCTGTTTGAGAATGTCTTGAGCATCTTAGACTCATAGAATGGTTCTGATGAGAAGGACCTTAAAAAATATCTAGTGCAAAACCCCTGCAATGGGCAACCAGGTTGCTCAAGGCCCCATCCAGCCTGGTTTTGAACACCTCCAGTCTTGGAGCCTCCACAGCTTCTCTGGGAAACCTATTCCAATGCCTAACCACCCTCAAGGGGAAGATTTTCTTTCTAATGTAAATCAAGCTTCTTCCAGTCTGAAGCTGTTATGCCTTGTGTTGTCGTTCCATAGAATCAACCAGGTTGGAAGAGACCTCCAAGATCAGCCAGTCCAACCTAGCACTCAGCCCTAGCCAGTCAGCTAGACCATGGCACTAAGTGCCTCAGCCAGGCTTTTCTTGAACACCTCCAGGGACAGTGACTCCACCACCTCCCTGGGCAGCCCATTCCAATGTCATGCCTTTGTAAAAAGTCCCCCTCCAACTGTCCTGTAGCTCCTTTCAGATCCTGGAATGATGTTCACAGGTCTCCCAGGAGCCTTCTCTTTTCCTGTCTTAGCAACCCCAACTTTCTCAGCCTGCCTTCATAGCAAGGGTGCTGCAGTCCTCTGGTGGTCTTCATGGCCCTCCTATGGACCTGCTCTGAGAGTTCTGTGCACTGTAGGTGGGGGTCTCAGCAGAATAGAGGAGGAGAACCACCTCCCTGGTCCTGCTGCTCATGCTGCTTTCAGTACCACCCAGGGTGCAGAGTCCATCTGGGTCTGTCCATGAGCTCAGGTCTTTAAAAAAAACTCTTAAATCTTCCACCTGCACCTGAATGAACAGGGAGACTTTATAATGTTGAATCTTTGAGGTGACTAAAATTAGAATCATAGGTTTGGGTTGGAAGGGACCTTTAAGATCATCTAGTTCCGAAGCCCCCTGCCATGGGCAGGGACACCTTCCAGTAGACCAGGTTGCTCAAGGCCCTGTGCAGCCTGGCATTAAACACCTCCAGGGAGGGGGTATCCACAGACTCCCTGGGCAACCTGTTCTGGTGTCTCACCACCCTTACTGTAAATAATTTCTTTGTGATCCAGAGATCTGAACTCAAACTAGTTCTCCCACCCTCGAATAATTTTGTTTAGGAGTTATTCCACAGACATCTGTTACCAGTTTACAGCAAAATGCTGTTTCATGTTAATTGAAGTACGTGGGATGGGCTGAGATCCCTCACTTCAGCCTGAAAGAAAGCACTCAAACAGTCCAAGACAACAGTTGTTTGATGCTATCTGGGTTTAATTTAGCAGATTTGGAACATTTTCTGGGGTTACTTTTATGAGAAAAGTGATTTATTTTTTTTCATGCTGGGAGTGCTGAGCAGTCATTATGATGTGTGGGTGGGCTGTGTCTGGGCAATGTTAGGCTTCGTTTGGGTTCATCTCTTGGAGGACACCTTTTATGTCTGCAACACCATGGTTACTGTTAGCATTTGAAAAACAAAATTCTGCTGGTTTTCATTTTCCTTTCACAATGTTTCTGTAAAACAAGAGGAACAGATTTATGGCATGTTCTTGCTGAGTTAACCTCGGTTGCCAGTAGCCCACAAGAACCAGCCAGGAGCCAGCAGAGTCTGTGCAGCGTCTTTCAGCAACTTCTGCCAACCTTAAAAGAAATAAAAAGTTTGATGATACTGTGAAATAACATCTGGTGCAGGCAATGTAACAGGTGTGTTATTGCCATGTGTTGAGACATTAAGAAGTGTTTGTGCTGCTCCTTTTTGAGGCATAGACTATATTAGCCTGTACTCCCTCTCTGCTCTGGTGAGGCTGCACCTGGTGTACCAAGACCAGTTCTAGGCTCCTCAGTTCAAGAGAGACAGGGAACTACTGGAGGCAGTCTAGCAGAGGCTACACAAATGCTGAGGGGAATGAAGCATATCTGTGAGTATGAGAGGTTGAGAGATCTGGGACTGTTTAGCCTGGAGAAGAACAGACTGAGAGAGAATCTTCTCAGTGCTGATCAATAGCTAAAGGTGGGGCCAAAGGAATGGGTCCAGGCTCTTGCCAGTGGTTCCCAGTGACATTACAAAGGGTAGTAATGCATGCACAAGCTGGGACTCAGGAGGTTCTATCTGAACATGAGGAGAAACTTTGATGTGAGGGTGCTGGAGTCCTGGGGCAGGCTGCCCAGAGAGGTTGTGGAGTCTCCTTCGCTGGGAAGATTCCAAACCTACCTGGACATTGTGATTTTGAGCAATCTGCTGTGGGTGACCCTGTTTTAGCAAGGGCATTGGACTAGATGATCCCCACAGGTTCCATCCAACCCGCACCGCACTAGGATCCCTGTGACTGCAGGGAGTATCACAGTATCATCAGGGTTGGAAGAGACCTCACAGATCATCAAGTCCAACCCTTTACCACAGAGCTCAAGGCTAGACCATGGCACCAAGTGCCACGTCCAACCTTGCCTTGAAGTGCCCCAGGGACGGCGACTCCACCACCTCTCCGGGCAGCCCCTTCCAGTGTCCAATGACTCTCTCAGTGAAGAACTTTCTCCTCACCTCAAGCCTAAATCTCCCCTGGCGCAGCCTGAGGCTGTGTCCTCTTGTTCTGGTGCTGGCCACCTGAGAGAAGAGAGCAACCTCCTCCTGGCCACAACCACCCCTCAGGTAGTTGTAGACAGCAATGAGGTCTCCCCTGAGCCTCCTCTTCTCCAGGCTAACCAATCCCAGCTCCCTCAGCCTCTCCTCGTAGGGCTGTGCTCAAGGCCTCTCCCCAGCCTCCTCGCCCTTCTCTGGACACGCTCAAGCATCTCAATGTCCCTTCTAAACTGGGGGGCCCAGAACTGGACACGGTACTCAAGGTGTGGTCTAACCAGTGCAGAGTACAGGGGCAGAATGACCTCCCTGCTCCTGCTGACCACACCATTCCTGATGCAGGCCAGGATGCCACTGGCTCTCTTCGCCACCTGGGCACACTGCTGGCTCATGTTCAGGTGGGTATCAGTCAGTACCCCCAGATCCCTCTCTGTCTGGCAGGAACACCTGAGTGTTGCAAGCCAGACAATCAAGGCAATCTTACTGATTGATTGTGGAATGGTTGGTCTAAAGGCAAGGCTGTGCTAGGATGAAGATGAAGGCAATACTTAAGTGTTTCCTGCTGTTGAGGTATGTGCTTGTGGTAATCCCATTTTGATAAAACTTATTGCCTCAGAAACGGGAGATTGTAAGTCCTTATCTGGAAGTTACCCTTTCTTCAAGCTGATAGCATTCTCAGGAGAATAAAAATAGAAATTGCCATCTACTGACTTGTGCTATCTCGTTTGGAACAGGTTTTCCAGGCACTCCAGTCGATGGAAAAATGTAGTCTTTAAATAATATTTAATGCAATCTGTCATGTTCGTGAAGTGGAGTTGCATTTTATGTGCTGTGGAAGAGGGAATTGAAGGAAATAACTTGTTAACTCTTATCAGTGATGTGATGGTGTAGATCCTGCTCCCAGGCTGAAGGCGATAAGTTCCCAATGCAGCAGACCTGAGATGATCTCTGTGATGGGAAGAGGGTTAATGCTTCTGTTTCTCAGGTCTGTGCAAATGGCTCTCAATTTACTTGAGCTCTAGACAGAGATAAGTGCAGGACCTGCAAGCAGAGCTGGGTTTCCCAGTTCTGCAGAGAGGCTGCTTTGCTCATCTCGGTCAGTCTTTCCGGTCTGTTTATCTTTGCTTTTGCCCACAGGGAGCCATTATGGGAAGAAATTTTCTTTGGCAGGAAAAGTTACAAACTAAGCAAAGAAGGCAGACAAAGGCTGAGGTAAATGAACTAAGGCTGTTCCTGTGTTGTTGGTTTGAATGAAGGCTGCTGTGGTTGTATGAATGTAAAATTTGTTCATAGGTTTCTGCCTCTCCTCAGTCACTTATTCCTGCCTCTGAGCTGTCACTCACTCAGGGTGCATCACGTTGTGATTTGCAGGCTGAAAATCAGATCAGGGAAATGTTTCCTTCTGGAGGGCTCCTGCTTTCATATTATTTCTTTCAACCCAGAGAGTTTCTCAGGCTGGCCTCCGGCAAACAGTGATGCCAGCACAAGTGGTTCAGAGTGACTGAGGTGATGCTCAGCTGTGGAGAGAGGGGAGAAGGATGAAGAAATGGGGGAAAGAGAAAAGGAGTCTCTGAAACCTGATGTAGAGATGAAGAAATGGGGAAAAGAGAAAAGGAGTCTCCGATACCTGATGTAGAGATGAAAAAATGGGGAAAAGAGGAAAGGAGTCTCCGATACCTGATGTAGAGATGAAGAAATGGGGAAAAGAGGAAAGGAGTCTCTGATAACCTGATGTAGACAGCCTTCTTAGCAGTTGCAACAGGACAAGGGGTGATGGCTTTAAACTACAAGAGGAAGGCTTTAGATATAAGAAAGAAATCTGTTACACCGAGGGTGGTGAAAGCACTGGCCCAGGTTGCCCACAGAGGTGGTAGATGCCCCAGCTCCAAAACCATTCAAGGTCAGGTTGTCTGGGACACTGAGCAATGTGATCTTGAAGATGACCTTACTGACTGCAGGAGATTGGACCAGATGACTTTCAACCCAAACCACTCTGTGATTCCCTGATCTTGGACAATGTTTTTCTTGCTGTTTTGTATTCATGCTCATGCTGCTCTCTTGATTTTCCACTGCTGTGAGCTGTGCTCCCTTTCATGGTAGTACTGAAAGGAAGCTCCCCTATGGCTATACAATGGTTTAGATGGCTTCATCTCAACTGGTGGTCATGTCTTAAAGACACCACACAAAGACAAAAGTAAAAAGATGGAACAGGAAGAAGAATAAACTAATTACTACTAAATCACTATGGAACTTAATCAGTAAAGATGTATTTCTGTAAAAGCATGGATAGCTGTGAAGGAGTTGCTCTTCCTTGGAGGGTAGCAGTAGGTGCCACAGCCAGCGTTGCCCTTAGAATAAAGAGAATCAGCATTGCCCAATAACGTGAGATTAGCACTTCAATTTGTTGCTTCCCCTGGATGTCCTTGTTTGAGAGCACTCTCTTGCACCACTTAGCTTGTCATGTTTGTCCTTTGTGTGAGAGTTCTCAGACTGTCTCAGGGGAACTTCCTTTGGCCTCAGGAATCCTTTCAAAATGAGTGTGTTATCAAACCTCAGCGCTGCTTCCGGATGTTACAAAATAGTTTTCAACACATAGATTGCCACATAGGGTGCAGAGCTTAGTCATCAAGTGTTTCTCCTGCTAATTTGTTAACTCTTTATTCATGATGTGCAGCTCGGAGAGTAGGGAGAAGAAGAGGATAAGGGGAACTCTATTGCTCTCTACAGCTCCCTGAAAGGAACTTGGGGTCATGTGGGGATCAGTCCCTTCTAGTATCAGTCGATAGAACAAGAGGAGCCTTAAATTGTGCTGAAGAGGTTTAGGTTGGGTATTAGGAATAATTTATTTCATGCAAGAGTGGCCAAGCATTGGAACAGGTTGCCCAGGGAGGTGGTAGAGTCACCATCTGTGAAGGTGTTCAAGAAATGTGTAGTCATAGCACTTCAGGACATAGTTTAATGGCCATGGTGTTCTTAGGTTGACAATCAGACTTAATGATCTTCAAGGCCTTTTCCAACTGAACTCTGATTCTATAATAACAAATGCATCTTGGCTACTTAAAAGAAGAAAAAGTCTCCTATGGCCTCTAGGCTTTCTCTTATTATCATCTTCAGAATTGCCATTTCTCCTCTGACACGGAGGGTAAATCCTGAGCTTCTAAAGCAAGACCCAAAAGTGTTTCCTGCAAACACACATCCCTTGTTAACTCATATTTACATAAAACATGCTGACACCACTTTGGGGAGATTGAGTAGGATGCTTTCTCAGCTGTTGAAATTTGCACACGAGATGGAAGATGTTTTGATTAAAAAAAAATAAAAATAGGGCTAGCTGAATATTTTTTGCCATTTATTCCCATGTGTCAGAATCAAAGCAGCTTCTCTCCAGATGTTTTACCCATTTTCTTTTTTCTGTTTCTCTTGTTCAGTTGTTTGGATATTTTTTCCCCTCAAGGTTGAGATTTGGATTTTTTTGGTTTTGTGGGTTGGTTTTTTTTGTTTCCCCCTGGTCTCTCTTAATGGGGGAATTAAATTGCTTAACGAGTTAAATAGATGTGAAAATGCCTTTTAGGCAGAAATGAGCATGATATTATTAGGTTTAGCTTCCTGACTACTTGTAGTAGTATCTGTGAATTAATTATTTTGTTTAGTGGTATAGGCAATGGTGAATGAGGGGCAAATAGTGGGAGAATCATAGAATCAACCAGGTTGGAAGAGACCTCAGAGATCATCCAGTCCAACCTATCCCCCAGCCCTAGTTAATCAACTAGACCATGGCACTAAGTGAGACTTCTCAGTACTGTGAAACCTTCACCAGTACCTGCTGTAAGAACAAGAATGGATGAGATGGCAGCAATAATGTCTATTTTACTACTGCACATTTTCCTACCTTGTGAATTTTCTAATATGAAACCATTTCTGTGATAAGGTTTGAGTATGTGGTTGCTTAGGTTATTTTTGAGCTGTGTTTCAAAAGCCTGCTGTCAAGGAGAACTATGACTTTCTTAATTGTTGTTGAAATGATTTCTTAAAAGTACAATATAGAATCTTATCTTTTTTTTCCTCTCAGTGGGGGGGGGGGAAGCATCCCCTTTCTCATTTCTGTTTTTTGTATTTGCTCCATGTGGATGCAGTTGCTTCTGGCCACTCAGAAACTAGAGCAAAGCCTTTTTTTAGAAACTAGAGCAGAATTTTCATAATAAACCTGATCTGGTGCAGATTCAGAGCCCCCTTTGGGGAGACGTGAGGGAAGGAAGCTGGAATTAAGAAGGGTTATAAGCAATGTAATTTCAGGGATCCATGTTCTAAAAAGTCTCCATAGATTTGCTGCTGCTGTCTGGATTAGAAGATTCTTTAATTTGCTTTTAATTAAAATGATTTTCATTTATTCTGTGCCTTTTTTAGAGCTCCCAAGGCACCTCACAAACGTGTGACTACATATATGAAATGCAGACTCCATATTCATGTGATGTTGGGGTTTCATAGTGAAGTAAAAGATGAAAAAAAAAGAGGGTTTAACCTTCCTTTTTGTGATCAGTAATTTTAAAACCTCACTTCTGCCTCAGTGTGAAGCACTTAGATTTTCCATGGTTGATCTCAGTACAGTCCAAACTGTTAAAAATTGGCCTCTCATAAGTAGTTGAATCAAAAAAGTTGCAGCAAAAGAGGTTCTGCCTCAACACAAGGGGGAACTTCTTTACTGTAAGGGTCCCAGAGCACTGGCACAGGCTCCCCAGGGAGGTTGTGGAGTCTCCTTCTCTGGAGCCTTTCAAGGCCTGTCTGGATGTGTTCCTCTGTGATCTGTGTTAGGTTTGTCCTGCTGCGGCAGGGGGGTTGGACTCGATGATCAATTTGGGTCCCGTCTAACCCCTAACATCCTATGATCTGATGAATCATATATTTGAATAGCCAAAGCTTTATTTTTACAAGCTTCTTTAGCTGGTGAAGAAAGTAATCTCTTTTTTTTTTTTAAATGAAGTAGTGCTTTTATTGCAGAAAATTCCAAGCCAGAACCTTATGAAAATAATAGTCAAATAAAACTTTTATGTATCTTGTAAGTACACCTAGGGTGTGCTAATTTTCTTTTAAGTAGCTGATCTTAGTACTTTTTTCCCTCATTTCTGAGTATTTTACCTTTTGTAACAGATGACTCTGCTGCTCTGCATTTTACCTCTGCACTCCTTACTGAGGAGCAATCTTAATGTCATGTTGCAGTATTTAAGGGGTGGCTATGAAGAAGATGGAGGCTCCCTTTCCACAAGGAGTCACATGGAAAAGGTGAGGGATAACGAGTGCAAGTCACTCCTGGGGAGATTCCAACTGAACATGAGGCAAATTTTTCCCAGTGACAACCATCAGCCGTTGGCATAATCTTCCCAGGGAACTGGTGGAGTCTCCAATACAGGAGACAGGGTGCTGGGCCGTTGTGTGTAAGACATGATTTTGCCAAGAGCAAGGTTGGACCCGATGATCCTTGAGGCTGCTTCCAACCTGGGATTCCGTGATTCTGTGATACTCAGTAACTGAAGAAATAGAGTCATCATTTGGAAATACCCATGTTTTAGATTACCTTTGTGGTGATTTTTCTGTTTCTCCTTGTTTGCTATTGTCAAGGTCCAGAAAACAGAGATTAACAATGTCTGTCCAGAGGAGCAAGATCTGTTCTTGTGAAATTGAGGTGCAAATGAGACCACAGATCACCACAAAACTGTTTATTAAAGGGTAAAGTTGGACAAAAGAAGAGGGAGAGAGGTAAAGAGAACGATAGAGAAGAAGCAGGGAAGGAAAAGAGCTGGGATCTTATTACCTTCAGTTGCAGATGGGGGAGAGAGAGAGGTGGGTGTGTGGCCCAAGGGTGATCTTCTTGTGGAGTTTGCCAGGGGTTCTTCTGGTGGTGGTGCAGCTCTGGTAGCCTGCTGGAGGTGCACCTTTGGCAGGCCTTGCTCCTGCCCTTTTGTACAGTTTTCTGCTCAGTGTCCAGCTGCAACTCCCCGGGAAATGTTCCTGTGTATCCTCCTGCATTCGCAGGGGTCTGGTGCCATCGAGGGGAGGGCCTCTGCCCCCTCCCTGGCTGTACCTGTCCATACCCTGAATATGCAAAAGCCTTTTCCCTTCAGGGTAGCGGACATAAGATGCACATATCCTGGGCATTGCAGCCAGGCTGAGGTCCAGGAGTTTCCAAGGTGTTGTCTGTTGATTTGCATCCCTGAGCTTTCGGCCAAGCTCCGAGTCTGAGTCCTGCAGGTTAACAAACACAATCTTTGTCTTTGTCCATGAACAAGAGAGAGGATTTAGAGACTCACAGCTGTGGAATTAAATATGAAGATGGCAAAGGAACATCAATTCCAACATGGATAATGCAGTCTTAGGGACGAATTTGATGGTAGAACTATAGAATGGTTTGGGTTGGAAGGGACCTTAAAAATGATGATGTGCAACCCCCTGCAGTCAGCAGGGACATCTGCAACTAGAGCAGGTTGTTCAGGATACCAAACAACCTGACCTGGGGTGGTTCCAGGGACATCCACCACTTCTTTGTGTAACCTGGCCCAGTGTCTCACCACCCTAACTCTAAAAAATGTCTTATTTTCTCTCTAGTCTAAATCTGTCCCACTTTTAGTTTAAAACCTTCACTCCTTGTCCTGTCACAGCAGGCTCTGGTAAAAAGTCTGTCCCCAGCTTTCTGACTGTCCCCTTTTGAAGTCCATCGGAAGCCCACCAGAAAGTCTTTCTGGAGCTTTCTCTTCTGCAGGCTAAACAAACCAAACTTTTCTCAGCCTGGCCTTACAGCAGAGGGGTTCCTCTTGTTGGTGTGGCCTCATCTGGTCCTGCTCCGACAGGTCCGTGTCTCTCTTGCGCTGAGGTCTCCAGAGCTATCACCAGCACTGCAGGCAGAGGCTCAGCAGAGCAGCGAGGCAGAATCCTCTCCCCTCCAACCTGCTGCCCATTCTGCTGAGGATGCAGCCCATAACACTGTTGGCCTGCTGATGCCCCAGCTAGGGTGACAGTGACAGAGCTAGTGCTGGGAGTGGAGCAGCACAGAGGGGGACACTGACAGGAGCAAGGATGCACCAATGCTAAGTTTTCAGAGACTGGAAAAGTTGCTGGCTTTGTTTTGGAAGAAGCATAAACCATAGTGGCAAAGATGCTAAGATTCTTTCTCTTGTGCTCACGAGTTTAGACAGCTCTGAATTAATGCTGGGACATTTTGTAACAACCCACAGTCTGCTGGAGGCAGAAGTTCTCTGTGTGCTTCTGCGTGATGTAGGAAGCTGTACAAATTCAGGAACCGTTTTAAATAGGCAATAATGAAAGGGAAAGAACAGAACAAAGTCCTTAAAAACAGTTTGAACGTATTAATTTCATAACAAAATTGTGTCTTGGGAGAAAAAGGAGTCTTCTGTTGTTGAAGAGGCAAACCTAACTTTTTAACTTGTATATAGAGAAGCAGAAATTTCACTCTTTGCCTTAGGCTAAGCAAAAATGCCACTTTTGACATCGCAGTGTTGTTTGAGGATATTACACCAGAATTGTGAGCAGCAGATTTTGCTACAGTAGTGATTTTGTTTTCAGAATGAATGCAGCAGTGTTCAGATGTATGGAGGAGTTATTCATGAGGCGTTCACGGAACTCTCTGAGGGTCTGGGAGAAGCATTGGTGTCTGGGCTTAGCGCATTAAGGGTGGGAGTTTGGGAGATTAGAAAGGTTGAAGTCTTTGTAAGGATTTAATGGAAAAGTCCTGGCATCTACAGCAGCTCTAATTGTGTAGCCTGTTTGCAGTGGTTTGCTGAAAGAGTTCAGGTAGGGTAGAGATGATGCTGGTGAAGACTGTGGTTGAGTAGCAAGAACTGAGTCATCCCAGTGAATGGACAGCTTTGACCTTCAGGATTTCTCCCCTTGATGTTTGAATGATTGAATTTGAGGCTCATGGATTTTTTTTTTTTCACTTTTCTTCCACCTTTACTTCTCAGTCTTGTTCCTCATTTCTTGCTTTGCAGTCTAAACCAAAAAGTCTCAGTATTATTTTCATAGAATAGTAGCTTTTTTTGGGTTGGAAGGGACCTTTGAAGGTCACATAGTCCAGCTCCTTTGTAGTCAGCAGGGACGTCTTTACAATCATAGAATCAAGCAGGTTGGAAGAGACCTCCAAGATCATCCAGTCCAACCTAGCACCCAGCCCTAGCCAGTCAACCAGACCATGGCACTAAGTGCTTCATCCAGGCTTTTATTGAACACCTCCAGGGTTGGTGACTCCACCACCTCCCTGGGCAGCCCATTCCAACGGCAAATCACTCTCTGAGGAACTTCATCCTAACATCCAGCCTAGACCTCCTCCAGCACAATTTGAGACTGTGTCCCCTTGTTCTATTGCTAGATCAGCATGCTCAGAGCCACATCCAACCTGATCAGGTACATGTTCTGGGTTAACTGTTTGGTAAAGATGAAGGCTGGTATTTGGTGAAGCATTAGAGAAACACATTGTAAGGCAGTGTGTCTCCTAAAGGCAGGTACAACTCCTCCTTCCCACTGTGTCCTCTTCTATCCTTCTTGGTTTGTGGTGGCAGTAGATTGATGGTTCTTGAGTCGTTCTCCAGACCTGGAGTGGCTTGTTTCCCGTGCCCTGAGAATCCATAGATTTCTGTTTTCCAGAAACATGTTAGGCAGTAGAAAACCTGTTTTTTAAATACGTGGATGAGTTGTAAAGCCAAGAATGCCTTTCATTTGTTTTTTCTTGTGTTTTAGTTGACTCTTAAGTAACATGTTTGACTGCATTAGAAGGGTGGTTCTAACCAGAAAGGTTGTAAAGTCTCCTTCTCTGGAGATCTTCAAAATCTGTCTGGATGTGTTCCTGTGTGACCTGCCCTAGGTGGTCCTGTTTTGCAGGGAAGTTGGACTCAATGATCTCTGGAGGTGTCTTCTGAGCTCTAGCATTCTGTAATTCTATCATTGTATGAAACTACTGTGTGCTGTTGCTCTGTGAATGGTAATAAGTTGCTGGTTTGGGATTGGGTTTGTCTGAGACCAAGAAACAAGTGACTGCAGGGTGGCTCCTTCTGAAACTGTAAGCTGTTGTGATGATGGACTTAGCAGCAGCTACCCACATACAGCTTTATTATGGGTCAGTTTCTGCATTTGTGGTGGAAACCGAAGTAGTTGTGCACTTTAAATGGCTTTGCCAGCCATCTGTGTTGCATCTACTGAGCTTAGTTGTTTCATTTAGGCACAGATGTTGGAGAAATGACTGAATGAAGTTATGTTACTGTCTTTGATATGAGGATGGTGTCTTGTTTTGGCTCTGGGGAGGTTGGATTAAATGGGCTTCCCACAGGAACATCAAATACTTCAATTTGCAGCTGAGCATGACCCCAGATGCTTTGGGAGAGCTTACTGCTCTCCATCCCTTTAGTAGTGCTACCACCCTGTGGCATTGGCATGAATTATGATCCCCAGGAAAAATGACATTTACACTGTGTGTTGCGGCCCGTGGGAGGATGTCAGCATCAAAGTGTCATCTTGTTGAAGATCCACTTGAGAAGATGTGTCCTGCTGTGCTGCTTCAGGACAAGAGAGTGCAGAGAATAGCTTATAAAATAAATAGACCTAATGAACAGCCTTAGAAGCTTCACACAAAGCAGAGTTCACAATGTGTTAGGCAGCGCTGTAGTGTTTTGAAAGGAAGAGGAGGAGAAGGTATTTAGAGGGAGATTGCCAAGATAACCCATGTAACTGCGAGGAGTTTTGGCAGGATCTAATCTGGGGCAACTTCACCTCTCTGCTACAATCAGGAGTTAATCTAAAGCTGGATATGCAGCCAGTGCTTCAATGTTGTCATCTCATTTGTGCATGAAAGGAAGCTCCTTAACGAGCACAGGGTAAAAGTCATTTTCATAATTACTGTGCTAAAATAAATTTAGGAAATACTTATGACTTTGCATGACAGTCTCTGGAAAACCTGATCTAAGGCCCAGCTTTCCACAGAGTGTTGGACCAAGTGGTCTCCAAGGCTCCATGCCAGCCTCAGCTTTCCTCTGATCAGTTTTAAAATCACCCAGCTGGTTTCTTTTGGGATTTGCAGCCTTTCAAGTAGATGCAATGAATTAATTTTGGGTGGAAAGAGATGCTTGAGAGGGTGTGAACCTCTTTTAAATCATACATATGGAACATCGTAATGCAACATTATCTCATGACTAGAAGGACACTGAGGTGCTGGATCAGGTCCAGAGAAGGCTCTTTTAAAGAGTCTATAGAGAATGGGTGTATGAGGATTTGCTGAGGGATCTGGGGTTGTTTAGCCTGGAGTAAAGGAGGTTTAGGGGAGACCTGGCTCTCTGCAACTCCCTGAAAGGAGTCACCCTAGTGACAAGAGATGGAAGAAGAGTAAATGGCCTCAAGTTGCACCATAGGAGGTTTAGGTTGGACATCAGGAGCAATTTCTCCCCCAAAATGATTGTCAAGCCCCGGAAGAGGGTGCCCAAGGTATTTGTGGAATCACCATCCCTGAAGGGATTTGAAAGATGCATGCCAAGGAATATGGTTTAGCAGTGGACATGGTAATGTTTGGTTAAAGGTTGGATTGGATCATAAGGGTCTTTTCCTGCCTAAATGATTCTGTTATTCCCTTAATGCAAGGCAACCACCTTGTTAGAAGTAACCATAGTTGCTTGCCCATCAGTGAGCATCCAAGCTGAGCTGTTTGCAGTTCTGCTGCATGGAGGTGTAGTGACATTGACAAGTTGGTCAGTCTTTGAGTGCTTGTGTCAGATGGTCAAAACATCAGCAGTGGAAGTCTGCGGAAATAACTGCAGGTCTTAAAGTGTTTTGTGTTCTCTGAGGAGCCATGTTGTGTTTTCTTTACATGAGCTGGATGTCAGTTAAGTAGTTCTGATCTCATGTTCTGTGTGCATCCAAAATGTCCTAGCAAACATCCTTTGTACATCAAAAACATAAAAGGCATGCAGAGCCTGACCTCTGAACAGCTGTTTTCTTCCTGTTTACATTTGGCCAAGACCCTTAAAAAGAGTTATTTTGTTGTAAAGAACACTACCAAATAAGTTCACGTCTATGGAAGCTTATGTAAGGTAGATAGTGAAACTTGGCATATTCTGCATGTTCTTGGCCTTCCAGGAGATCATTCAGGACTTTGGTGTGATACCATCTTCTCATCATTGGAACCATGTAGGAGAAAAATGAAATGTCTGCTACTGTGCTCTGGCAGGGAGCAAACTGAAGTCAGCTTTGGTGAGCAGCTGTTCCTCAGTTAATCTGAGCAAACAAGAGCAAAGGTCTTCATACATCATTTTCCCCTGTATACTGTTCAGCCATGTATTCAGATGGAATGTCTCTGCCAGTGACCTGGATGATGGCATGAAGTGCACACTCAGCAGGTTGGCAGATGGCCCTGGTTTGGGAGGGAGAGGTTGCTGTGCTGGAGGGGAGGAGTGTTGTGCAGAAGGACATCAAAAAGCCTCATACAAGGGCATGAGCGTGTGAAGTATGACCCCAGAGGAGAGGGCTTGTAGGGTGGGAACTGAACTGCAGTCTTCAGCTGCACAGAGGAAGGTCGTGGAGACAACTGAGCCAACCCCAAGGTGCACAGCTCAAAGACTGGAGGCAATGGACACAAGCAACTAGTTAGATGGAGAGAAGAAAATTCCATGTGAGGGTGATATGCAGCACCAAAGGAGGAGCCCAGGTGAGCTGCAGCATGCCCTCTTTGGAACCCTCCTGGCACAAGGACATGTGCCAGCAGCTGTTTGCTCAGTGCTGCTGTCAGGAGAAAACAGTGCAGGACGACCCTAAGGTCCTTCTCATCATGAGTTATTCTATCTCATTCAACACTGATATCCACCTAAAGTCCTTGCCAGGAAGCTCTAGATGCTGTGAAGTGATTTGTTGTTTGTAATGGAGCATTAAGGAGGGGGAAAAAATCATGCTCTGAATGACTTAATGAAAGAGAATTCTTCAAGTTCTGAATCAAGGAGGAAATGGCTACCCTGAATGGGGCCTGAAGTTGTGCCAGGGGAGGGTTAGGTTGGATATCAGGAGCAATTTCTTTGTTGAAAGAGCTGAGGGAACTGGAGCAGGCTGAGGTTGGAGTCAGGTGATGGTTGGAGTCAGGTGATGCTTGGTCTCCCTAGTCCCAGGTGATAGAAGGAGAGGCAATGGCCTGGAATTGTGCCAGAAGAGGCTTAGGTTGGAGATGAGGAAACATTTCTTTGCTGCAAGAATGGTCAAGGATTGGAAGAGGCTGCTCAGGGAGGTGGTGGAGTCCCCATCCCTGGAGGTGTTCAAGAAAGGTATGGCCATTGGTACTTGAGGACATGGTTTCATGGCCAGGGCTGTTGCCTCTTGGAGTCCTCTTCCCTCCTCACAGTGCAGCAGTTCTGAGGTTTTGGTGGAGCACCAAAGCGTTAGGTAGGAATTTCAGATGTCTGAGCAACCTCTGCTAGCTAGCTCCAAGCTGCTTCTGCATGATGCGAGTCTTCTCTAACAACTCCAATTAGTAAGAAGAACAACAAAAAAAAACATCCTGAGAAGGATTTTGTGAGCCTGTGTTTTGTTCAGGGAAGTGGTGGAGTCCCCATCCCTGGAGGTGTTCAAGGAAGGTATGGCCATGGTACTTGAAGACATGGTTTAGTGGCCATGGTGGTAGGTTGATGTTTGGCCTGGAGCACAGCCCTGTGAGGGGAGGCTGAGAGAGCTGGGGTTGTTTAGCCTGGAGAAGAGGAGGCTCAGGGGGGACCTCATTGCTGTCTGCAACTGCCTGGAGGGAGGTTGTAGCCAGGTGGGATTGGTCTCTTCTCCCAGGCACCCAGCAACAGAACAAGGGGACACAGTCTCAAGTTGTGCCAGGGGACGTCTAGGCTGGATGTTAGGAAGAAGTTCCTCACAGAGAGAGTGATTTGCCATTGGAATGGGCTGCCCAGGGAGGTGGTGGAGTCACCATCCTTGGAGGTGTTGAAGCAAAACCTGGCTGAGGCACTTAGTGCCATGGTCTGGTTGATTGGCCAGGGCTGGGTGCTAGGTTGGACTGGCTGATCTTGGAGGTCTCTTCCAACCTGGTTGATTCTATGATTAACTCCAAGTAAACTCAGGTATCTGTCAGTAACAAGTTATAGGACAAGAGGAAATGGCCTCAAGTTGCACCAGAGGTGGTTTAGGTTGCTTCAGAGAAGCAGTTGTTCCTAATGTTCAACCTAAACTGCCCCTGGTGCAACTTGAAGTCGTTTCCTCTCATACTTCAGGTTTAAGAGTTTCCCAAACTGATCTTTTGGATGTGCCCATCACAACATTACTCTTAATGATTGCAAAACCCAGTGTCTTCCTGTTCCACCTATCTGCATATCTTTTGTCATTACTCATGAAGTAAACGTTGTGCTTTATTAGTGAACAATCAGGCTGTAAGTTCTTGAGAAGCTTCTCTCTAACAGGCTCATCTTTTGTGGGCTCAATGGCACTTTATAGAAGGTATTACCTAGCTCAGTAAAGCACCTTGGGAAGTCATTTAGTGAGCAAATTGCCAGGTAATTGCTTTGATCTGCTGGTGAGGAAAATGAGCTGTTGATGGTCATTGTAATGACATTTTTGGTGTGATCTATTAATTAGCAGCATCTGAAAAAAAGATTATTTTGAGGAAACTACTTAAGCTGATCTGTTTTGCTTCTCATTTTAAGTGAATGGCTTTGGTTGGTTCTCTGGAAGAATCAAAGCTCTGTGGCTGTGTGTGAGAGGGAAATCAAAGTTTCTGGGATGTTGATGAATGAAAACACTAAACAGAAATTGTGAGGCAAACCTCAGGATTTTGTGCAACTTGGATGAAAGATTTTTCTCTTTCTGTGGTATTCCTAAGGTTTGTCCATCAGGAACAGCATGTACTTGGCCTTTGAACCTGTTGTTACCAGCAAAATACAGTCATTGGATGGTGTGGGTTAGAAGGGAACTTTAAAGGTCATCTAACCTAATTGCCCTGTGCAGTCAGCGGGGACATCTTCAACTAGGTAAGGTCTCTCAGAGCACTGTCCAAACAGACCTGGAATGTTTCCAGGGATCAAGGAGGTGCTAGAGTCACTGTCCCTGAAGGTGTTTGTGAAATGCATGGACACAGCACTTTAAGACACAGTTTAGTGACCATGGTGATGTTAGGTTGGCAGTAGGACCTGATGATCTTGGAGGTCTTTTCCAACCAAAACAACTCTGTGGGGCATCTGCATGAGTCCATTGTTGTGCCTTCTGTTTTCTTTCACTGGTCTGGTTAAAGAAGGTAATGATGAAGCAAGAGATGCAGAAAGGTGAAAACTGTGGTGCTTTCCATGATGTTATAAGGCTTTCTTGGTGTTTTTCTTGGTTATCCAGGGAGATTGTGGATGTCCCCTCCCCTGAGGTGTTAAAGGCCAGGTTGGATGGGGCCTTGAGCAACCTGGTATAGTGTGAGATGTCCTTGCCCATGGCAGGGTAGGGGGGAGTTGGAACTACATGATTTTTAAGGTCTTTTCAACCCAGACCATTCTATGATTTTGGTGATAGCTGCGAAGCTTCTGTTCAGATGTGGGAAGGTTAATTTCAGAGTATGTTTATGACTTAATTTCCTGCTCTTCCACAAATGCACTTTCCTTTCAGAGTCAACCTGCTTGACTTATGGACAAAAGGTCATTTGGAAGCCAGTGTGCTTTGATTTTCTGTTGCTCAGTTTAGCTGTTGTTCTGAAGTACTTTCTGCCTCGTAGTATTGACTTGCTATTGACCAAAGTGTAGTTACTGTCACTTTCATAGATAATGAGACTTGGCTCTCTGCTCTCCAACAGTGTTTCATTAATACATCTTTAAGCAGCCTAATTCTGTGACGGGGCCAAAAAACTGACAGAGAAATAGGTCATCACTTGGAAAATTATTTGCAAAATCATTTGCAGCCTGGAAATGAATTGCAGTCCCATCATTTTGTCTCATTTATTTTTCAGCAGCACAACTAGGATGAGAGGAAATGGCCTCAAGTTGAACCAAAGAAGGTTTAGGTTGCATATTAGAAGAAACTTCTTCACTGAAATGGTTCCCAAAGACTGCAGCTGTCTGCTCAGGGAAGTGGCCTGTAAGTGTTTCAGAGAGGCAGAGATATGGAGCTGAGGGATGTGGTTTAGCACCAATCTTGCTAGAGCTAGAGAATGGTTGGATTCAGTGATCTTAAATGTCTTTTCCAACCAAAATGATGTTATGGTTCTTTGGAGGCCTTGCAGGAAACGCATGTGATGCATTCAAGTATGAAGGGAGAAGAGCCAAGGGGATGATTTGCTTTGAGTATTACTCTGTTACTACTTGTTGTAAGGCAAAAATGAGTTTTAGGAGACTTGTACTAAATTGTACATAAATTAGTTCATCTGGCAGAATAAATCCTAAGCACAAAATCTGCATACCACAGGGTAGGGGTCTGTAGCTAATGCGTGATGTGATGGGAAAGGGGAAGAATACATTTCAGACACAAACTGCAGAGCTGCTTGCAAATGGTCCTTGGTTCCATTTCACAGAATCCCATCATGGGGGGGAGGGGATTAGATGGGACCTCTGGTGATCGTTTAGTCCAGACCCTTCTGCTAAAGCAGGGTCACTCACAGCAGGCTGGTCAGGATCATAATGTCCAAGCGGATTTGGAGTCTCTCCAGAGAAGGAGACTCCACAACCTCTCTGGGCAGCCTGCTCCAGCGCTGTGGTCTGGCACCCTCACAGCAAAGGAATTCTTCCCTGTGTTTGGGTGAAACACAAGCCTCCCAGTTTGTGCCTTTTGTCTGTTATTTGGTCACGTAAGCACCACTGTTATGAGTTTGCCCCCATCCTCTTGACCTCCCCCCCCACTTTAGATATTTCTCTCCATCACTGCAGTGTGCTGTATGCAGGATGTATATTATTTATTGGTTTTGCTGATGAAGGGTGTGTGAGATGAGGACAAGCCCTTGGCACCTGGCAGTTCCTGCTGTAGTTGAGGTCTCTGGGAAAATCCTTATCACTGCAGGAGTGGGCACTTGTGCCAGGCACACAGCGATTTGAGCTACGTGAGCAAACTGTTCTCATTTTCACAGTATCATAGCCTGGTTTGGGTTGGAAGGGATCTTTAAAGGTCATCTAGTCCAATTCCTCTGCAGTCAGAAGGGGCAGATTCAAGTAGATCAGGTTGATCAGAGCCCTAATGGAAAGGAGTTGACTTGAAAATAGCAAAATTGGACTTACCCTTTGTCAGTTTTGCAGCTGCCACAAAAGCTTCTTGCCAGAAAAATCAGTTCAGGCCTTTTATCCAATGCAGCTTCGAGTTCTTCATGACTCTTCCTGAGACTTCATTAACTCAAGTTTATCTGCCACCTGAGTTTTCCATAATTAGCAACTGCTAATAATGTCTAAGGAAAGGACTTCTTGTTTTTGTTGTTAAGTGAAACACACAGTCCTGCAAAGCACATTGGTGAATTCTTACCTCATTTCTCACCACCCTGCTCAAAATGAGTGTGATTTACACCACCAACTAGTCTGGCTTCCCAGAAACCAATTTCCTTGCCTTTGAACATCTAATAGGCTTTAAATTAGCTTTGCCAGCTCACAGGGTGCAACTCTTGGTTCTTTCAGATGCCTATAAAAAGACTCTTCTCCAGAGCCTGTTGGACTCTGGAAACAGAATGTGGTTGAAATTACTCTCACTGGGAGATAAAAAGGTGGTGTTTTTTTCCCCAAAGTACCTCCTATCCCAGACTTGTACATCATTTTCAAACACCAAATTTATCCTCATTTTCATTGTCATGTTTTCTCCTATATGTATGGGAAAAAAACAAACAGTTGTAATTGGGATTTTGAATTCCAGATGATGCAAACATGTGGCAGGAATGCACTGCACCAGTACAAGTTAGGGGTTGACCTGCTGGAAAGTGTCCTCATAGAGAGGGACCTGCAAGTACTGGTGTGTACAATTTCAGTATGACACAGAAAAGTGCTGTTATGACTAAGAAGACCTCTCAGGGTGTATTAAGCAAAGCGTGACCAGCAGCTTGAGGAACGTTCTTCACTCCATCTGCTCTGATGTAGAGAGGTCACATCTGGATTATTGGGTTCAGTTCTGGGCTCCCCACTTCAAGATAGGAAACTTCTGGCGAGTTCAGCTGAGGGCTGCACAGATGTGAGGGGACTGGAGCATCTCTGTGAGGAGGAGAGGCTGAGAGAGATGGGGCTGTTAAGCCTAGAGAAGAGAAGCCTGAGAAGGGATCTTTTCAGTGCTCAGCAAGAACTAAAGTTTGGGGGCAAGGAGATGAGGCCAAACTCTTGTCAGTGGTTCCCAGTGACATTACAAAGGGCAGTGGGTGCACAAACTGAAACCAGGAGGTTCCACCTGAACATGAGGGGAAACTTCTTCTGTGAGAGGGTGCTGGAGCCCTGGAGCAGACTGCCCAGAGAGGTTGTGGAGTCTCCTTCTCTAGATAGATTCCAAGCCCATCTGGACACTGCCATCCTGGACAACCTGCTGTAGGTGACCCTGACTTCGTAGGAGCATTGGACTGGGTGATCACTAGAGGTCCCTTCCAAGCCCCACCATGCTGGGATTCTGGGACTATGTGGAGCCTGGAACAGGAACACATGAATGATGTGAGCAGTGCATCAAAGCCAGCTGTTAACCAGGTTTAAAGATCTGAGCTGCAGTTTCCCAAGTTGGATTTTTCCACGGTGGGGAGGAGGCAGGTGGCATGGGAGCACAGTGATAAAGCACTTGTAGAGAAGAGGGGAAGACAACAGGGCAAAAATATTCCTGTACCTTCCTCCTCTTTGCTCCTCTAGTGTTTTTAAGCAGAATGTGGTGAAACTGAGGACTGTGTTTTGAATATTTGTTTATCTGTACCTGGGATAGAAATAGGTGGGCAAGTATTTAACTGAAAAAAAAATCAGGAGACTCCATTTCATTAAATCTTCAACCAGTCACTGATCAACCTGAATGTTTCCTTTTCCAGTCACAGGAGGAAAATGTTGTTAAAATATTACCAGAGCCTTTTAGGTTATTCCATTGAATCTGCAGGGTGAGCACTTATCACATGCTGAAGCCACAAGGAAAATACTCAGCAATCAGGGTTTCCATCACCAGGTTGGGACTAGACAAGCACACTGAATTTATTCCGTATAAAAGCTCACCCTTTGGGTGTTTTTTGCCTGTTATCTTCTGAAAGACAAGTTTGAGATACAGGAGCTTTCAGCTGATCTGAAAAAATGGATCCTGTGAGGCAGTGGTGTTTGTCCTTGGGCAGCTCTGCATTTGTGGGAAAGCAGGTAAATGAGAGGTACTCTGTTTGAATGATGCAGTTTAATGAAGTATTTCTAGGTGTTGGTATTTTTGGTACCACAGAGAAATAACATAGGAGCTGTTGTATGTCTTGTTTTGGCAGGCAGGGATTAATCTGCCCAAATGCTGTGGAAGATGAGGGCAGAACTGGGGGTGCAGAGAGGTAAAAGTGATAGGAGACAAGACTAGGACAGTGGTAACATGTCTAATATTCAGATCTTGCTGAAGGAAAACTCAGCTAAGTGTATTTAGAGTGAAGGATTGAATATGAATCAAAATTACTCTTCGTGGGCTGTACATTGACCTGATTTTTTTTTCTAGGAATATTAATTTAAAAATACACAAAAATTAGGAGGACTCTGGAACAGTGAAATATGAATTAACTTGGTGAAAAGAGATGGGAATATAACTTGGATGATATCCTTCCTTAGGCTCTTGTATCTGTGTTTTTACCTTAGAATGGACACTTGTCTGAGTTGTCTCTTTGAAGTTGGTGCTGGGACCTGAGCTTTTAAGCCCAGGTATATGTTTGTGCTTTGAGTGACTTTGATTCAGAATAGAGGGGGGAAAAAAATGAAACCACAAGGTCATAGAATCATCCAGGTTGGAAGAGACCTCCAAGATCATCCAGTCCAACTTAGCACCCAGCCCTATCCAATCAACTAGACCGTGGCACTAAGTGCCTCATCCAGTCTTGTCTTGAACACCTCCAGGTTTCAGCAACTCCACTACTTCCCTGGGCAGCCCATTGCAATGCCAATCACTCTGTGAAGAAATTCCTCCTAGCACAAGGGAATTAGGAAGCTATTTTAAATACTTGCTGCTTTGGAAGAGTCTTTGCTTTAGATGAATTAATTTCTTAGCATGATAACTGATTATTGAAAATGTGAAACAAAAAGGCAAAACAAAGAAAACCCAAATCAAAACATTAGTATCCATTTCATCAGAAAAGGGTTATTAATAGGAACTAAGCTTAACTGGTTGGTTTCATATCCTCCATGGCTAAAAGTCTCTTTTAAGTAATTTTGGTGGTTTTGTGTTTCTGGTAGAAGCTAAAATTAAGTGTTCATGTTTCTGTAGCTGAAAGCAGCCTGAGCTCATCAGAAAGGAACTAGATGATCTTTAAGGTCTCTTCCAACCCAAACTATTCTATGAAACTTTCATAGTTTTCTTAATAAGTTACGGCTTCATTAGCTCTGTCATGAATTTTGCTCTGTTCAGCAGTAATGGGGAACATACTATGAATCATAAAACTTCTACTTGCTGTTAGGGACACTTCCATTCCTGTGAAAACCTCAAATTCTTTTCTATGTGAAAAGAAAACCTCTTTTGAAATGGACCTTGATCTCGGCAGCTATCTGTGTGCAGGTGCTTGGTTGTCCTGTGGATAAGTGGAACTATGAAGGGGATAGTTGGAACTAGATGATCTTCAAGGTCTCTTCTAAACCAAATCACTCCACAAATCTATGAATTTTGGAGGGACAAATTACTTGTATAACATTTTGTAGTAAAAACCTGGGAGCAGCCATGCAGTGTGGAAGCATCAAGATCGAGTTAGCAACCCTAGCAGGATGTATATTCTATCTGGGATCTTGGGACTCCTCAGTGTGCCTATAATCCCTTGAGAGGGGACAGAGCAATTCCCAGGAACCTTGTAGTGCCTCAGCTCATGCTCCTTGTGTGCTTTCTGCCCATTCTTGCATTCTTCCCTCAAACACACCCCTGCTTGTGTCTTACCAAAGAATAATTTTGGTTGGAAAAGACCTTTGAAATCATTCAGTCATACCATTATATAAAACTACAAAGTCTGTTGCACCACCATGTCCCTCAGCACCACTTCTCTGCCTCTCTTAAATGCCTGCATGGATTGAGATTCAATCACCTCCCTGGGCAGCCTGTTCCAGTGTTTGAGAACTCTTTCAAGGAGGTGGTTTCTTCTAAAAGCCAACTTAAACCTCCTCTGATGCATCTTGAGGCCTCTTTGTCTCATCCTACTACATGTTACTAGGGAGAAGAGACTGACCCTTGTCTCCCTCCCACCTCCTTTCAGGGAGTTGTAGCGAGTGAGAGGGTCTCCCCTCAGCCTCCTTTTCTCCAGACTAAACAGCCTCAGTTGCTCCTCACAAGGCCTGTTCCCTTAAGGTGTGATGTGAAATCAGTGACCTAAATGTCCCATAAGTGAGTAACTGGAGGCCAGGCCTGTCTGAAGCACAGTGGAGTCTGCGTTTGTGCATCCTCCACGTGAGTCTGGGCTACCAGCAGGTTCCCAGTAAGCAGAAGCAGATGGCTTGGGCAGACACAGAACTCTTGCCAGCTTCCTTTTTTTTTTCCTTTTCAGAGAACATCATAATAAACACAGGAGCAGAAAAAAAAGGGGGGGGTTTTGTAATATTAATTTTAACCCAAACTATTTCCTCTTTCAGAAAACAGCTTCTTTTCCAAGGGTAGGAGCTTCCCAGCCATGTTATTTTGGTGGATGCTACTAGTGCTTGGCACAGAAGGGAGCAAGGACAGGACATGTGCCTGCCAGACAGTACCAGGTTGTAGGCTCTGCTCCTCTGTTTGTGAGAATAGAACTTGCAGATTTAGCACCAAGTGTCCTGTGCAAATGCTGGATTTTGAACTAACATCCTTCTTGACTTCCAAAATAGAAATATAATTCTCTTTGATCTTAAGTCCAGGATAAAGTCTCAGTCCAAAAAGCTATTCCCATAGCAACGAGCCACATGTAACCAAGAGGTATTATCCACCAAATAATATTTTTGGATGGATTAGACCAACATGACTAAACATGACACGCCAGAGGGACCTGGACAAGCTCAGTAAGTGGGCCTGTTTGAACTTCATGAGGTTCAATGAGGCCAGGTGAAAGGTCCTTCACCTGGGTCAGTGCAATCCTCAGTAACAATACAGGCTGGGGGATGGAGGACTTGGGGGTGCTGGTGGCTGAAAAACTGGACATGGGCCAGCAATGTGTTCTCACAGCCCAGAAGCCAAACATGTCCTGGGCTGCAGCCCCAGCAGCATGGGCAGCAGGTGGAGGGGAGGGGATTCTGTCCCTCTACTCTGCTGAGACCCCACCTGCAGTGCTAGGGCCAGGTCTGGAGTCCTCAGCACTTTTGGAGTGGGGCCAGAGGAGGCCACAGCAGTAATAGGAAGAGTGAAAGCATTCTGCTGTGAGGCCAGGCTGACAGAGTTGGGTTTATTCAACTGAGCGAAGAGGAGGCTCCAGGGAGACCTTCAGGTGATGAAGCTGGTGAGGGGCCTGGAACACAAACCCTATGAGGAGAGGCTGAGGGAGCTGGGGTTGTTTAGCCTGCAGAAGAGGAGGCTCAGGGGTGACCTCATTGCTGTCTACAACTACCTGAAAGGAGGCTGTAGCCAGGTGGGGGGTGGTCTCTTCTGCCAGGCAACCAGCAACAGAACAAGGGGACACAGTCTCAAGTTGTGCCAGGGGAGGTCTAGCCTGGATATTAGGAGAAAGTTGTTGCTAGAGAGATTGATTAGCATTGGAATGGGCTGCCCTCCGTCCCTGGAGGTGTTCAGGAAAAGCCTGGCTGAGGCACTTAGTTGTCCAATCAACTAGACAGTTGATTGGACAGGGCTGGGTGCTAGGTTGGCCTGGATGACTGTGGAGGTCTCTTCCAACCTGGTTGATTTTATGATTCTATGAAAGGGACTGTTCAGAAAGCTGGCAACAGACTTTTGAGCAGGGCCTCTTGTGGCAGGATGAATGATGGTTTAAACTAAAAGAGGGGACATTTAGTCTGGATAGAAGGAAGAAATACTGGGAGGGTGGTGAGATCCTGGCCCAGGTTGCCCAGAGATGTGGTAGGTGTCTCATCCCTGAAACCGTTGCAGGTCAGGTTGCTTGCAGCTCTGAGCAACCTGCTCTAGTTGCTGCTGACTGGAAACAATTGGACTAAATTGCCTTTAAAGGATCCTTTTCAATCTAAATAATTTTGTCATTCTGTGATGGTCAAATCAACATCTTCACCATGTGTTTCAAACACAAAATGGGTTTCAAAATGGGAGTCTCTTCTGTGTTTTCAACAACAGCTGTCAAAGGCTGGTGGGAAAACACTCTGCCTTTTTTTTTTTTATCTCTATCCTCAAGGAAAAACATTCCTTTATGCAAAAATCCAGCTTGCAGAGCAAGGAAGAGATATAAATGTTTTTAGAAATCCTTGCAAAATTACGGCTTTTTGAGCCATACCAAAATCTGCTGTAAATGCCCCAAGCTAAATATTTCCCAAGAGCATGCTTCTATATTGTTGCAATTATTAGCCTATTAATCACATACAGTTTTTCTTCTGTTCCTTAGTAAATACATTTGAGAGTAGAAAATCTTTTTAATACCACGTCTTGGAAAGAATTGATAAGCATTTAAATGCCAACTGGATGTGGATGTTCAGTGTTTTGCCAGGGATTCAAGATACACCTACATTTGTATCAACAGGAATTCTGGTGGTGGTTTTAAAACATTGAATACTAAAATATCAGTTTATTCTGCAGAAAGCATAGCTGGAAATGTGTGCTGCTGTTGACAGCAGCTGTCATTTCATAGCAAATATTCCTTAGGTTGTTTATTTGTAGGCAGCAGAAGTGGTGACAGCAAACTGTAGGAAAATCAATAGCTGGATTTTCCATCAGGCACTGCCTCTTGCCAAACTGCTGCTCCTGAATGAGACCTCGCCCAATTAGCATATGTTTAATTAATGCCATCGATATCAGAGCCAAAAAAACTCTCAAACAAACAAGGAGATGATGTATTAATAGTGGATGGGAAGTGTAGGAGTGAGGGCTGCTTGTAGCTGGGCGGTGCAGCATCTGTATCCAGGAGGACCACAATGGTGATCAGAGAGCAGGAGCACGTCTCCTACAAGCACAGGCTGGAAGAGTTGGGGGCTATTCATTCCAAAGAAGAGAAAGCTCTGGGGAAAGCTTATAGTTGCATTTTAATATCTGGAGGGGACCTGTGAGAAGGCTGAGGAGGGACTGTTTAGAAAGACTTGTAGTGTTAGGATGAGGGACAGTCGTTTGAAAATGCAGCATGGTAGATTTGGGTTAGAAGAAATCCTTCACAGTGAGGGTGGTGAAATACTGGACAGTTTGGCCCCTAGATTATATGGCCCTGCTCTGGCAAGGAGGTTGGACTTGATGATCTCCAGAGATGACTTCCAAACCCTGTGATCCTGTGAGAAGTGGTGAAGGTCCCGTGCCTGGAGACATTGAGGGTCAAACTCGATGGAGCCCTGAGCAACTTGATCTGGAGATTGGAGATTCAGGTTTATAGAATCATAGAATGGTTTGGGCTGGAAGGGACCTTAAAAATCATCTAGTTTCAACTCCCACTGTCCATGTCATAAACATCTTCCACTAGATCAGGTTGCTCAAGACCTCACTCAACCTGGGGCCTTGAGCATTTCCAGGGGGTGGACATTCATAATCTCCCTGGGCAGCCTGTACCAGTGTCTCACTGCTCACTGGAGGGCGATTGGACAAAAAGGTTTTTTTAGGTTACTTCCAACCCAATACATTCTGTGATTCTCTTTGCCTTCCTCACCATCAGCCTCCATTTGTGCTTTAGGGAAGGAGTCTCATTGTCTCTTGATTTATTTCTCATTGTATTTTCTCTGTTACCATAGATCTCTCTTCCTACCCAGTGATTCTTTCAGCCTTGCTTTATTGCTTGAGATTTACTGCTTGAAATTATCTGCTCATTAAATGCTACGCTGCCAATTCTTGATTGAAGTCCTGCTCCTTCCAACTTCTGTCCTATTGAGGACTTAATGAGGACTTCATTTATGAGTAAGCTATGGCAAACTGCAGCCTTTTGGCCTCATCAGCTAATGCTGCAATTTTCCTACCAACTTGAGTTGAAAACTCTCTTTAAACCTTTGATGCGCTGTGGTGTTTGTACCTCGTAGGGTCCCTGAGGAGCCACCAACCTTCTTGGTGGTACCTCAGTGTCCCGGTTTTCTTTGCTGGAATTTCTTTGGTGAGTTTTCCTGATTTTGCTTCTTAAGTCTTTTCTGGAGAGCTTCCAAGCCTGCCTGGACATTGTAATCCTGGATAACCTGCTGCGAGTGACCCTGCTCTAGAGAAGAGGGTTGAACTGTATGAGTTTCAGAGGTTCTTCCAACCCCCGCTGTGCTGGGATTTCATGTTGCTACAGCTGTGTATCAGAGACTGGCTAGCATCCATCTACTCCCATCCAGTGCAAAGTTTTTTTCCTTTTCTTACTCTACATGTATTGGAAATGCATTTTCGGTGTTTATTTTGCCCACTTGCAATCTGGTTAATTCTATGATTCAAAGAGACCTCCAAGGTCATCCAGTCCAACCTAGCACCCAGCCCTAGCCAGCCAACTAGATGATGGCACCAAGTGCCTTGTCCAGTCTTTGCTTGAACACCTGCAAGGATGGTGACTGCACCAGCTCCCTGGGCAGCCCATTCCAATGCCAATCACTCTCTCTGGCAAGAACTTCCTCCTAACATCCAGCCTAGACTTCCCCAGGCACAACTTGAGACTGTGTCCCCTTGTTCTGTTGCTGGTTGCCTGGCAGAAGAGACCAACCCCCACTTGGCTACAACCTCCCTTTAGATGTAGACAGCAATGAGGTCCCCCCTGAGCCTCCTCTTCTCCAGGCTATACACCCCCAGCTCCCTCAGCCTCTCCTCATAGGGTTTGTATTCCAGGCCACTCACCAGCTTCGCCACTCTTCTCTGGACATGTTCCAGTATCTCAACATCTTTCTTGAATTGAGGAGCCCAGAACTGGACACAGCACTCAAGGTGAGGCCTGACCAGAATAATCTCCCTTGTCCTACTGGCCACACTGCTCCTGATACAGGCCAGGATACAATTGGCTTTTCTGGCCACCTGGGCACACTGCTGGCTCATGTTCAGCCTACTGTCTACCAGTACCCCCAGGTCCCTCTCTGTCCCCAAGCTGTAGTGCTGCTTGGAGTTGTGGCCAAAGTGTAAAACCCTGCACTTGGTCTTGTTAAATCTCATCCTCTTGGCCTCTGCTTACCCATCCAGCCTGTCCAGCTCCCTCTGCAGGGCTCTCCTACCCCCTATTCTCCTACTTCATTCAAACCACATTTGAAATATGCGAGGCAGAGATTTACGGTCTTTAAAGGTCATGGAGAAATGAAAGGGATTACAGTGCAAAGTAGTGGTGTCATTAACTGTGGAAAACAAGCACTTCTTGAAGTTAATTGAGGTATCCCAGGCTGCCCAGAGAGATTGTGGAGTTTCCTTCTCTGGAGAGATTCCAAACCTGCTGGGATGATATGATCCTGGACAACCTGCTGTGGGTGATCCTGCTTAGCAGAGGGGTTGGACTGGATGATCTCCAGAGACCCTTTCCAACCATCACCATGCTGGGATTCTGTGTAGATGAACTTGTTGCCTATGTTAGTGTCAAGCAAAATAAATAATAAACCATTTGGTAATAGCAGTGAGGGCAATCAGCAGTCTAGGTCCTGACTACTACAGATAGTTTTAGTTGTTCCTTTAGTCACCAGCTTCCACTTTTGTCTGTTCCAGGCATTGGTGGGAAAAGGCAGCAGCTCTTGTTTCCAGAAGGGTCATGCTATTCTGAGGAGATAGAATTTCTTTCACTTGTTTTTTTGCAGGCAGAGTTTTGAGCTTTTAGTAATTCTAATTCTGGTGAACATTTATTCCCATCACAAAACTGTGTTTCTTTTTTTCTTTCCTCCCAAATGTCAACTGTTTGAAGATTACTGGAGAGATGTTGAACGGATCTGAGATGAAATAATTAGCCATTGTCCTTTTATAAGCAGCTGAAAAAGTCTAATGAATTATCTTCAATCTGAAGATGGGCAAAACCTGAGGCAGCACACCTGGAGATGTGCCTCTGTCTTTGAGCAGTCTGCTGGGTTTTATACCGAGTTGAGTAACTAGCAGAAGTCTGAGCAAACTAAACCATTGTTGGCAATTTCCAGTGAATGGGGGAATTGCTTTAAAATGGCTTTACTTGGCTGGCTGAGGCCAAATGTCATATCCAAGAACTGTCTGTTTTGTGGGTCTCCATGTGGTTCTGCTTTCTTGTGTCTCATTAGACTGAGAGGAAAAGTGTGCAGTGAAAATTTAGCAATTTTAGCTAAAATTTAGCTCTTCCTTAGCTTCTTTCTTTCTGGGATGACATTCTACTTGTTCTTGAGGAGTCTGAACTGAAGGCAGGTGTGTGGTGCTTTCCTGGAGACAGTGGTGCTGACATGAACACAGGGAAGAATCTGGATGAGGAAAGATGCTGACAGTTTCATAGAGTATTTTGGATCGGAAGGGACCTTTTGAAGGTCATCTAGTCCAATGCCCTGAAGGGGTTCCAACCCTGAGGTTTCTGAGAGCATCTGCTGGCATGTGGGAAGGTTAGGTTGACTTTCCTTTTTCCTTTGCTGTTGTCTTGGACTGTACTCATGTGTATCATGTTAGTGGCAGAAAAAACTCTGGTGATGGCGATCTGAGTGGACTCCTACAGTGAACTCTACTGATCAGAAGAGTTTGTTCTGAAGAGCAGTTGTATGCCATAACTTTTTATAGCTACTTGCATCTCCAGGTCAGTTTTAAGATGAGAAAGAGGAAATTTCAGTATTTTAGCTGGAGAGAAAACTCCAATTGACCTGTTCTGGAAGGGCAGAGGTCTTGGCTTGGTGGCACTGCCTTGACCATTTTATGTGCTGTTTCCTGGCAGTACTTGTAGCACCAGTTGGTTGGAGCTCTGTGATCCTGCCCTGAACACCCCAGCAGAAGACAGTTGTTTGCTTTCGTATTGAGTGGGTAAGATGGCAAGGGAATTGTACCCTGCTAGCCAAAGGGCTCCTCTCCTTAGTTTGTAGCATGACCAGGTGAGAAACCCACAGCAGCTATACTGCAACACTGCCATGGCAACCAGCAAAAATAAGGGCCTCTCCTGAGAAAACAAGATGTCAAATTCTGTTGCAGCCAAGAATTATTATTAGGGTCTGACTGCAGCAGTAGCACATCCTCATTTTGAAATGTCACCAAAATCAAGTTGGGAGAGTCAAGTGAAGTGGAACCCAATGCAGATCAATGACAGCAAATGTAGGGTCCTGCACTTGAGAAGGAATAACCCCCAGCACTAGTACAGGTGAGGAGTTGACCTGCCAGAAATGAGCTCCATGGAGAAGGACCTGGCAATACTGGTGGACAACAAGTTCACCATCAGCCAGCAATGTGCTCTTGTGGCCAAGGACAGAGGTCTCCTGGGATGCGTTAAGAGTTTGAGTTTGGGCAGCAGGTCAGGAGAGGTTCTCCTCCCCTTGCTCTGCCCTAGTGAGGCCAGTTAGATGCTGCAGTACCCTCATCATCTTTGTAGCCTGCTATGGACTCTCTCCAGTAGTTCTCTGTCTCTCTTCAAGTGGGAAGCCCAGAACTAGACAAAGTGTTCCAGATGTGAACCCTGTTTTTCATGTTGTGCTCCTTTGCCAGTCCTCATAGTCAATCCTATGATCAGTTCACTTTAGATCTTTGTACTGAAGTCTCTTCAGGTTGGTTTGGTGATTCTTTTTTTAATGTAATCAGGAAGTTACTAAACTATTTCAAGTGAAAAAGTACTTAAACTATTTTAAAGTCACAAGCATGTAAATAAAAATGGGGAGTCTGGATAATTACACAAGCAGTGTGCTGTTGAGTTGGTGCTTAGTTGGCATAGAATTACTATTTCATATCCTCTTTAGCTATGGAACTGCACTATGGAAGAAACTAGCAGATGACATTACATATGGCATGGTAATAACACCCATGTTACATAGCTTCTGCTTAGCCTGGTAAATGTGAAATGTAACATTTCAAAGACATTTTACCATTCCAAATGGAAACTCAACTACACTTGGCAAGCTGCTTGCTTTATTTTTTCTAATTTTATGTTAAATTTCAAGTGGAATTTTCTTTCAGCAGAGAGGTGAGTCCTGTGCAGTTGGGGGATTATTGCCCTATCTGTGTAGTTATTCCTTCATCAACTCTTCCCAGGATGAGTTGCAGTGCTGTGCTTGGGCTTCCTTCCTTCTCCTTTGATCAGTTAAGGGCAGCTCCATGAGTTCAGACAAAGACTGAGGATCTTTTCATGTTCATTTTGGCTCCTGCATTTTAGAATGTTAGAATTATGGAATCATTTTGGTTGGAGAAGACCTTCAATATCATCAAGCCCACATATTCCCTAACTCTATAAAGGCTGGTGCTAAACCATGTCCCTCAGCACCACATCTCTGCCTCTTTTAAGCATTTCTAGGGATGGAGATTCAACTATGTCCCTGGGCAGCCTGTTCCAGTGTCTGAGAACCCTTTCAGTAAAGAAGTTGCTTTTAATATCTAACCTTAACTTTCTCTGGAGAAACTTGAGGCCATTTCTTCACATCTTATTACTTGTTACTAGGGAGAGGACACCCACCTGGTTCCAGCATCTTTTCAAGGAGTTGTAGAGTGTGAGAAGGTCTCCCCTCAACCTCCTTTTCTCTAGACCAAACAACCTCACTTCCCTTAGCTGCTCCTTACAAGACCCATTCCCTCAAGGTGTGATGTGAAATTAGTGACCTGCGTGTCACCTAAGTGATAACTGGAGGCCAGGCCTGTCTGAAACACAGGGGAGCATGTGGTTCTGCATTCCTCTAAAGGAGTGTGGGCTGCCAGCAGGTTCCCAGTAAGCAAACAGATGGCTTGGGCAGACACAGAACTCTCTTGGGTACTTCAAGGCACTGAAAGTTGCCCCATGGCATTTTCCAAAGTATCAAGGTGCCAGACTGCACATCTAAGATGTGGGATGGTTACTCCTCCACAACTATTTATACTTGATTTGAAGACCTTGCATGTTGCCTTACATTTATGATATATGGAAACATATATGAACTGATTTTAAGCTTATCAGCATGGATACTTTGAATTTATCTGTGGGAAAGCCTCTTCTCTCATAGGAACTTTAGACTTTGAGAGAACTTGCTGGAGTATTTTTAGCTTTCTACGTGATTTGGGAAGTACTGCTTCCACCATTGCATATAAAAAGAGTTTCCAAGATTTCCTGTGAACTCAAGGAGATAACAAGCAACCACTGCTCAGAAAAACCATGCTCGCTTCTTTTCAGAAGGGTAATTTTAGCATTAGGTTATTTTCCAGGAATATATTTTAAACATAAGGAAAAAAAAAAACCTTCTTTGGTGTGAGGGTGCTGGAGCCCTGGAGCAAGCTGTCCAGTGTGGTTGTGGAGTTCTCCTTCTCTGGGGAGATTCTAAACCTGCCTGGACATGGTGATCCTGGGCAGTCTGCTCTGGATTACCCTGCTTTAGCAGAGGCGTTGGTCTAGACGTTCCCTAGAGGCGCATTCCAACCCCGGCCGTCATGCTGTGATTCTGTAATATCTGCCCATGAAATCTGCCTTTCTTCAGCTGGGGAACTTGCAATAAAGACCTGACCTCTACCTCTTTCCTCCTATTCTTAACATTGGAAGCCTATGGTGGGTTTCCTCTGTTTATTTATACGTGGGAAATAAGTTGACAGTGAGATAGATCAGTTCCATATGTCACTTCCTGAGAAAGCGGAAAGTTTACTTCAGAAGGCATAGATAGGATGAGTATTGACTATACATTGTTTTGACATTTTAAAGCCATTATAAACCAGGGATTAAGTTGCTTTTATTGCACAGTAAACAATCATGTAAATATTGGTATTTAAAGAATAACTAAAAATAGAGGACAGGAAGTTTCAGGTTTGATAAATGAGTGGCTTGGCTGAACGATACACAGTGTGTGGATCACTTGCTCAGCTACAGAGTTCAGCCACAAGATTACTTGGGTGAATAATAAATAAAATGCTTCTTTTGATTTAAAAATAAGAAGTTACAGAATCTTAGCATGGTGAGGGTTTGAAGAGACCTCTGGAGATCATCTAGTCCAACTCCCCCTATTAAAGCAGGGTCACCCACAGCAGGTTGATCAGCATCAGGAGGACCAGAGGAGACTTCACAACTTCTCTAGGTAGCCTGCTCCAGGGCCCCAGCTCCTTCACAGCAAAGAAGTTTCTCTTCATCTTCAGATAGAACCCTCCTGGGTTCTGCTTTGTGCCTATTGCTCTTTGTCTTGTCACTGAGCACCATCTAAGTGTCTGGCTCCATTGTCTTACCTCCTACCCTTTTACCTTTTGATGAAGATCCCCTCTCAGTCTGCTCTTCTCCAGACTAAACAGCCTGAGGTCTCTTAGCCTTTCCTCCTCACAGAGATGCTTCAGTCTTCTCAGCATCTTTGTAGCCCTGGGGTAGACTCTTTCTGGAAGCTCTCTCTCTGTCTTGAACTGGGGAGCCCAGAACTGGACCCAGTACTCCAGATGTGACTTCACTAGTGCAGAGTAGATGGAGAAAAGAGCCTCTCTTGACCTGCTTGCAGTCATTATCCTATGGCACTCTGGGATATCATTTGCCTTCTTGATCACAGGAAGACGTTGCTGGCTCACGAGTGATCTTGTCTAGCAGCACTTGCAGGTTCTTCTCTGAGGAGCTGCTTTTCAGCAATTCAACCCCTAACCTGAACTGATACATGGAATTGGGATGCAGGACTTACCCTTGTTGATCATCTTAATGTTCCCTTCTGCCCAACTCTCCAACCTGTCCAAGCCTTGCTGTACAGTCAGCATAGCTGAGTCCTGCCCAGCATTTCCATTTACAGTTCAGTATAGTCCCCTGTTGTTAAGTAATTGAGAAGAATCTGGTTACGCTTGCAAAAGAAAACTATTGAATGTGTAGTGCAATTCTGAATTTTACTGTTTGAACAAGCAAGTCTCCAAAGACACTCTGCAAATGTGTTAGGGGTAGATACTAGGCTTTGCTGGAGTGTTTGAAGTTATCTTTTTTTTTCCAGTGGGCTGCTTCCAAATTGTCACCAAAACAGAGCTTTGACAGATGACCTTGAGCATTGCTCTGTGAGTGTGCAAGTTGAGTCCTCAGAATTATTCCACATGATCACATTAGTGATGAGACCGTGTAAAATATGTCTTAAGCAGCCCCAGTGAAGACTTAAGCCAAAAGCATTAAAATGATTTTTAAATTTCAAGGGCTTTGCTGGGTCTGCATGGAGAATTTCAATAACTATGTATTGGCTGCGTTAGCTTAAGTGATGGGGATGGATTGTAATCCTTGGGTTAACAAGAATGGGATAAAAAGTATTATGGACTTAATGCTTCCATTGTCAGGAACATGCACACGTTGGGCTGCTTTCCACCATCTGGTCCAGTCTTTCCTCTAAGTCAGTGCAAGTCTTGCATATGGGGAATCCCTGTTTTGGGGTCTACCTATGTGCATCCCAGCAGATATGCTCCAAAAACTCTGCACAGCTGCCATTGTACTGGAGTTTAGCATAGCATAGAATCAGTCGGGGATGGAAGGGACCACAAGGATCATCTAGTTCCAACCCCCCTGCCATGGGCAGGACACATCTTACATCAATTTAGCATCTCTCCCCAAAATGTAGCATCTCACCTCAATTTACGTCTTGCCTCCATTTTATATCTTACCCCAAAATTTAGTTATTCACAGTTAATATAAATAAGTCATTTAAGTATGATCACCGTGGAAGTAATTTTTGTATGATGTATTTACTGTCCAGTGGGATTTTAGGATGGGCTGCAGAGTTACTTTGAGGGTGCTGGAGTGCTGAAGCAGGCTGCCCAGAGAGGTGATGGAGTCTTCTCTGTCTGGATATTGAAACATGCTTTTGGGTGGCCCTGTGTTAGCAAGGGGGTTAGGCTAGATGATCTCCATAGCCACAGAGTCCCAGAACAATAGAAATTGGAAGGGACCTCTGGAGATCATCTAGTCCAACCCCCTTGCCTGGGCAGGTTCACCTAGAGCAGGTTGCACAGGATGGCATCCAGCTGGGCTTTGAATGATTCCAGAGACTCCACCTTCTTTCTGGGCAGACTGTTCCAGCGACCTACCACCCTCAAAGTAAGGAAGTTCCTCCTCGTGTTTAAATGGAACTTCCTATGTTCTAGTCTGTACTTGTTACCTCTTGTCCCAACCCTTCCAAATTCTTCCATCCTGTAACTGTGTGCAGTCTCTTCTGCAATGCAAATGAATATTTGAATGCTTCCTGTTTGACCTACTGGAGATAGCAATGCACATCCACCTTCCTTAGAAAGCAACAGATTGTCTGGATCAAAGTATTTGTCCTCCTTTTCCTCAGGTTTCTTTGGTGGCCTTGCTTTTCTCCTATCTACAATGGCACCTTAATGAAGGCCAATGAAAATTGGCTTACTTTCACATCAATACAATATTTCAAGTTGACAAAAAGCAATAAAAGATTATAGGTGTATAAAGACAAACAAAAATCCTGACCTTGTTGAAGAAATTAACGTCCTCTCACCATAAATGTATATTTGGCAGTTAGTTATATAGAAAGACTCCTTGATTTCTAAGTAGTTGTGATGGTTTGGGTGTTCCCTGCCCCCCCACACTTGGCAGATCACCCAGACTAGGCTCAGCCTGCTCTGGAAATTTGAATGAAGCTTATATTTACAGCTTAGCACAATATACAAGCAGATATTTACAGTGCATCCAGAAATATACAAGGTAAAAGGTAATACAGAAACACAACAGCCCTCCCAGAAACCTGAGTCCCCAGGAGGGGCTCCCAACCGCCCCTTCACCTTCCCCCTACCCTTCTCAATCTTAGCCCAGTCCCAAGGAAGAATGGAGGTTCTGCTAATAGGTTAGGAAGCAAAGTGGATTAATCAGAGAGATGACAGAGAGGCTAAAGAGCAAATGCAGCTCAGCCAGTTCCCCCAGAAGAAGCAGTGACTCCCTTACCTGTGTTTGGATCTTGTTCTTATACCTCTCAGCAAGCCTATGAGTGAAGTAGACATCACCATTGTTATCTAATCCTTCTCACCAAAACATTCTAGCTAGCTTCAAACTAGCACAGTAGTATTATTTTTGATGGAGAGAGGAAGCATTAAACTGTATTTTCACACCCAGATATGCATTTTAGCAAAGTCCTGTGGATATTATCCTTTTTGAGAAGTTGTAAGAGATGCTGAATCCAGTACCTTGCAACTCAAAACACTGGGTACACTAGATTTTGGGACTGTTGCAGTTTGGGAGCTGTTTAATTTCTTTGGGATTAATTTTTTGTCTATTTGAAATATGACTCCTTGCCTCTTGATGCAGTCTCTTAGGTTTATTGATGTGATAAATTTTGCTTGGAGTTATCTGTTTAGCTAGCTCAAATGACAGGAGAACAGAAGAGTTCTCATTTATCACTGTAGTCCTGATTAAAGAATTCCATAATATCAGCATGGTGGGGGTTTGAAGTGACCTCTAGAGATGCATCAAGTCCAACTTCCCTGCTAAAGCAGGGTCACCTCCAGCAGGTTGCCCAGGTTCACAGTGTCCAGGTGGGTTTGAAATCTCTCTGGAGAAGGAGACTCCATAATGGGCAGTCTGCTTGTGGGCTCCAGCATCCTTACACCAAAGAATTTTCTCTTAATTAAATTCCAGTTTGCCCCTGCTGCCCCTTGTCCTGCTCCTGGGCACCCTGGATGAGAATCTGATCCTCTAATCTCCATAGATATTGGTGAGCATTGAGATGATGCCCTCTCAGACTACTCCTCTCCAGGCTCAACAGCCCCAGTGGAGAGGGAGGGGCACCTCCCTCAGCCTGCTGGCCACAGTCTCCTTAATGCACCTGTGGATACCAAATGCTTCCTTGGCCATGAGGGCATAGTGCTCTTGTTAGCACCAAAATACGCTTTCAGGAGAAGGAGCGAAGTTTCACTTTTGCAGGCCCCTATGTGCTGATGTTTGAGTTTCTCTGAATTTTGTGGCGCTAGACACAATGAAAGGTGGGCAGTCAGGAGATAGGTGGATTGAGGAGTGTCAGGGATGCAGGAGTGGTGAAGCCCAGGGGCAAGAGCAGTGACTGATGCTGGATCTTTGCAGAGGATTATTCTGAGCTGGTTTTTCAAGTTCTGCTCTTTGGTGGAGCTCTAAATTCTGGTGAGAACATTCCCTGTTTTCTTGTTGTTTTTGTTTTTTTTTTTTTTTTCTGCAGATAATACTTCCAAGGAAGCTCAAAATGTTGTGACACTCACATAATTACAACTGTGGTGGGAAAGAGCTTGTTTTCTAAATATAAGGATGGTATTTAATTTAGAATTCACTCCTCTTCTTTGGGGCAAGAAAAGCTCACTTTCCTGCTCGAGTTTCTGAGCTGGTGATTTGAATACTGAATGTGTAGGCAGCAGTGGACGTAGTTAGTAGGCATGGAGCCTGTAGATAAATGTTATAGGGCTGTTCTCCAACCCAGCTAAAATGCTGTGAGATTCTGAGTCTGGACAATGGGACAGAGCACACCCTTCCCCAGTTTGCTCAGAGCACCAAACTGGAAGGGTGTTTTGTAGACCTGATGGCTGTGTTCCTGTCCAGAGGGACCAGGACTTGCTGGAGACATGGGTGAGCTCGACAGAGACCTGCCAAGTCCTACTCCTAGGGAGGGATCCTGCCTTCAGGAAGGCAGCTGAAGGAATTCTGTAGCGTATTTCTTTCTGCTTTAGGATCTAACTGCCCTTTGGTCAACAAACTTTATGCATCCATAGCCTTAGCTCTGTTTTGTGTATTAGCATTTTAAGCTTCTTTTAAATAGGTTTTAAAACAAGACATCCTGCAGAAATGGCTTGTTTGTTATGACTCAGTTTATGTAGCCTAGAGCATAGAGCACCCACCTATACATTGGCATAATCTAGGTGAGTACAGCCCAGTCTTTTACATATATCATGCCTTGGTTTCCCCCTTACCCAGATGTCCCACTATCTTTCCTCCCCTGTGGGAAGCATCCTGAAGCTGTGGGAGTGAAGGTCAAATGCTCACACTGCTTGCTCTCATTCTGACTTGCATTGCATTCCCACAATGGCTTGCATTCAAAATTTGGCCATTGCTGTGCAAACATTCAAATATTCAGTGTCATAAAATGGTTTGGGTTGGAAGGGACCTTTAAAGGCCATCTAATCAAACTGTCCTGTGGTCACTAAGGACATTTTCAACCAGATCAATTAGTTCAGAATTCAACCTGACCTTGGATGTTTCCAGGGATGTGGTTACTACCACCTCTCTGGGCAGCCTGTTCTTTGTGGCTTAATGAGTTCACTGATTTTGAATAAATCAGATCTTGATTCTGGAGAATATCCAGTTCATTCCTCCTGCTAAAGTAGCATCACCCAGAGCAGCTTGCCCAGAATCATGGTGTCCAGGTGGGTTTGGAGTCTCTCCAGAGAAGGAGATTCCACAACCTCTCTGGGCAGCCTGCTTCAGGGCTCTGTCACCCTCACAGCAAAGAAGTTTCTCTTCATGTTTAGGTGGAGTCTCCTGGGTTCCACTGATGCCTGTTGTCCCTTGTCCTATGACAGGGCACCACTAAAAAGAGTCTGGCCCCATCCTCTTACCTGCTGCCTTTTAGCTGTTGATCGGCCTTGAGAAGATCCCCTCTCAGTCTGCTCTTCCCCAGGCTGAACAGTGCCAGATCTCTAAGCCTTTCCTCCTTGGTAAGATGCCCTACTCCCCCAGCCAACTCTTTTGTTTGGCATCTCTGGGAATGAGCAGTCTGGCAGTGCTGTAGTAGGATGGCAGTTGCACAAAGATGAATGTAAATGTTTCAGTGTCCCTAGGTATCACTTGTTGGCTTTGCTGTCAATTCTCATGATTACTTGTCCCAGCTTTCTTGTTAGTAGATTCAAGTATTACAGACATTTCTGTCCTTTTTGGATGCATATGGATGTATTTTTGGGTTTTGGAGAAGTAAGGGACCCCTTATGACAAGAAGGATGTTGACTGAAGAAGTGCAGTGAAGCTGGTGAAGGGTCTGAAGAGCAGGTCTTCTGAAGAGCAGTTCAGGGGACTGGAGTTGTTTAGTCTGAAGAAGAAGAGGCTCAAGGGAATGCTTCTTGCTCTCTGCAGTTCCCAGAAAGGAGACTGAAGCCAGGTACAATTTGGAACAAGTGATGGGACAAGAGGAAATAGCCTCAACTTGCACTAGGAGAGGTTTAGGTTGGTCAGTAGGAACAATTTCATTCCAAAAGGGTCGTCAAACCCTGGGCCAGGCTGCCGAGGGCAGTGGTGCAGTCCCCATCCCTGGAAGGACTTAAAAGCCATTTAGTAGTGGTGCTGAGAGAGGTGGTTTAATGGTGACCTGGTAGTGCTGTGTTAAGAGTTGAATTTGCTGATCTTAGATGTCTTTTTCAACCTACACGATTTTATGATAGCATAGTAGGCTGAAACACTGAAGAGTCGAAAGTGATAACGTAGCAGTCAGCATTTTGGAACTGGGTCTAAAACAGGTGAAGCTTTTTATGACTACTCAGACAATATCTAGCCTTGTGCTGTTTGCACAGTTATCTTACATATTCATGAGAAGATACTCTGCCCTTGCTGAAGCTGAGTACAGTGGGACTTTCATAGCTGTGAGGTCTCTGGCACCTAATCAGATCTGGCAAACACAAAATTTGCAGCCATCAATAGGTTGTTGTAAGCAGCAGTGAGTGACGTGGATTGTTTTACTTAAGATTTTCAAGAACCTCATTGCAGAAGTTTCAGTGTTGTTAGTCCCCAATAAATACCACAGAAAACCTATTTCTGTTTTGAAGGTTGCTATTTATATTTCAGTAGCATTGAAGAGGGAATAGTCCTGATGTGCTTACTTAGGAAAGCCACCAGAATAAAACAAATAACCTGACCTTGGTTGCATTGTTTGATCCAATTTCCAAAAAGATGCAGCAGCTCCACCACAGAGAGATTCCTGGGTTTGGGGTAAGTAGCATGGTTTTTGGAGAGGGTGGGAAAGCTGCTGACCTAAATCCCTGTTTATCTGAAAACTGTTCTGTGAAAGGGAGGTTTTTAAATTAAAGTGATCTTAATCTCAGCCCTTTAAATCTGTAGGGGCTTGGTGATATTGAAGTTTAGAGGACCTAATAAATTTGCATGGCTTTTTCTTGCATTAGTCTGTGTTTATTACTCAGTTTCATTAATCTTTCAGTTTATCATTGTCTTGGATCTAGTTAAACCTGCTGTAGTTGCAGATGACCCTGATCACTGCAGGGGAGTTGGACTATATTACATTTATAGGTTCTTTCCAACCTCAAACCGTTCTGCAATGTTCATATATTACTAATATGTAGTGTATAGAACAGGTCCCAGTTACCCCATGTCAAACTGAACATTATATCTGTTTTCATTAACATTTTTGAATGGAAAAATACTTTTGGGCTACACCACTTCAAGTTTTGGTTTGTTTTTTTTTAAGGATTTGAAGCACCAGGTAAAGAACCACCTTTCTTGACTCAAGAGATGCTCATTTCTTCCTTAGGAGAAGGGGAAATGGGCTCAAGATGTACTAGGGGAGGTTTAAGTTGAATTTTAGAAGAAACTTCATTGAAAGGGTTTTCAAACGCTGGAAGAGGCTCCCTAGGGAGGTGATTGGCTTGAGGTGAGGAGGAAGTTCTTCAATGAGAGAGTCATTGGACACTGGAATGGGCTGCCTGGGGAGGTGGTGGAATCGCCGTCCCTGGGGCAGTTCAAGGCAGGACTGGATGTGGCACTTGGTGCCATGGTCTAGCCTTGAGCTCTGTGGTAAAGGGTTGGACTTGATGATCTGTGAGGTCTCTTCCGACCCTGATGATGCTACTGTGTGATACTGTGATACTGTGATTGAATCACCATCTCTGGAGGTGTTTCACAGGGCAGAGATGTGGTGCTTGGAGCACATAAGGTTTACCACCAGCCTTGGTGGGGTTAGATAATGGTTGAATTTGATGAACTTGAAAGTTTTTTTTCTATCAAAAGCAATTCTGTGATTCTTTGCTGTCAATACTTTTTATATGCTATGAACAGTGCCTTCTTATTTTATTATCTGATGTTCTGACAGTTTTGAGTGGCATCTCTAATGTGCTGAAGAAGCCACAAACACAGCCTCTGATGCGTGTTTTATTTTTCTGCCACTTGAAGTTGTTTTGCTGCTGCCTGCCAGCAATATGAGCTGCTGGCTTGTGGTTTGGAGGAGTTGTGGTGGCAGAGGAAGCTAGAGAGGAGAAGGCAGAGCAGTGAGTGGTGTGGTTTTCAAAGGTCTTGTTCATTCTGTAAAATTACAATTAAAAAAATACAATATCAGCTGAGGATTTTGTCACTGCTTGCTCCTTAGGAATCCTGAGTATGAAGAGCCATTTGGCAGTAGGATTCTGTTAATAAAATATTCATGAAGATGATTATTGAATTAAATAATCTCAGCAAACTGTGCTACTTCCAGAGGTTTTCAGCCATCAAGGACAAAGAGAGAGATCTTGGAGGCAGAGCAACTTTTTATTTCCTTTTGAGCATGAGTTGAATGGCAAGGAGTTGAGGGTTGTGTAAGGCAGAAATTTGTCACAAGGCATCCTGTCATCTTGCAGCTGTGTGGAGAAGTGGGATATGCTTAGGGATGGAGCTTTGTCATGTCCCTTGAAGGAGAAAAAGGAAAGCAATGCAGCCACCAGCCTTTACTTCAGGAAAGCTTTCTGTTGACTTAAGAGGTCAGAAACCTGGGTTTTAATGTGTTGCAACTATTGAGAGCTGCTTGCAGATAGCAGGAGGAGTCATGACCCTAATTTTTTGCAAGTGTAATAACTGCAGCACACTATTTAGCATGTGTTTTATTACTCAGATTTGTTTCAGATTAATTATTAAGTGGATAAGTTCTTGCAGATCAGAGCCTGAGGCTGTTGTCAGTGACAGTTGGGATGCTCTGAGGATGCTGCTGCTTTTTTCCACATGGAGGGAAAAAAAATGTTTAATAATGTTCAAGTAATGAAATGTATGTTTTCATTCAGAAGAGGAAGGAATTAAAAGCCATCCAATTTTAGACAAAAATTACTGAAGAAGAAATATCCTTCTGCTTTTTGATGCAGAAAGGCCTTTGCCTGAAGTGCAGAAAAGCCTGGCTGAGGCACTTAGTGCCATGGTCTAGTTGACTGGATAGGGCTGGGTGCTAGGTTGGAGTGGATCTTGGAGGTCTCTTCCAACCTGGTTGATTCTATGATTCACAGCTTTGGGGCAGATTCATTACAGAAGACAAATGGGCTTTGCTGAGGTTGTCCCTGTGTTTTGAACTACAGTTCAAATTGTAGATTTTTTTTTTTTATTAACAGAGTTTAAGGTTCCAAATCTTCACTTAAGGTGCTTGAAGTCCAGGTGCCCCTCATGACAGGGACATTGTTATCCTCTGACTTCCTGCATCTGGGAGAGACCATAATTTCTAGCTAATGATGTCATGAAGTGTTGAAAATGTTGCTGCTGTTGACCTGCATGTGCTCTGAAGTTTAGTAAGAGAGGTTAGCATAATTTCAGAGAGTCACAGAATGGTTTAAATTGGAAGGGGACATTTAAAGGTCATCTAGTCCAACCCCCCTGCAGTCAGCAGGGAGGTCTGCAATCAGAGCAAGTTACTCAGAGCCCCGAACACCCTGACCTGAAATGGTTTCAGGGATATGGCATCTAGTACCTCTCTGGGCAGCATTTCACTATCCATTACTGTAAAAAAAATCCTTCCTTCTGTCTAGTCTGAAACTCCTATTTTAAAACTTAAAACCATTGTCACTCTTGGGTGCCCTGAAGTGATGCAGCATGGTCACTAATGTGGGATTCAGTGAATTATTTGTGTTTTTAATTGCTTTTGTAAGAGTTCTTATTGTTTTTCCTACTTATTGCCTTCTAGACCAGAAACACAGAGTGGCTTTGATGTTTTTTAGCCCTAAAAATACACTTAAAGATGGTTAAAATGCTTTACGTTGATATTTATTGGGCTGCTAGGTCTTGGCTATCTCCCTTGTGAACAGTAACAGCAAATCATTGGTTTGTCCCATCTTTTCTGAGTTGCTAGGAAAATAGGATTTTCTTTTTATTACTGTTATTTTCATCACTAGGGAAATGGTGTTTTGCTAGCACCTTGTTTAGGGCTTCAGTGGTAAATGGTGGTTCTGCATATGTTTCACTGCTTTGCTGCTGGGATTCTGCTTTGAGTGACAACAAGCAGAATAATGGAATTACCATAGCAGTGTTTATTCTAAAGCTAAATTCACTTTTTCCACACCCTAGTCTCTGAGCAGGATTGTTGCACCTTTGCGGAGAGATGATGTGAAGCACCAGCTTCTTCAGCAGGGTTCTTGATGTGGGAGTTGAAGGATGTTGTTCAATGCACTGCTGTCAGAGAGCTTAAGAAGCTTCAGTAGTCCCTTGTATCCATGAAAGTGACTGGATGTCTGTCTTTGCTCCATATCAAATGTAAGCACAAAACTATAGAGATTATTTTTCCTATTAAAAAAGGAATCTTAGAGTGCTTTAGCAGCTTCTGACCAATATTCAGCTGGGGCCATTCAGCATGGAAAGGAGAAGGCACCAGGAGACTTACAGCAGCCTTTCAGTACCTGAAAGGAGTCTACAATAAAGCTTGCCAGGGATTCTTTTACAAAGGGTTTACAGTGAGGGTGATGAGACACAGGAAGTGTTCAAGGCCATGTTGGAAAAGGCCTTGGGCAGCTTGGGCTAGTGGAAGGTGTCCCTGCCCATGGCAGGAGGTTGGAGCTAGATGAACTCAAAACCAAAACATTCTATGATTTTATTATCATAGAATCAGCCAGGTTGGAAGAGACCTCCAAGATCATCCAGTCCAACCTATCACCCAGCCCTAGCCAGTCAACTAGACCATGGCACCGAGTGCTTCATCCAGTCTTTTCTTGAAGACCTCCAGGGACAGTGCCTCCACCACCTCCCTGGGCAGCCCATTCCAATGCCAATCACTCTCTCTGTGAAGAACTTCCTCCTAACGTCCAGCCTATACCTACCCTGGCACAACTTGAGACTGTGTCCCCTTGTTCTATTGCTCAGCCAAAGCATTTCTGTGCTTGGTGGTCAAGAAAACAAAATAAGTAATTTGGCAGCTTTCTGTTTGAAGCTGTTTATTAGAGTAACAAAAATATTGAAACTGGAAGAGTTGCTTCAGAGAAAACTGTTGCTTTGCAGGGTTGGAGGTTTAGAGTGCGCAGCTGGAGAGCATCTGAGAAGGTGGGTCAGTAGAAGAAGGTTCGCAGAGGGTACCTGGGGAGGGAAGTGTGAAGCCAAGATAGCAAGAAATAAGAACAAGTAGAATCATACAATCATAGAATCATTTGGGTTGGAAGAGACCTTAGAGACTATCCCCTCCATGGCTTCTCAAGGCTCATCCAGCCTGGCCTTAAACACTGGGATGGGACAGCAGCGAGCTCTGGGCAACCTGGTCCAGTGTCTCACCACCCTCACAGTGAAGAACTTCTTCCTTACACCGCATATAAATCTGCCTTCTTTCAGCCTAAAACTTTTATCCCTCATCTAATCACTAGAATCCCTGATAAAAAGTCCCAACCCATCCTTCCTGTAGAATCATAGGACTGTTTTGGCAGGAAGAGACCTTTAAGACTATCAAGAAACCTTTAAGATCGTGGAGGTAACTCAGTGGAGCAATAAGGATCACTGACAGCAGTACTTTTCCAAATTATTTCTCAAGCTCCTTTTGATGTTCTCTTAATGTTTGTGATGGGTTAGAGTGGATCCTTCCCCCAATAACTTCTTAGAAACCTGTCCCAGAGAGAGTAAACTCACTACAACTCAGAATTTGGCAAGTCAGAAAACAGAAATTGTTTTTTTACAGTTTGAAATAAATGCAATAGTATAGACAGAATAAACTGTTACAGAATATAGTAACCTCAGAGAAGATGGGGATGGGGACAAGTGGCAGTGAAGCAGCAAAGCAGCAGCCAAAACGGTGGCGGGGGGAAGATAGTATTGGGCGCAGCAAGAGCAGCAGAAGCAGCAAAGGAGGAGATACAAGCTGTGCTTCCAGGCATGAAGGTTTTGATGCTCCAATTAAATTGTGTTAGCTTATTCATTGTTGCCATTTTATGGCCTATCCCTGGAATAGTCACCTCTCCACTCAAAAGGCTCCAGTACTCTTCCACTTCTAAGTTTCTCTGTTCCATTTTCTTTTTGTCTGAGCTGGAAATCTAGCTCAAATGGCCACAGTGTTTTTCTCCAGTTGTGCCACTTTGACTCCATGTAGACATTTTACCTCTCTGACTTGTATTTCTGTGTAGATTAGGTTTGACAATAGCATCTTCAAGTTGAGGCTGAATCCAGTTTCTTGGATGGAGGAGGGGAAGCAGAGTGGCCATCATGCATGAGCATTCACAGACACCAGAACTGGCTGTGGTGAAAATTGTGGTGAAAAGCCCACACTTCTGGCTGTAATTTGGAGGGATGATGAATTGCCTTTTATAGCTCATCATGAAACTGGCTTTGCAAAATGAATATCATTGCCTCAGGGAACTAATGTGAAGCCATCAATTTGTAAGGTTGTAAAAGTGAGATGATGATGAATGGGAGGTGAGATAGGCACAGGGAAAGGACATCTCCAACAGCGTCAGTGTCGATACCTGGGGCAGCTCTGTCTGTTATCAAAGTAAGCATCAGAGATCATTATCTTGGTAGATTTTTTGCTCATCTCTCTGTATCTGATTTCAGAATAATTTCTCGGAGTGGTTTTCAGCTCTTGTGTGATTTGAGGGTGATTTCTAGCAGCATTTCTAAGTGCATACTAATTTACAGCTCCAATTTTAAGCCTAGCTGTAAATAGTGGTGTGTAGAGCTTTAACCTGTTTTCTAAACCTAATGTATAGATTTATTTCTTTTAAAAGTTTGTTATGCATCATCCAGCTTATACTAAATGTACTCATGTCCTTTAGTAATCAGTAAGTACAGAGAAAAAGATGTTTAATAGTACAGGATGTTTCCAGATCCAAAAATCTAAACTGTTGTTTTCTTATCAGTGCCTCACCTCCTTTCAGCTCCTGTTGCAAGGAGAGTTTGCTAACATGCAGCCTATTTGTTAACTCAAGAGCATTTTAAAGCCAGTTAGATACCACAACCGAACATTTGGCATGTCTAATTCCAGTGCACTGGGGGTAATGCTGTAATCTACGGAGAAAGAGCGAGTGATTTAAGGCACTTGTTTGGATGCAGCCCAGACTGGCCCCCTGCTAAGCTGGATTTGTGAATCCAATTCATAGCACATGAGATGTTTTGCTGAGTAAAGATTTCCCTGTGAAGTTTTCCAAGAGAGCAAGAAGAAGAACAACAAGATGGGGTGTGTATGTTTTGGGTGAAATGCTGCTGTTTAAGGAGGGTGTTAGGACAGGCAAAGGAGGCTTTGAGAGCTCAAGGATTAAAAAAGCAAGTGCTGGTTGCTTCTGTCTTGGGTGAAGTTTCATGAGGATTCTCTGTACATTTGTATTTGGAGGGGGTGTATTTCCTTTCCTGGTGATGCTTTCTGCAGTGTCCAGGTGGGGTTGGAATCTTTCCAGAGAAGGAGACTCCACAACCTCTCTGGGCAGCCTGCTCCAGGGCACCAGCATC